>NW_026643171.1:3012500-3526632 GCF_028828195.1 Penicillium verhagenii
TCCATAGACCCGATGACAAGAGAATTTGGGTTCGAGAAACCATGTCACACGACTTGGTGCATCAGAACGGGGCTTGGTGGTTAGAGGGAGAGCGGTGCGGAGTGGACTCGAAAGACCAACAACGTGTAGACTAGGTCCTTCAAGGAAGTGAGATAACAGGTTTCGGTGATTAAGATCAAAAGCAAAAATGCATCGGCTACAAGGTATAGGGGAGGAGAGGAATGGGCAAGAAAAAAGAAGTCGGGATGCAGGCTGGAGGAGAGGGGTTGGGGGCTATATAGATCCACGCACAGGCATGTTCTGCCTGAGCAATGAGGTAACGGTGAAGGGCCTAAGGGTGTTAAGTTTGCTTTGGGTTTGCATTCAGGATTTGCTTGTTAGCATGTTTGGCGATTGTTCAAGTTTGAAGGACGCTTCCGACAAGTGGGGGAGGGGTATAAAATCAGTGACTCAAGGCCAGGAAGACTTCTTTTCTTTTCCTTTCTCTCTTAGTGTTAGAAGTTTAGTTTACATCGCACTCGAATCGATTAATTTCCTTCCCTGAATTGGCACCGTGACAATTGCTTGCCTCTTTTTAATCACTGAGTAGAATTAAGCACACCTGTTAGGGTTAATTTCATCACTGATGGTCATATGATAAGAAACCCGTAAGAGGATTCATATGATATATGGGCTTGGTCTACTGGCTGAGGTAGGCCGCTGTACCCGTATTAGATTGCCCAGCTTGAGCATCCTGACTTACTCACTCACCCTGTCTCGCTCTATAGCGAAAATCAATCTATCTGATAACGCAATTTAGTGCAAATTGCTGAGATTCAGATTAAATAGTCACTTCCAGGATCAGTAAGAACATACTACGTCTTAGGATTAAACTAGGAGTTCCTTCGAATGCGTCCCTTCACTCCGTAACTCCCTTTATATATCTCTTAGATTTGGGCAGTCCACTAGTACATTGGTGACCATTCCCTCCGCGCCCCATACGTAGTTAATATACATTGGGAAATGTGATGCCCCCCAGTTATGTAGTATTTGAAGCAATCGGAGATGATATGGATTCGCAACATAGCAGTAACATCAAAAAAACAAGGGTACATCGTCCATCCATCCACCTGGCATCTCCATTCGTCGTTCAATCATTGCCCAAAAGTCTCCTACAAATTCATCTGAGGGTTCACTAATCCACAAGCCCCAGTCCTCTGGTTTCGGGCCGTGTGATAAACCAACCAGTCGAATAATCAAGCAGCTCGATCTACCGAAAGTTGTAAAATCGATACCACTCCCTCGATCTTTTAGAAATGACTCTTCCCTCTCACCGAACTCTTTCAGGTTGACACCAGCATCCCGAAGATCCCACAACAGCGCCCTGAGGGCTTCGATGCACCTTTTCGTGAGCGAGACTTCAAATGGATGAGAGACCTGAAAAAGACCATCTAAGAAAGCGTACAATGGTGTCAGCCCATTCATTATCTGGTGTATGTGGAGGCCATTCTCCAACATTTCTCGAAACATCATATACCATTCTTCATAAACTTGTTGCTGCAAATCCTTGCCTCTGGTAGTGTCATAAGGCCAGATTCGGCCAATTTTAGTGCAGCCCATACAATATGCAACACCATGAGGCAGAGTCATCATGCGACAGCTGCCGATAAAATCTCCATCGCTTGGCACTTCAAAGTTATAGAGTGTACCAGACATAACTTCAAATTTTGAAGCAGTGAAAGAGACCCCATTCAGAATGGCCCTAATGACTGAGGGCCCATTCCAAGAGTTACGCGATAAGCAAGGACCCAGTTCAATAATGGCAAATTCAATACGCTGCTCATCGGACAAGGTGAAAAACAACGGGCAGCAGGCTTGCTGTAAGAAATTGAATTCCTCTGCTGTGCCTCTGAACCTGTGAAAACTTCTCATAAAGATATCACAGGGTTCATCCTGTGATTCATCTTCATATTGAGAGAGTAGCTGCAGAAGCGGCAAAATAGGTTTTGACTCCCTGGGAGGGTTAATCCTAAATCGCCCTATCGTAGAAATGGGGCTCCTATTTGAATTATCCAGTGCATTTGGATCAGCCCCTTGTTTCAGTAGAAACTCCACAACCTCAAAGCTGTTGTGGTAGCAAGCCCACTATTGTACTTTAGAAGTCTTCTTTGAAGGTATATGGTGATAAGCTACTTACAGATAGTAAAGTGCTCCCTACTGCATCCCTAGTAAAAGGCGAGGCCTCCTCAGATGAGAAAACTTGACGTAAAGCATCAAGGTCTCCATTTTTAGCAAATGCAAAAATGGGGTCAACTGATGCATGTGAGCGAATATCATATGTGCGAAATACCCATTGCCAGTTGCCATATGCTCTTTTCCCTTGGATTTCCAAGGCCTTTGAGGTGACCCAGATTGGCAGACTAAGCCGCCATGAATACATGCCTTCTTGCGAAGGTCTGTGTACTGCACTCGAGAGTGATCTAGGCCCTTGTTTTTGTTCTTAATAATAGTTAGGATACTATGAGCAAGATAAAAGATGTGACTGAGGCTTACTATCGCTTGTGTTGTCATCAACTTGAACCTGAGGAACCATGGCTGGTAGTATCTGCATTAAAGCTCTGTTGGTGTATTAGCTAGAGAGTAGAAAACATTGAGTTTAGCTAAACTTACATTGAATAGCATTGTTGTGAAAGAGAGAGCAATCGAATCGAATTACTGAGCCTGGCCTTGTACTTCTCTATTTTGCTTTGTTGAAGCACCAATTTGAACGAAAAGTAGGATCGCCTAAAACGACTAGATGGACGAAGATCACTCAAAAGATCCTTTGCAATGATTTGAAGGCTCTCTGCTGCCTTCTTGCAGACCTCTAGGCTCTGAAATGAATGTTCACTCATTTCTTTAGTATTCGCTAGTGGGCCCGATGAAAGGTTCTGTTTGATTTCCTGCAAGATAAGGTCGTAAATCTCGAGCTCAGCGATGAGTTTTCGCATTTCCTCGGGCGCATCGTGTATCTGGCCCCAGCAGTCTTTGATTTGGATGATAGATTTGGAGATTTGTGCAACGACAGATGCAAAAGTGATGGCTCCTGAGACGATCCCGATTACTTCGGCCATCTTATCCCAGCGACCACGCAGATGAGCTTTTGGAAGGGAGAGTAGATAGGAGAGAGCTCCAGCTAGATAGCGGATTTGTGGCGCACGGTTTTGTCGTGCATGAGGGCGACTAGGTGGCTCTTTTCATTGGGCATCTATACTGCGCCTCGGAATCATTTAGCGCTGGCTGATTTGGCCCTAGCAGGAAATTTTTTCAAGTTGCCAGTTAATCACTTCGAATGCCTCTAACTAGCCGCTTAATAAGTAGTGTTGTACTATGTCTATCTTTAACATCACAGTCTGCGTGTTACGATGAACACAGAACCACCGTCTTAAAGACTGCTCTGCCTAAAGATTAAGGAAGCGGAAAATTTTTTAGTGCGATCAGGAATTCAGGTGGCGTTCATATAATCGGGTTTCTTACTAAGACACACATAATACATGTTCCAGTTTCCGCCTTGCGATACTAGTGGATTGGGATAGAATGTAGCCCGACGAGCAAAGCGCTAGGAAAGTGAGGTGCCGAAGCTCGGCGCTCGGCGACCGAGATAAATAGCAAAAATGCCTCACCGATAAAAAGCAGGGAAGAAAATGCAAAGGAATTTGGGGGCTGCTAGATCAAGGGCGAAAGAGGGCAACACACGGACGTGCTGATTGAAAGAGGTATAGCGGCAAAGGTATTCTACCTTTTCATCAATCATCCGATATGGTGTAGTGGCTAACATCGTCGTCTCTCACACGACAGCCGGGGGTTCGATTCCCCCTATCGGAGTTTCTTTTTGCTTAATAGACACTTTACTATTGATGTCCTTTTTTTCCGTTTTATTCTTTAGCCCAACGATTCGTGATGGCAGGATCAGCTAAACTGACGGCTCCGTAAGAAAACATCTAACTAGTTGCATACTAGTAAAGTTTGTGTGGTGTTTTTCTCATCACCTGACCTTATCGTGTCTATCTAATCGTAACTCGGAAAAAAAAAATCTAGATGCGGACCTTGAAACAATCACGAATCTCCATAACTAGATTTCTCAATTGACTACACCGATTCTTCCTGGCAATTCCGAAAGAATTTTCCACATATACCTAAGCCGACTTCCTTAAACGCTGGACGGATCTTGCTCACATCAAATCCGTACGTTCTACCCCCACTTCATCTGCGGGGTATCAACAAGAAACAATCGCGAGCATCAACGACTCGAAAACCTCCATATTTTTTCGACGCATATACCCTCATCACAATATCCAAAATGGACGCACAAGCAACCGCTCCCCCGGCTCACGATGCCGCCTCCTACCTCGACCTAGGCATCACACTCGCTCTGCACAACTGGCCCTCACTCACACTCGCCGTGCAATCAAACTGGGGTGGTCCGACTTCCGATGACAAGCGCGCCTGGCTCTGTGGAGCCATCTCCGAGATGCTGACCGAGCGACCGGAAACCGATGCCGAAGATGTGGAGGACGTGTTGATCCAGGTCCTGAATGACGAGTTCGATGTTGTGATCGATGATGAGAGCGCCGGCAATGTGGCTGTTCAGATCATGGAATTCAAGGAGCAGGCGGAGGCTGGACAGTTTGGTGCGATTCGGGAGATGTGGGAAGGGTGGCAGCAGAAGAGTCAGCAGAAGTCTGCGGCGGCGAACATGTTCAAGCAGGTTGAGTCCAGAGATGAAGACCAGGAGACCGATGATGAGACCGATGATGACGCGGATGTGGACATGGGAGATGCGCCGGCTTTGGTGCGGGCACCGAGAGAGAAGGCTGAGCCTGAGATTGATGATGACGGATTTACCAAGGTTGTTGGAAAGAGGCGCTGAATGTGTTTGTCCACTTCTCTTTTCGCCTCATGTTCTTTTTGAAGAGTACCTGTCCTGGGGACGGAATATATCCATGGATTTACTAGCACTTACTATCGACAAAATACATCAACCGCAATTCCAAGTAATGTCAAGGTTGTTCGTTATCTACAAGTATAGTTCTTAAATCCCACAAGGATGATAACAGTATCAAACACAGTAGTAGGTTTGAATGCAAGCATATTGTCTTTCCAAATTTCAAAGACAGCTAAATGGAATCTATACATAACGTAAAGGGGTAAATTTTTCATCATCGTCACTTGAAGTGGAGTCGCTGCGGAGTGTTCATCTTGGCTCGGACTCTACCCATCCAGGTCTGCTGGTTGGGGATTCTATCTCGATCCTAGAGAACTTGCTCTGGGAGGTTAGGACAAGAGCCGTAGCACCGTGTCGATCTATTGTTTTGTTTTTTTTTTAGATCTTCTCCCATCGCGGGGGAAAGCAAACATCCCGATAGACATTTCTAAGGCGTCATTTACTGTTCGGTATCGGAGAAAATGAGCTTGGTAACCATACCAATAGCGATGGTTTGACCCTAGTAGGTTTTATAATTAGTTCGAATAGCCATAACTGAAAGTGGAGAAAGAAACATACCTGGTCACGAAGAGTGAACCGTCCGAGCTGTTGGTACTCGTCGTATTTCTCAACACAAACTGCACCAGCAGTCGAAGTTACCTCGAGACGGGCAATAATGGTCTGACCCTTGTTGACAAAAGCAGGGGGGCGCTTGCTCTTACGTCCAGTGCCGGGCTCAAGCTTGTGGAGAAGAGCGGCGAAGGTAACCTCCTCGACAGCAGAGTGTACGTGAAGGACACAGTTAAAGCCGGCAGTGAGAATGTTCTTAAGATCCAAAATACGAATCTTGGCTTCGAAAGCAGACACACAGTTGACGGGACGCTTGGGAGAGCAAAGAACAAAGCCGGGGAAGAATTCATCTTCTTCCACACCACGCAGACGAAGACGAACCTGGTCACCGACCTTCGCAGTAGCGAGTTCATCTTCGGTTTCACCATAAAGGGCAGCAACTGAGACCTCGGTTCTGTTGGGCATCATGAGATAGTTGCCGTTCTTCTTGATAATTCCGGATTCAATACGGCCCTCGGCCATGGTACCCAAGTCACGGTACTTGGCAGTGATAGGCATCATGAAAGGGGCGTTGACCTTACGCTCCGGTAGCTTGAATTCTGTCAAGAACTCAAGCAAGGACGGTCCATCATACCAGGGGCAAACGTCCTTGGAAACGCGGTCCTTAATGTTGATAGTACGTTGAGCGGAGATAGGCATGCAGTAAATGTCACTCTTCTTGTAGCCAAGGGCTTCAAGGAACTTGATAACCTTGACGGTACACTCGTCGAAACGAGCCTTGCTCCATTCCACAGTAACGTCGTCCATCTGTTTTGAATGGATTAGTTTTGAAGTCTTGAAAAAATCGGACAAATGGCACTTACCTTGTTCACGGCTAGAATGAGCTGCGAAACTCCAGTGTTGCGTGCGAGTAGCGCGTGCTCGCGGGTCTGACCACCCTTCTCGAAACCGGTTTCGTACTCACCCTTACGGGCAGAAATAACGAGACAACCCAAGTCTGCCTGGGAGGCTCCACCAATCATGTGAGGAACGTAGGACTTGTGACCAGGGGCATCCAAGATAGAGAACTGTCGCTCAATGGGGCCCTCGGGCGAAGGAATCTGGACCTTGAAGAACGCACGACCAACCTCGACGGTCTTACCCTTAGAACGCTCCTCGGCAGTCAAATCAAGAGCCCATGACAGATACCAGGTCTCTCGGCCAGCCTCCTTGGCTTCCTTCTTGTATTTCTCCATTGTTCGGTCATCCACCATGCCAGTGCAGTAGAGGAGAGAACCACCCAGGGTGGACTTTCCAGCGTCAACGTGTCCAATGAAGACAACGTTGACGTGCTCACGACGCTCACCGTAAATTTCCTTCAGGGTAGCGTCATCGACATCAGCCAACTGTGCTTTGGCAACAGCATCTGCGGCGCGAGCCTGCTTAGCGGCCTCAGCACCACGAGCGGGGCTAGAACGGCCAGAGGATGGTGTAGGGGAGTCGTTGCCGCTGGCGGCAGCCTTCTGGTCCGCCTTCTTATCGGTCTTGTCAATGGCCTTGCTGGCAGTCACCTTAGCGCCAGCCTCGGCAGCGGCTGTGCCCTTAGAATCACCCTTCGCGGGAGTCGGCTTGGCGGCAGCGGGAGGGGGGGTAGGGGTACCGATCGAGAGAACCTTGGTCTTGGGGGCAGAGGCGGAGGAGGTTGCGCCAATGGAGAGGACCTTGGCCTTTGGCGGGGCGGCGGCGGCAGGTGCAGCGGGCTTAGGAGCGGCCTGGGCAGGAGGGGCGGCGGCGGGGGCCTGTTGGTAGGCAGCGGAGGCATTCTGGCGAGGCTGTTGGGCATAACCACCGGGCTGCTGGTTGTAGTATTGGTTGTAACCACCGGGCTGCTGCGCATATGCGCCATACTGGCTGTAGGCCTGCTGCTGCTGGGGTTGCTGCTGACCCTGGTATCCGTAAGCCTGCTGGCCGTACTGGGCGTAGGGGTTACCAGCGCCGTATTGCTGGTATTGTTGACCCGGGGTGAAAGAGGTAGCTCCAGGTGTGAAGGAAGCAGCTCCAGGTGTGAAAGTTGGGAAAGAAGGTGCCTGAGGTTGAGGGCGGCCCTGTGCATTCAGGTTCACACCCTCTGCTTGCCGGGAAAGCTCATCCTCCCAAGATTCGGGGGTCTGGTTTGACATCGTGAGAGCAGGTCCGGGACTCAGTCAAGAACACGGTATAAACGACACGAGAGTCAAAGGTGGAGGAACCACAATGAGGGGCTCGCCTTTTTTGATTTTGCAACCCGCTTCTGATGACTCAGCGGACAATCGATTACACTCGTCACGTGTGAACTGATGCGGAAAGAAATAAAGGAAGTAATTGTGCTGGTTTGATTCTGCACTGAAATGAAAATGAAAACTGACGTTTGTATTGATGTGTGAAATGAAAAGAAATTTCCCTCTCAATTGTGAATCGAACTGTTGTTGGGCGCTTTCTGGTTACGTCTTCATACCTTCAAGTTCTTTGACTATTCATTGCCAATTGGGCCCCGAGAGAACACTATCGATAAGAAACAACCCCCTCCACGTTTTGATCGCCAGGCTGTTTAGCAGTCTCAGTCCATACAACGCGTGTACGAGGCTATTGTCTCACGAGTCGTTTTCAAGATGGATATCTTCCTCACTCGAGTATGTTTCAGGAGTTGTTGATCCAATCTTTACGAGTGTGCTGATCTAATCTGATTATATGACAGCTCACACAGCAGGCGATGAACTATGCGATTCGGTATGCTGAGACCATTTTTAAAGGAATAGTCTCATGGAAGTCTAATAATTTCATATAGCTCTGGTATAGCCATAACGGCTACTTATGCGATGCGTCAATCATCGCGACTGCTCAAAGTAAGATTGACCAAACACTTGGAGTGACAAACGGTGCTGATTTATTTCCGGGAACAGAATGTTGATGGTGAAGATCGTGCAGAGCTTTTGTCATTACAGCAAAGACTGGAGACCAAGATACAAGTCATTTCCCCAGCAATCGACATGATTGAGCTTATGTGAGTTTTCTTGATATCTGGACTCGATGACAACTCTACCGGATTCTAATCAATCATTCAGTGCCGCTCGAGGAAACACGTCTCTTGAGTCTGCCGTGGCTCTCACAAAATCTCTGAGGTGGGATATCCAAGCACTCGGCCAGCGACTGGCACGGGCTGCTTCGTCTGGAGAGTCTTCACGGAAAAGCTCTAGGTCCCCAAAAAATCGGGAGGATGTTGATGCCGAAATCAAATTCATTATCAAGGATATCGAAAACTTGTTGACTCGGATTGAAGACGCCGTACCCCTTATGAACTTGGCCATCACCACCTCGGGGGCGAAGCTATCCACTAATCTCCCCTCAACCGTATCGCCATCCCGCCTACTTCAAGCTAGCACTTTCCTGACTGCTGGAGATACACAATACTCCATGTCACAGTCTCAGGCGGTTCAAATTGGACCCACGTTTACGCTTTCAATGTATATGCTCTTTTCCGGTCATGTGCGCCCACATGATGAGGACTCAGTTCGTTCAGCAACCTGGAAAGAAGTTATGCACAAGGCCCGTTTGAAAGTGCGACGCGTGCCAATGAGTTTATACCAATCGGGCGACGAAGCAAGAGCACCACAGTTTGAAGCGCAAGCAGGCGCTGACGAATACGCATATCAAGTTATGATAATTGAAGACTTGGACGATGGACGAGTCCATACCTTTGAAGATGACGAGCCTCAGCCGCATAGCTATGAAGGCATTACCACCGCCGGTATTCGCGAAATCCTACCCATCCATCAGATCTCCAAGATCTTCTACGCAGACACAGGTCGGATTCTTAACATCAATACCGAAGGAGAGACAAACAATCCAGTCCTCTTGTTGAAAAGAGACACGAATGCCTTGCCCCCGCGCCGCATGATGCAGAGTGGAGAGACTGAAGATCAGTATGCCTCTGAAGAATCCGAGGACTCGTCGGATGAAGCTCAAGAACAACTCGACGCTCAATTACATGGAACAAACCCCTCCGTGCATCAGAGTTTTGACTCCCTTCACGAGGACTCCATCCCGGCAGAATGGCGCCTACCATCAGGCCTTGATCCGGAATGGGTCGCATTCGAAGTCTTCAATGAAGACGAAGACTCCGACACAGAATCTGAAGCAGATAACACCCCACGCACGCCAACAGCACCTTGCTCAATCGACCCAAGCATGCTGGCCAAACTTTCTATCAAGGACAAGAGATCGTCCTCATCGCCATCTCCGTCCCGCTACAACAATATCACACAACCCACACCGACTACAACAACAGTCTCAAACCCTCTCTTTGAAAACATCCGCACATCTCTGTCTCTCCTCGAGACCCTCCTCCGCTTAACCTCCCTCCAACAGTTCCAGCAACAATCCCACCTTTCTATCAGTGACGAACTCCTTAACTTTTTCCTCGAAGAATCTTCAACGACTGGCGCCGGTGGAGATGAGCAACATCGCCAGCGGCTCCGCTCCGAGGCCCGCCGCCGTGTGGGTTGGGATCCCTACGATGAAAGTCCCGTTAAACATCGCGGCGAAGACTATCAATATGGGAGTCCCTCTGCTTATCACCGCGAGGGAGACGAAATCTACACTCCTGGCGGCACGTCGCAAGGCTTTCAGCTTCGTTCTAGAGAGAATACACCAGAGAGTTCTTCACAGCGACGCGGCTCGCCTTCTACCCGTTACGATCGGACACGGCCCAGTGGGCTGAGGGGGATGACGCCAGCCTATGCGAGTGGGGGTGACTCTGCGCAGAGCTCACCGCTAGCCAGAAAGACCGGTGGGGTGCGAGATGGAGGCGCTGGGCCTAGGACGACAGAGTAGTGACTCTCAATCGAGTTGCCGGACAGTGTACAAGTCAACATCCATAAGCTATGATAAGCAAAGGTTTTCAGATGTTAGATATGGATATGTAGGAAAGAGATTTCCATAACAGCCGCTTTTTAAAATCATCAGCAACCCATTCTAATCTTCCATTAATTTAGACCGCCTGCCTAGGAAACATTCAGTAACCCGAAGGCTTGAGGAAGCTACGTTGGAAGGGAAATTGTATTATGTATTAAACTCCGAGCATTTTCATGGGTGGACACTAAGAATGTGTACTGGATTCTAGGGGCTATGCAAGGAGAGCAAGCAATGTGCACGTTCAAAGATGAACAGAAAAAATATCTTTAGACATCAATCGCTGAAGCCAAGTTACAAGAACGAAACCGGGAATAAGGAGGGTGACGAAAGTCCCCAAAACGCCTATAAAGCAACAATAACAACCGGACTCCAGAAAATCAAGAGGCGCGAATTTCACGGACGAATCATATGTGGGCCAAGAGACAAGCTGGACTCTCGCTGGTGGCTACAGAGGAGCGAGATTAACACTGGTTTTACTTGGCCCCGAATGAAGGTCAAGCAGTCTACTCCCAGTCATCGTCGCTTTCCTCTGCTTTGGAGTCTGTGGCGGAGCTTTTTTCCTTTGGTGAACCGGGGGTGCGGCTGACAGCTCCGCTCACGACATCATAGCTTGATTCGCTATCAGCCTGGGAGTGTTGGTCGTTAGATCGGCGAGGGTCCGTCTTCTGGGCTTCTGGGGCGAGGCTTTGGGCTCCAGGGCGAACCTGGGGAGTAGAAGGAGACCCAGACTCGGAGTCAGAGTCATCGTCCCAGCCGACCTCCTCATCGTCCGCGTTGGCACCTGTAGATCATAGCGGTAAGTCAAGTATATCAGAAAATTATTAGACTGGAAAAAACATACCCTTCAAGAGTTCCTTGCGTTTCTGCTCCTCGGTCTCAATGACAAGGCGCAGGAAGTAGTACCGAGTCCAGAAGTCTGCGTATTCTACAGTCTCGGGGACAAGCTTCTCCATAGCAGATCGCAGCTCAGGATACTTCTCCAGGTGAGAAGCGATCTCGTCAGTCTTCGCATCGACACTGAATTCCTTGTTGAATTGCTCAAATTTGTCACTGGCAGGGTCCTTGGTAAAACTGTCCAGGTTCGAGTGAATGACGTGCAGCTGCGCATCGAAGCGAGTCGCATGGATGACCCGCTTGCCATCCGCATCCTTGCTCTCAAATAGGAGCTTGCCCGACTCGTCCGTTTCGGGAGGCACAATACTGACAGCCTCGCGCAGCTTCTGGCTGATGTTCAGTCCGAACCGCAAGATGGCTTCGTCAGCAGCTTCCTCGGCCTTCTCGATTTCCCTGAGTCGTCGAGCGGCTTCGGCCTTGAATCGAGAAATAAAGCCCTCACTGCTAGACCCGCCAGCTTCTGTCTGCCCCTTGGATTCGCCCTCTGCCGAGGCGGTTGGTGTGGCAGCCTCATCCTTTGAGCCTTCGTTGCCACTTGTCAATGTCGCGGTGCTAAGCGACAGCCCCTTTGTTCGGTCGGCAATGCTGTCCCTTAAGCCAGAGAATCCCTTTACTGCCTCCTCACTGACTGCTGTATATTCTTGTCGGGCGCCTTCGTAGTAGCTCTCGCCCTGCTTGCGGACATTGTCCCAAAGTCCTCCGATTCGAGTACCCCACGGACTGGCGGAGAAGGCACGGAAGGTCTCTTGGAATTCAGTGTTTAAGCTGGCGTTGGAGTTTTCGGTGCTGGAATCACCTCCCTCCTCCTTGTTGGAGGTAAGGATCTCCTCCTGGATGTGGTCGTATGCGATATCCATGGTGAGGCGTTGAGGAGTTGAGTTGGAGTAATTCCGAAACAAACACTTTTTGAGGTTGCACCTCTCCGCGTTCGTCCATGGGCCGACCGCCCCGCTTCTGCAGATCAAAAACGACATGTCAACAGCCACTCATAGATCAACGACTTGTCCCTTGCAGCCTTTCAGCTTTCCAGCGGGTTTTCGTTTTTCTTTCTTTCTCAAAATAAATCTCGCATCACGAATTTACACACCAGAAGTAGAAACATATTAGCTAAATCAGTCGGCAATGCTTTGTCGCAGTACTAGGCCAATGTCAAATACTGAGCCAGTCAAATAACCCGAGTGTGCTTTGTTATTAGATGGAGTCATAAACCTAGGACATGATTCAATAAGGAAAGTATTTGGCCATATCAAATACACATCAACTTTCTAGGGTATCATCATTCATTAAAAATCCTGATCCTCAATCAGGTAAACTATACGGTTCTCCCACACTATCCTGGCTACCCATCCAGAAGTCCGGCAAAGGAACACTTTCCATTAGACTCGAAGTTAGAAGTTGAGTCCGTGATAAAAGCCCGCCTGCTCGGGGTTTGGCCCGGTCAACAACTTGGGAAGATTCAACTTGAATAGACTCTGGAAGACGGGGTCGCTGGAACACCACCTGGCTTTCCTCCGTGTCGTTTTCCTGTCCTTGTGCGGGGGATGATTCTGGCACAAGTTCAGGATCTTCTCCGTCTTGAGACTGTTGCGTTTGTGTTTGCAAGAAAGGGCCATGAAACTTTTGTCCTGTCGGTGGCGGTGCAGATCCAGAGTTGGGATGTTGCGAACAGCCTTCGTTGGGAAATAGCTCCCTTAGCCTTTGAGTGCTGAGTCTTGGAATGGGTTCATGCGGAAATTGTGTAGCAGGTTGTCGCCTCTGGTAATATGCTGAAGCATCTGACATTGGGGCTTCAGACAATGGCTCATAATCTTGATTGTCAGATGAATGAACCCCGGGTAAAGGAAGTTCTTGCGAATCGTCAGGGAGATGTGACCATGGATCGTGCTGAATGATAGATGTGTCACATATTTGTGATTCATGTAATCGAGGCGGAGATGTAGGACCCTCGTTGATGCTATCCTCCGACTCGCTTTGGTCGGTTTCGGCATCAGTCTCATATACAACCGTTCTCTCTCTTTGAGTCCGTTTCGGTTCTTGATCATTTGACATCTGTCTGGGTGTGGCCGTCGACTGGGAGGGTGGTGCACATGACGCTAGCCTCTCACCGAACGTGGGATGTTGAGTTGAGGCTATCAGTCCTTTAGGCGACTCAGCCGTTGGTGTTTTTTCGGGAGACACATGCCACTGGCCCTGTGAATCTTCGACTAATTGTTGAGACTGCGGCGACTCTTCCTTTATGGAATTTTCGGATTCCCGTGCGAATTCAGGAGCTTTTTGTCTCAACGGCGAACGTGTTGCACTTCGAAATTGAGACGATGTTATGATGGCAAGCCCTGGGCTTTCTGGTGATTGGGAAGACTGAATTTCAAGTTTTCGCTTGAGCGGTGTGACTGGACCACCCCGGATTTCCCCATTATACGTGGTGTTGCCACTGTCAACTGCCTGACTGGTTGCCGCATCTGATATGGGTTCTCCTGTTGAAAGATCTAGTTCTGCTTCTAGAACTCGGCGATTGCGTCTAGCAGAGGTGGGAGATGGCTGAGTCTTTAGGTCCATGCTCTCGACTTTGACTTCTTTCTTCAAAGTTCTAGGCGTACTTCTCTGGAATGTAGGCTGTATGTATCCCAGATTCATATCATTGTCCTCATCATCAATCGGGATATAACGTCGCACAAAGTCCATTTGTGTCAGCGTCTTGTCGCGTTTTGTGGGCGGCTTTTCTGTGGGTTTCCGTTTTGCCTGACTCTTGCGTATACTGTGACTTGGTTCCGACCCCCTCCCATTCACCCCCACACTTTTCCGTCGCCTCTTTGGATGGTCGTCATCTTTTTCGAATACTGTTGGAGTGGGTCGGGTCCGTGTTGTTGATCTTTGTTGCGAATTATCATCCGAGCCTTCATTTATAGATGGCTCGTGGGTATTCGCAGGTAGCCCCGAATTATCAAGGTATTCAAGCCCCTCATCGTCCAGTTGTGTAGTTTGCGTCACAAAGTCGATCTGTGTGAGAGTGGACTGAACCCGCGGATTGGGGAGCGAGTCTCTTTTTCGGGGGTGTACCGATCCTAAAATCCGAGGGGATGCAATCCTCTTCGATGCGGTGGTACTCTTGGAGACCCTAGTTGTCGGTCGGCTCGGGGTTTGAAATTGTGCTTGGGGCGTTTCCGGCGGTCTCTCGAATCTCTTGTCGCGATTCATCGCAGCTTTAGTGGTTAAGGCATAAACATTTTATGGGTAGCGACTGGTAAGAAGGGTGCCGGTCGACAGTGACTGCATGACGTTCTTGAAAGTGGAGCTACCGCGTGCGGCGGCCGATAAGGGCCATCACGAACTTCACCGCCCTGTTTCCCGCTCGTATTGTCTTTATCACATACAGGAATATCTCCATCCTAAACTCCTCGAGCTTCATTTATGAATATTAAAGAGCTTTAATGTAAACACCGGTCACTCTCAAGTATGCTAACACGGGTTATATGACATGCCAAGTCTAGCCGGAATGCCATTTTTTTCTGCTAGCCCCCTTTGGTAGAAAAAGTGGTTATGTGATTCTGTGATGGACTTACGAAGGGAATTGAGAAGGGACTTGAGAAGAGACATCAAGGATTTAATGTATAAGGAATTACAGCGATTCAACGTACAATATAGCACAATATAGCGTACAATATAGCACTTCATAACTAAAACGGAGTTCAAAAACAAATACTAGTATGAATTTGGAATTACTCGTAATTTACTTTCTGCCGGTCGGAAAGTTGAAATTGGGATGTGTCGTGAGGGTGGCCCTTATCGGCCGCTATATACCGCGTCGTTGAACGCGCTGGGGCATCTCGCCCAGATACGCGATCACATGATTCAAATGTTTCTATAGATGTTAATAATGTCTCATAATTTATTGCTCAACATTAGAATTAAAGCCTCTGATTATTGTAACCGTTCTATTTGCCTATGTTTTTCACGCTTAAATCTTTGTTCAAAAGACACCCACGTCAAACCAACCAGTCAGGTATCGCATCCTCGTCCTCGGGGTCTTCAGACAGCAACGATCCCTTCTCGATTTCACTGTCGGAGTCCTCTAAAGGCGGCGAGCGAGCCAGGTCTTGTGGTGGCGATGTTGGCCTTGAGATAATTTCAAGGCTGCCAGATTTTGAATCAACGTTTGCTGGAGAGTCCAAAGTAATAGGAACTTTCTCGGAAGACCCCTCAGGCTCGTTGCGAAATCCGCCCACAGAAGCGATTCCCGCGTCTTGCATTACAGTATCTGATTTGTGAGGAACCACGACCAGCTCATAGCGAGATGACCTTACGGCCTTCGGCTTGACTTCTCTTTGTGAAATTGGTGGAGGGTGATTTATTGTTGACACGGGGGTCAGGATCTCTTCCTCGGGTTCCTCTGGGATAAACCCACCGCCGAGATCGTCTTCTTGCTGGTTGGAGACATCCTCCGGGTAAGGAGTAGCTAGGTTGCCACCCTCGGTTGCCAGGGCTTCTCTGTGTCCCTCATCCCCATATTTTTGTGGTGAACTCCTTGTGGGTTGATCTGGCTCTGGGAAAAAACCTCCTCCCCCCTCGGGTGGGTCCACGCTTGTCTCTCTTGTGGATGAGTTTCCAGTTATCTCATCTTCGGTCGCGTAGCCTTGAACCCTTTCAGCAATCCTAAGCTTGAGTAGGAAGAGCCTCCACATTCCCAGAGCCTCTGCGCTTCTTGTTTCAAAGGCGGCATGTTGTCTTTCATCCTCCATGCTTCTCAGGACCTCCTCTAGGGCCTCCTGGTATTCAGTGGCAATTATGATACCCCCAAAGACAGCGGTTCCACGGCGGCCTTTGAAATCGAATCCAGTCACTGCATCTGCAAAGTCAACACCCAATATTCTTGCAGCTCGCGACGCCTCCGTGCGTTTAATGTGGACGGCTCCTTGTGGCACCATGCTTGGTACATAAATATCCAGGTTTCCGTAGGCGTTCTTTGGAATTCGACCTCCAACTACTGGTGGCGGCCTGTAAATATCGGTCTGGAACTCCGCATAAAGAGGGGTATGTTCTGCTTCTTCTCCTTCATCACTCGCAAATCCGCTTTTAGGACGGGTCACAGGAACGTGTTTCAGGGGTTGCTCGCCCACTTTGACATCTCTTCCTAATCGATACCACTTGTCCGCGCTTCGTACCACATGCACGTCAGACCGACGATAAACAGGTTCCAGGTTATCACTTTTGGATGTGGTTTTACTTAGTCCAACATGACCAATGACACGTTCAGGGAAGACCACTTCATTGCGACGCAGGTGTCTGTTGATTGCATAAACGGGGTGATCTTTGAAGTCCTGGATATTTCGGGGCATAGGCTCAGCGGCAGACTTAGAAGTGAGTTCGCTAATCTCGGCCTCGTCGCGATCCTCAAGGAATGGTTTTTCATAAGCCATCATTGCCTTGTTCCACCACTCTTCTCCATTCTTGGTAGACTCAACTCGAAGCTTGCGATTTTTTGCGTTAAAAGCTTTCGCGTACCGTCTTGTCACATCTCTCACGGACGCGTCATCTTCAAATGCGACAACATAACTCATGTTGTTGTATGGGTCACTTGCTGGAGGTTCAAACTTTGAAGGCTTTGCCAGAGTCTTAGTCACCACAGGGTCAATCGCAAACCACTTTTGGACTGCTTCATTGAAAACCTCGACCCAGAACACTGGGTGCATCGACTCTTGAGGAATGAGCGAAGGAGCTTGCATGACGTCAGTTTCGATAATTGATAAAAGATGATCAGAATCACCGACCTGGGCGTGTTGAAGATTGCGGTGGTCGTGAGATGAATTCAGGACGTCCAATCCGCCGAGGCCTCTTCGGAGTCGAGGAACTTCCAGATTGCTGGCGCTCATCCATGGATGTATCATAATCATCAGAAGATATTACAATATATTTGGATGCTACTTTTGAGGGTGTCATGTCCTTCACTGTACCTGAGAACGACAGTGGTTGAAGGGAGCATACTAGTCTCGCTTCTATGGAGACGGAACGTAGCAAGGCACAGAATAGCTGGGCTCCAAAATCTCGCGAGCCTTGCATCAAATTCGCCTCAGACCGAAAATCTGCTTGCGATAAGAACACTTCAGCATCCGACATAATTGACTCCTATAGATGTGTCAGGATTCATCCAATGCCATTCAAACAACTTTGTGGACCGATACCACTCTTTGTTTGAGCTGAGTTTGACCTTCGGCCCAGTGTGCTCGCTTCAGGCCAGATTTGGTGACTTGGAATTTCCGATTAAAGAGATCGGCTACTTGATTGAGGCCATCCATAAAAGTTGTTGACCGTATGTATTGCTGTTTATCCTCATCTGGGTGTAGCAATGCAATTATTCTCTTCGGAAGCATTCTTTTCAAGGAATTCTAGAACGATGTAAGAGAATTACACTGCGAAAAATAAACTTATTGACATACCTGTGTCTCATTGTCATTGCACCAGCGGTTGCGCAGGTTCACATGAGCTAAAAGGCAAAGCAGGTGAGTCTTGTGGATATCTAGACGTAATCTTCTCTCGGCTGCAGTGACGGGCTTTCTCCGGACTGCAGTCTTTTTCCGCGCCTCGGGCTCCTTGTCGAATATTATTTGGAGAGTCTCATCCCTTCCCTGCGATACAGCACTTGCACTTGGAAGCTCCTGTGCGGGTTGCTGGATATCCACATCCTCCCACTCGATATCTGATTCATCTTCTGTGGTTGAATCATAAACAGTTTGCACTTGCTGTTCAAGTTCTTGATTTGAAGTTGGCTGCTCCGCGGGATTTGATTGTGTCAATGCCGGGGGGTCGATTGGGATGGCTTTGGTATCTCCAACCCTACGTCTCTTGGTCGGCCTATCCAGATGGAACTGCTCGGGGTCTCGCGCTTCGGCCTCGTCCAGCATTTCTTGATAGATCTCTGAAACTTCATCTTCGCGCGACTTATTGTTTCTCGACTGGCGGCCACGGGTTGCCTTGCTCCGAGTGGAGCGAGCTCGGGTTTGGCGTGCCATGCCTAACTGAAGCGTGGCCGCGCATCAAGGAGCTAGGCCTGAGTTCCGAGTGGGTAATAAGGGTTTACGCGTGGCGGTGCCCAGTTCGACGCGTCTTTCGAATGGACCATGTGCTCATCAAGAAGGATTTGAAAGCTCTTGTGTCGGTTGGATCAAAAGCGGTTTAATTGCTCTGTTGATTACTAGTTAGTGGGGCCGCGATGCGTCATTACTGGCAAAATCTGACCGCTCAGATCTTACGGCCCACGAGTCACGAGTCACGACTGACCATTGACGACTCACAATCACCATCGGGCTTTAATCGTGGTGAAAACGTTTGAAGACCACGAATGGTGGAAGCTGACATCTGGAAGTTGAACGTTCAAAACACATAGATAAATGACAGGATGGCTTAAAAGCATATACATACTACATCCAGACCTTCTCAAGGTCACATATGTACCAGACATATATTACTATGGACATCTGGATGTATATCATATATGTACATATGTTACATGTACACACATTATAGACTTCCATTGGAACATTGAAGGTTCAAAAAAATGTTCCCAGGTCTACATCATTCAAACATTGAATGAAGAGGTGGGTGGATACGCAGTATGTACACACTACATACATGCTCTGGTATCATGGCATCAGCATTTGAAGCAAGCACTTGAGCACTTGAGATCAATCTTCGGAGAACACGGGAACATTCATTGAAAGCACCCCTTACATGTAAGTTTGATAAGTCCTCTAGACCCCTAGAAGCGCTAAATCCAGTTGAATGATAACTTTTACCACACAAGTGCTTGCAAATTGGAAGTCGGGGTTGAACCCCGTTTGTACATAGTACTGGTCAAACCGACGACTCACATGCCAAGGGACTCCGAGTCAGTATTGAGTCAACACTGGCAAATATTCTACTGATGAGAATTTTTGACCTCGAATCAATTCATTAAAAAAATACCTACTAGTAATAGGTAATCATATGTAGCATGCTATATCTAATCCAACGCCAGGTAGTAGTCATTATAACTGGATATTGGGCCGCACTCATACGTTCCAAGGCTATCCACCAGCAAGGGATAATAATGCCCAAGCAGATGTTTAGATTGAGACTAGATATACATATCAGATGCCTTTATCCGGATCCCAAGCCCCTGGATTTTCGGTCACTCCGAAATTCATTCTGTTGATCGGAGAAAGGATGATAAAGTCGAAACTTTCAAGTAGGCCAGAATCACAACATGCCCACATGGGCGCCACCTTGTCATTTGGTTACAACTACTGTGCATACACGCAAGGAGAATCTTGTTGAGATATTTATTTGGTGTATTTCTTTTCTTTTTTTTGATGAGGTTCAACAATTTGCCAAGGTGGTCCGATTCGACGTCTCTCAATTAACGTACCCTCGACACGACTCACCAGACATGGCAAGCTTGGAAGTGGTCCAAGCAACCTCAATTCGAACAATACATATATAAATTAAATTGCATGTTATATCCGAATGGATGCAGACAATGACAAATTATTCTCGTATTGATTGTTATAACTAGTGATGATTTCCAATTGGTTCCTTTGGGCAAAGTGAGCCGCCTTAAGCCCCTCCGTTCCAAAGCACCGGGTCTCACTCGGAGGAGTTCCTCGCAGATCACGAGAAAGTCTGCAAATCACCAACCTGATTGGTCAATCGTAGAAATTTTTATATCACAAGCTGTCAAGTGCTGGGGTGCTCCGTATTTTCCAAGCTCGTTGAGGTCTCCAAGCCCAATTTGCAGAAATTTTCGGGATTCCTCTGTATTTACTCCGTGCCTTTAATCTTCAAATATTTGTAGATTGTATTCCTACCTAGTACCCTGTCGCATTTCGACAGCGAACAAATTCGTTGCATCCATACATGACCTCACTCCAGGGCCGTCAAAGCCTGCCGATTGGACTTTGAAGGTTGGACTCCGCTTAGAGAGATCCATACTCTGTATACATACATACACTTCCGATGATAAAGTTTGGAAATGATGGCAATTCCAAATTAATTATGGGTCCTTTCTTATTCTTTTTCTTATTCGTAAACGGAGGTGAACGGAGTATACCTAGGTTACTCCGCTTACATCTAGCGAGATGACGAGACCTCCCAGGTGCCGCCACCATACAGTTGTTTACTTATCCATACTCCGTACTGTAGTTCGAATTCCGGTGTGCCCCCCCCCCCATAGGCCCAGCTGGACCGTGCTTTCTAGCCGAGATGGATATTTACAATTGGAACCTAACTAACTATGTTCCGCGTATGTGGGCCTCTCCAGCTGATCTTCGACAATCCCCGCAGCAGGAGGTTTTCGGGTTCCTAAGAACAGCCAGAACCGCGGTTGAGACCTTCCATTATAGACTAGTTCCCAGGATTACTGGTCGGCAGTCGTAGCGATGAGTACTTGGTAGGCAGGCGTCAAGCTCTGCGTCCAATCACGGGCTTAATTGTGGGGAAAAGCAGTATTTGTCACTGAAGCGGTCTACTTGACTTTCCCTGCCACCAGAATTTAGAACATCGATTTTTCTTTTCATTTGGGGGGGGGGGGGGGGGGTTTCCTTCTTCTACCCTCTTTGGGAATTCTCTTCTTATTCTGCGAGCCACGTAGTCCTTTTAAATTTAGGTGTTGATGGTGAAGACAGAAGGAGGCGTTGAGGCTTGCATGGCTCGGCCGAAGAGCCAAATTGTGGGTGTTTCAGTGGGCTCAAAACGGTAAATAAACAACATCTGAAGCTATTTGGCTTTGACGCTAGATCCCAAGGTCTTGGGTAGGACTGCGCACTTGGGCACATTCAAATAATTCATTGGATATCGTGACTTATCTTTCGGGCTAAAAACTCCGTCGTCTACTGTACATGCGCTGACGCATGGCAAGGTCGTATTTCCATCTCGCCTTCTATACATGATTGCACGGTTCACACCCGCTTTTTCTCAGCCTCTTCGATCATATCTGCAGGGGACAGCGGTCGCAAGGGCCCGGAGCCGAGCCCCTGGTGTAACCTGATGTTTGAATCTCGGCTGGTTTGCGATTCCTATTTGTGGAGTAAAACCTGGAACAACTTCCGTCGACAAGGAGCGGATCGGGCCCAAGACCCCAGAGCTCTTTTATTTCCACCTAGCTAACCGAAGATGAACCGAACCGGTCATCTAAGTCCCACCGGGGCACCGCGGAAGAACAAAAAAAAGGCAAAGCCTGGTTCCCGATTCACAAGTCAGATGGTGAATTTTGCCAGATTGTCTCTTTAGGTAGGAGATGATCAATGCCCAACTGAAGGTCCCTCAATCATAATGGGGCCTTTTGTTTTGCTTTATTTTCTTCGATTTTCTAGATGAATAAGGCCCTTCAGCGTATTGAATAATAGACCAAAAGGAAATCCGAATTATAAAAACAAAAAAAAAAAAGGTAAAACTAGAAGGATTTCTTCATGATCTCCTAGTCCCCTTGGGCAGGGTGGGCACCTGGGGCGGTACCGACACCTTGGAACCCGAACTCTTTCCCAGCCGTCGGGTCTTACAGAAGAGTTTTGACTCGTCCGATTGCTAACAATCCCCCCGTCCCTTTGAATGGAATCCCAGCGCCATGGGAGCCTGGATTTATTTCTGGAACTATTACAGGGTTGGTGATATTAACGGGGCGCGAGTTGCTTTTTTCGGTCCCTTGTTGCTCTTATTTTCTCTTTATTTTTCATTTTGTATACATGTTTATTTTACACTATTCGGGGTACTCCGAGTACAGGAAGCTCGTTGTCTTTAGTATTAGGCGCCAGTCAATTCATCTGAATTTCCATTCATGGAGAACCAGCCCCCCATCTTCATGTATCAGTTGAAACTACAGTTTTGAATTCTGGGCTGCATTTTGGCTATCTGTGTTGATTTTTAAATCAACATCTTCGTTAAGCCATGCATGATACATCCCCCAAACCGGGTTTACTGCCCGTAGGGTTTAGACTCTATACTGTATCCTATGCAGTAGCATCTCACTACGTATACGGGTTATACGACCAATACATACTAGGTACACAATTACCGCGACGGGGCGAACAATTTTCTCCCAAAAGAACAAGGGTACCATCTTTTTCAAATCCCGGATCGTCGGAGCATTTGGCTGTTCCGTCATTGATTGCAGGCTTCGGGTCCCGATAAAATAATAATAATAAAATAAATAAAAATAAAAATACTTCCCCCGCCTTACGTAGGTGGCCCAAGAAGTGTCCCTCTCTCCTTCCCCCAAAATCTCTTATCTCGTGTTCCCCGTTCACTCAAGTGCTGCCTTTGTTTTGTATAAACTTACACCAGCGGTTTTTAGTATTGCTTGCCTCTTTTTTTTCCCCCCGTCCGTGTTGCTTGAATCGACTCCATATTTGATGAATAATCATTGTGAGAAAAACAAAACAAAAAGCAAAACCTACAGTAGCTGGAGCCCAACTTGCCAGATCGAGCGACCGAGGGGTCAAGCGCCTAGATTCGAGTCCGCACGAGACGCTAATTCTGACAGATCAACTTGCCCACCGCTAGAACGAAAGGTGGCCCTCAAATGCCAGGTGGAGTTTCTATTCCGGAGGGGCAAGTCGAAATTGGTTGAAATTACACCTTGTAATTGATGCCAGCTAAGCTGATTTCATATTAGCTCTGTTGCCTTCTTTCCTATACCGCCACATGGTTACAAGGATACTCCCTCTTGATGACCCGGGAAGGAGGAACAAAGAAAAAAGGAAAAAAGGAAAAAGGAAAAAGAAAAAGAAAAGCAGCAGAGAACATAGGGCGTTTTTTGGCGTAAGGAACCCTAGCGAGGCTATCATTTCCCGGAATTGTACTCCGTAGCGAGTAGAATTCACAATATCATTCCCCCCTCTTACACCTATGTATGAGAAATCGAAAATTCCTGACAGCTCCACTTAGGCTTCCTGTCCACCATCGTTACTGCGGGGCCGAGGGGAATTCCCAGTGGCCGATCAGAAGAAGGTGTTATCACGTTTGGTCATCCTGGCTCGATCTAGTAAGAGTCAGTCACGCCCCAGATGAGAAAAATAGGAAGAACTACGAGTAAATGGCGAATTTCCGAATTTCCGAATTTCTCGTTGGTTTTCTTTCACGGAGGAACCAAACTGTCGGAAACGAATGGCGGCCAGGATCAACCATGCAGCGTTCATGCACACATGTTTGAGATGCGTATTATAATTTTTTTTTTTCAACCCTTCTAAATTCTATCTCCCAGATTCCCAGATTCCCAGGACAAAGGGTAAAGCGGTCCTTGGTTAGTCCAGTTGCCAATTCCCAAGCTAGTGGGACGGGTGATTATTGGCTGATCTAGACCTGCGAGGTTACTCCTTGGGGAGAATTTCCTGCACAGCAATAAATAACATACAAGAATTTCAAAGTTATGTTGACTTGTGTTTTATGAAAAAAAAAACAAAAACTCAACAAGAGATTAGAGATTAGAGAGAAAAGGAATCAAGGGCCCACGGCCTCAGAGTTTAACGGAAAAGACATATCAGAGTGAAGATGACGGAATCTCTGAATCTCTGAATTCCGGTTTTCCAGTATGCTGGAACAAACACCTCGGGGTTTAAAAACAGAAAATTCATGCATGTATAGAGCAGGGGCCGATTCCAATCCGAACGTCGATAGGATCGACCACGCTCGAACCGAAACAGGAAAAGGATTTGGTTTGATATGTGTATTGTGTATTTGTAGTCTCCGCTTCTTATATTTTTATTTTATCTTATTTTATTCTATTTTGTCGATTGAGATTTGTTTCCTTTTCTGTTTTCCTGTTTTTGTCTATTTTTGGTCCATTTAAAATATCTAATTCATAACCGATGTGACGATATCTCTCTTGTACTCTGTCAAACATCTACCAGAACAGGAATCTACGAAAGGCAACATTTTAAAAGGAATATAAACCCATAAAGCATCTTCTCTGCAAGTTCTATATGACACATGTGCAAGGTTTGTCCGCCCTAAGCGCTTCCCCGCTAGGAACTCCCAGCGCGAACAACTCTGACGTCCATTACCAAAAGTCTGGCTCAACTTTGTACCCCATGCACGCCTTTGTACTCCACTCCCCACCCTTGCGGGCCTTGGTAGTTGCGACATTTCTTATGTCGATCCCACCCCGACAGCTTGCCAGTATTTGATTTATAGTTGTCCGGATCGTCTTCCCGTCCTGCCAAATTATAACTTAACCCGAGCTGTCGGGCTCGATTGACTGATAATCCTCTTTCCCCCCCAAATACATTCCACCCGGCCCCAACTTTTGGTTTTTTTTTTTCCTTCTTTATTTTATTTCTCTCACCTTGGCCAAGCTTGGACTTCGGACTGCTCTCTGACGCCCCCTATCCACCTCTGCATAGCAACTGTCAATGTCGATCTAGTGTGGGACTGCATATGGAGTATCGCTAAATTTCCTCCCCTCTCCAATTCATTTCAGTGCTAGCTTCCCTCTCCTCCCCCCGGCCATCGTGTACTATAGGACTCGGGCGACTCCCGTTGGTTCGAACGACTATTAAGCGCTCGTTTCCTACCACTCCTCGGGCTTGTGCCTTTTTTTCTCTTTTTTTTTTTCCCTCTTCTTCTTTTTTTCTTATCCCCTTTGGGCATTTGAGTTCAAAATCACCGCTGGTTTGGAGCCGATCTACGTCTTTCCTGTTTCACCTTCGTTAGGGTTGTTGACCTGCAAGTCTTACCTGCCTCGGTTAACCTCACTGGATACGGATCCGAGGTCGCCATGATGAGCCCAAAGTCTTCTGTAAGCATTTTGTTCATTAATGACTTCAATGGTTGAAGCGAAGTGCTGCCGTTTTTCGCACAGAAATACTAACGTACTATTTGCAGGAGCCAAAAAGTGAATGGTATGATCATATTCTTCCAAATTAGGATCTTCCTAGTGTTCCAATGTACCATTGCCAGTTCTCAAAAAGTTACAATGTTGATTAACAAAATGACAATAGTGACACGCAGTCTTTGACGGACAGTGTAACAGACTATCCCATCGAGAATGGGAGAAGGTATCACAAATACCATGAAGGAGGTTTGTCACACTACGACACGTATCTATCTATTCTACAGATTTTCTGACCATCATTTTCAGCATATCCGTATCCCAATGATGAGCAAGAGCTTGATCGTCTGGATCTAGCCCATCATATGTTCAAACTGGTTATGAAGGATAAATTATACCATGTTCCTCTTGAAAAGCCCCAGCAAATCCTCGATCTTGGCACCGGTTCGGGTATATGGCCAATAGAGATGGGTATGCATCTCCCCGTTCTTTTTAATACACCATGTGTCATATCGATCTAATGACTCTTTATGTCACGCAGCAATCCTCTTTCCCAACACCACCATCACGGGAACGGATCTGTCCCCCGTACAACCAATAGAGGTTCCAGAGAATGTTCACTTCTTAGTCGACGACGCCACAGAAGAAGAATGGCTCTGGGACGCAGATCATTTCGACTTTATTCATATCGGACATATTTCAGGCTCCATGTTGTCTTTTAAAGAATTATTACGACAGTCATTCAAACACCTCAAACCAGGGGCACACCTCGAATGCCAAGAAATGGATCCGAAACCAAAATGTGATGATGGCACCATGCCACCGGAGAACCCAGATGGGTACAGTGCATATGCCCTGCACGATTGGTTTGATCTGAACATGCGTTCCAGCCAGGAGATCGAGCCCACTCGACAGTTCCGAATTGCCCATCGAATGGAGCGATGGATGAAGGAAGTCGGGTTTGAGGATGTTGAACAACGGAAGTTCAAGATTCCTGTAAATGCTTGGTCTACCGATGGGCATCTCAACAAAGTTGGAAAGTGGAACGAGCACAACTGGCTTGAGGCCTTGTCTGGCTGGTCATATAAGCCGTTTCTTGCTCTGGGCTGGTCAAAGCCTGAGATTGAAGTTTTCCTTGTTGATGTCAGGAAAAGCATACAGGATCGGAATGTCCATGCCTATATGGATTACTATGTGGTCACAGGCCGAAAACCACTTTTGGCGAAAACTTGATGAAATGAATGTGAGATGATAAAATATCTCCTTTCTTATGATGATGATATGTCCTATACACCATTTGATAATGTCTTCGCTGAGATGATTAGCATGATATACACCTTTGGCGAGCGAAGAGCATCTTGCATACATTGCATTGGCGCTAGGCTTTTTTTTTCTGTCTTTCTTTGCGTCATTTTTCCTTCACATGGACCTTTTTACTTTTTACTTTTCGTATTCCCACTCATGATTTTATACTTACGCATGTTGCATTGCTCGGATTACAGTGGATTCTTCAGCCTTGATGGTCCCCAAACAGATGAGCCCAAAATAGCTAGCGGGTGAACAATAAATTTACCCAGTCTCTTTTTACAAAAAATAATATAGAATTTTCAAAAGATTGTCCCAAGTAACCAAGTTATAGGACTTCAACTGCTAAGAAATTAGTAGCATATCATTGGCTGAACTGCTTAGTCATAAACGCCAAGAAATGCGCTCGAAGCTGCTTCCAAATGTTAACGATCCAGAGGGACAGAACGAGACTCCCCAAACACGGCAATTGGCTCGCATATGCCATACGACAATTCATGTCTTTTGGTAGGCATGCCTACAGGCATGCTTTAAAACCGCCCTCGGCTCCGACTCTCGATCATCCCTGGGTCAGTGACGATTTGCTTGCAGCAACCTTCCGCCGCTTCGCCAACGGTCAAAGACGACATGGCAGTTGCGTCCCCGGACCCCTGGAGGCTAGAAGAAGACTAGCCCGGCGTCGCAATACAGCACTTGCCGGCTTTGGAGCATCCCCAGTGGAAGATATCGCGTGTCTATTTGGGCGCAATGGGAGGGAACATATGAAGTGGACGGACTACCCATGGCAGAGATCGCATATCAATACTCAAGGTCAGTGAGATCGGAGTCAATGAGTACCCCCGACAGGCAAAAAAATTGAAGAAACTAACTGTCCCAAAGACCTGAGTAGCTGTGCTTTAGCAACTGCCGAGACCGCGCTTCCGTTTTACGACCATAATCCTGATCCAATTAACCCGCGGATCTTGGAAGAACAAGTTTCGACTCCCAACTATGAAAACGAACCAACAAAAACGCAAATGCTGCAAGAATTCCTAGAAGGGGACAACTGGGGGATTGAAGATGTTCGGGATTTCGCCCGCCGGTTGAGAATCGACCTACACCGAGAACCGGAATACAGCCGGCAGATCTTCGACGCATTGCTTATGCGCTCAACGACGGATTTGACGCAAGTTATCCAGTTTCTGGATGACCCGTTTTTGAATGTCTGGGGAGCTGGTAATTACATCGCTGCGGTGGAGATGTTCGTGCGGACTAAAACCAAACGTTCCAACCGAACTGCCGTGCTGAATGCCATTTCTCGCGCCCTTGAGCTGGGACTCGTCGCATCAGAGGAGATTTGTCTGATCATCAAATCTTTAACACATATTATTGTTGAGCGAAACAAGACTTTAGCAGCATGGGATCAGAAGGCATTGATGAAGCACTACCGTGCTATGTGGCAAGCCATCGGACGTTGCAACATCCTCGGATATGATGAATTGGAACAAGAAATTGTCGATACTTGGCTAAAGGAGCTCTTGAGAATCGGTGACTTTCGTTTCGCGGGCGAAATTATTGTCGCAACTCACAACGCCGGTCATAATGTCTACTGGCCTTCAACCTTTATTTTGACTTGGCTGGACAAATTCGGTGACGATATTTCGACGACAACCATTCAATTCCCCATGTCTTTGTTGAACCGAATGAATCCAGACTGTGCAGCCAATTGTCTGGTTTATATCACTGAACAACTTGCCTCCAATCAACAAAAGGAGACTCGTGATGAACGGCTTGAGCAATGGCGAAATTGCTTGCTGAACATAAATGATGCTTCAGCTATTGCCCGTTCCCAAATATGGTCAAATCTTCCACTGGCCAACACTCAATACCCTGAAGAATTATTGAGTGCCTTCCCTACAAGTTCCAACTTATCCATCCAACATCAAATTGTGCTTCGCCTATGGGTCTTACGCACCATGAGTCGATCCCTGGGGCCCATGTATCTTTCGCATGCCAAACCCACGGACCAATCCATCTATATGTTGCTTAACCTGTACGAAATCACTGTTTCACAAACGAAAGGATCCTTCCTTGCAGATCTACTGCACGGCATACACGGCCTAGATCTCCCATACAATGGCCTTCTTCTCCTCGCAGTCGATCTCAAGCTAAGAAAGCTGGTCACAAAAACCACCCGCCATACCCTTGAACGACTCGAGACCTCTCAAACTTCTCTGGCCGATCTTTGGGCAAATCCAGCTACCTACAACGGAGTGCGAACTCTTTTCTACGGTTCATTCGAACAAATGTTCAATCGACTAGACCTTCTCAGTCCCGAGACTAAAGATGAGTGTCTACGCCTTGCTAGAGTAGGCGACTCAAAAAGCATCTGGTCAATCACCAGACTTCTGCGCAACCATACCCCATTCAAAGTTTGTCTTCACAAGGCCTGGGTGCCCATTCCGCACCCGGATGAGAAAGTCCTCGTACGCTATCACCCCGGACCACGGGATAGCAGATGTCCTGATCCCCATGCCGCGGTCGAATTCATTCATCAACTGGCTATTGCATTCTCATGCTGTCAGCAGTTGACTCCCTCTCGCTCCTTTCACCTTATCCACTGGCTTTACGACTACCTCCGTAAACATGGTGGGCCTGTTTACCCATCTCTGGTGCGGGCTATGTACCACGCTGGTGTTGTTCGGTATAGGCGTGAAGGACGTCGCATTGCGCCCACTCAGTATGAGTACATTATGTGGATTATTGAGAAGTTTGAAGGGCAGGATGTTGTTGACGAGCTTCATGAGGGGCCGCAAATTGGCCGCTCGACTCGTGGTTCGTATCATGAGTAGATTTCGGCTCACATAGTAGTGCCTTGCAGGTGTGCTTAGTACATAGTAGTCTCAAGCGTTAGTTTTGTATATTAGAGATACCAGGTCATCCTCCAGGACGACCAAATGCATATACTACATTTAGTATTACCCTCCATTGATATTCATATTAACTAAACACATTTGTCATACTAGTAGTAGGTAAATATCTTGCACAATTGTTGACCGATCTGGATGCACACATGGATTGTAAAAGAAATTGATTGATTTCATTGATAGATTCTAATACCTTAGTAGCTTTAGAATCCGCTGTAGAATCCTACACCTACTAGGGATAGAACAGATCGTCTTTCATGAATGCAACGACGACAGCGAGGACAATGAGGCACAAGCTCAGTGTATATTAGACCGCCTCTGGGGCCAAGTGTACTAGCCTCCGCATCGCCTGGACCCTACTAACTCTGAACTATCTAACTGTCCACCTCCATATCTCCGGCGAGGTTAGAGTCCCCAGAAAGTGTCTCAATAGTCACATATTTCTTCATATCCTCCTTTGTGAAGATCTTCTGGTTCAAGACAGCAGTAGTACCACGGGGGAAGCGGTAGTTTCGCTCCTTTTGCCCACGCTCATTGGGCTTCTCATAATTGCGCATCAACTGCGTCGGCTTGTCATTCTCGATGACACAGACATCAACATTGCTACCAGATCCCAGATCGTTGAAGATACCGGCCTTGATAGCCTCTGCACACAACTCCACCGCACCGGCCTTATCCAAATCAGGTTTCCACATCGATTCAAACACTGACATAGCGGCCAAGGATCCAGATCCCATAGTCACGTATGGCAGCTTATCTGTGGATCCGTGCGCGTGCACGGTGTAAAGGCCGACTCCGGTTGGGTCAACACCAGCAACGACCAGGTACGCACCGATGTGACCTTGATAACGGAAGAGGTGTTGCTTCAGCATGGTCATGCAGGTGATGACACGGGGGTCGCGGCCAGTCGATAGAGCGTGCAATTCAACGTTCGAGCTGATCAGCGCGGTGGTGAATTCGGTATCAGCGGCGGTACCGGCACCGGCACACCAGATCTTCGGGGCGATGTAGTGGAGCTTCTCACAGTTCTACATTATAAAGTCCATGGTTAGTGGTTTGGGATTTGGGATTGCAGGTGATTGTGTCCTTTCGCTTCGGGGGTTTTTTTTGCCCATACCTTGTCTGCTACTATGGGTCCGCTGGTGGCTCTGGTATCTGCTGCAATCTGTAGTTCCCCCGGATATCATGTCAGCTTCCGGCCTGCTGTTGCTGGCGTGGTTCAAAGATGGTTTTGGGTGACCGTACCACTACACCATTATCGTAAATGCACCCCACGATTGTTGTACCGGTGCTGGTGGCTTTGGGAAGGGGAACGCCCCTGGCGTGCAGAGCCGCGTTGCGGTTGTAGTTGGAGAAGTCGAAGCCTGGCATCGTGACAATGCAGGGGTGGGCTGACTGGAAAGGGTTTGACTAGTGGGCGGGTGGCGAGTATATCTTTGACGTGGTGGATTTGAGTAAATGTGAGAGGCAGAGGAGGGATGGTTGAGGTGACGATTGATGGGAGCAAGCTGAGGAAGCTGGGAGACTGAAGTGACGAAGCTCCCGCAGCCTAGTTCCCAGTGGATGGAAGGCGGTCAGTTACCCAAACTTCATAGCCAACTCGTTATACAAACACCAACTAAGGTATAAAGAGAGAGATATTTGAAAGGCGGCAAACGAACTCCTATTTTTGTTTCTTACAAGAACCTCCAAAGCTATTGATTTGATTCATCCTCACTCCCCAGACTTCAAAATCAAGTTATCTGATATCTTTTCATCGCAATCCACTTGAGCTGCTCAAGCTTCCCGTTGATGCCTGACCCGCAAGGCAACAGATACTGAGCGCGTGTTTTTGCCTTCAACATTTTCGGGCCTTCGACACCTTTCCCGTTGAGACCTTGGCTACCTCACTCTTCCTCCCTTCGCGGACCTACCAGGATCCTCACTTACATCTCTTCTTCTGGGGAGATATCGCGTCACGATTTTTGCGCGTACTCTGCAGCTTTTTAACCGGAGTCCGCAAGCACTCCCCCGACGCTCTTTCTCATCTACTCCGCCGAGCTCACCATCGCTCAATGCTTCGAGGACCAATTCACCCTTGAGCGACTCTCCTCGTACCGTCTCTGCGGATCATAATCGACTCAAAATGGCTTTTAACTTGGTGCAATCTCACTCGGGAGCCGAGCTAGGGCCGGAACTATCCGATGTCTTTACAGATGTATGTCTTCCAACTAAGCTTTGATGAATCCGTGATGGGGTGTGAACTAACAATACTTTCAGGAAGTCGGCTTCAGAGGCCTCTCCGGCGATGCAAATATACGTTTCTTACCTACCCCTTGGCCCGAAGATGCTCTTCCATCCCCAACCTCTTCTCTCCTAGCTGTCGCCCAAAGCAAAGGAATTGTTGTTGGTGCCGGCCCAGACGCGCTTGTGATCGCAAGTACCGAATATGTCAGGAAATCTATCGAGGCACCGGCAGGAGAGGACATGGATAAAACAAAACCTTTCCAACCACAAATCACTATTCCTCTTCCTGCGCGACCTACGCACGTTGCATTTACTGCGAACGATGATGCTCTTATTCTAGCAACGGAAAACGGCTCCCAATTATCCGTTTTCCAAACATCCGATATCATGCAAGGGAATGCGCAACCAGCCATATCAATTCCTACAAATGGCGCATCCATTCGGGCACTTGCGCCCAACCCAGACCCCAACTCGACTTTTGTTGCTCTTGTCACTGCCAATGGCGAGCTACTGGTCGCGGACTTGAAAGCTGGAAATCTCGTTTCGGGTGCCAATGGCCCAATTCTTAGAAACGGGGTTAGCAGCGTGGCATGGAGCAATAAGGGAAAACAGCTTGTGGCTGGATTGGTAGACGGAACAGCGGATCAGATGACTGCTGACGGGACAAAGAAGGATACAGTTCCTCGTCCAGCGGACCTTGAAAATGATTGCCATGGTAAGCTTCACATGTGCATTCTTTGGTGAACCACACCCGCTAACGATGCAATAGTTTCTTCTGTTTCATGGCTCGAGAACGACATATTTTTCATGGTATACACCCCAAATGCACCGGACGACGGCAATGGACAAAACCCAGCATCTTTCTACTACATAATCACGAGACGAAAACAGGCACCTTTCCTTATTCAGAAGCTGCCTGAAATATGCTCCACAATGGGGTTCGCGATGAAGCGCTCGCCGGCCTTTAACTTCACTGTGCGACTGCGAGACTATAAGCCTGGCTTGAAGGACGTACTGATCGTTTCATCGACTGCGTCCACTGACGTTGGACTTATCACCCGGTCTGAACAGCCCCTAGGAAGCGACGACGCCTCGAGGGCCCTAGTGGGTCAATTCGCGACCACTGAGGTGAATGATGATGCCAAGAGAGCATCAGTCCCATTGAAGGATTCCGTTGATGAGACTTCTGTAATTGGTCTAGCTGCAGACTTAACTTGCGCCGATACTGTCGTTGCACCCATTCCGGGAGAGGATATCTCAGAAAGTTCAACGCCTCTGCCTGGTCTTCTTCTTCTCAACAATGACGGTATCCTCTCATACTGGTGGTTTGTTTATTCTGATGCCATTCGTCAGAAATTGCCATATCCTGGTCTAGTTTCGGTTTCCCAATCATCTCTCGCAGGCTCTCAAATCCAGCCCCCTGCTGCCACTCCTGCACCCGCCTTGACGCAACAGCAACCTGCTTTTGGACAGTCTTCCTTCGGGTCCCCATCAGCTATGGGCTCATCTGCCTTTGGCAAACCATCTGGTGGTGCTTCTTTTAGCAGCCCATCTCCTATGGGCTCATCTACTATGGGGGCAACTGCATTCGGAAAGCCAGCATTTGGGAGCCCTTCTCAAATGAGTGGTGGATCGACCCCGGCTTTCGGTAAGCCTTCGTTCGGAACTCCTTCTCAACCTGGTGTTGGTTTTGGCACTACGAGCACACCGGGCCAGGCGCAATTTGGCAAGTCTGGATTCGCCGCTGCAAGTCCCGCAGCGAGTCCTTTCGGACAGCCCAATAACACAGGAAAGTCACTTCTCGGAACTGGATCTGGCTCCACAGGCGGCGGGTTCGGTGCGTTCTCTGGTGGGGGAGGAGGTGGATTCGGTGGCCTTGCAGCATCTAGTACCACTGAATCGCCGTTTGGTAAGCCTACGGGGCAGAGCACCTTTGCTGCTGCGCCGGGATCTTCGCCGTTTGGAGCTAAACCACAATCAGGGACAGCATTCCCTCCCCCTTCCAACGAGGTTAAGAATCCATTTGGCGGCGGTGGAGCCGCTGGCTTCAAACTCGGTTCCTCCTTTAAACCAGATGGAACAGCTTCTACTGATATTCCCAAGTCTGATATCAAATCTTCAGGGGCGTTCTCTTTTGGTGGTGCTTTCGATGAAATGGTTTCAACGTCTGACAGAACAAGCCCAAAGACAGAGTCTATGGATGACGTAGAAGACTCTACTGCTGAGGCTGCACCGCCAGTGAATACCGAACCAGTTTCAATGTTCGGTAAGCCGACTCCTGCAACTAGTACTTCTTTGTTTGGAAAGCCGACTACCAGCACCACATCACCTTTCGGAAAGCCAGCACCTACCACTACTTCGCCATTCGGAAAGCCAATAACCACAACCGGCACATCATTATTCGGCAAGCAACCACCTGCAAGTGAGCCCACGCCTCAACCTTCAAGCCCATTCGAGAAGCCACAGCCAAGCCTTTCCATGTTTGGGAAAAATACGACCGCTCAGGGAACTTCTCAGTTCTCGTCCCAACCTCAGATCACAAGCCCTTTGTCGGCGCTTTCTGACAAAACTGCTACACCAAAACGAGAGCAGTCTGGCTCTACGCCCACTTTCTCGTCATTCGATACACCGCTTCCCCCCGACCCTACCAGTAGGGATAGTTACGCTCCTGGTGATACATCGGCGTCCTCAAATGTATCTAAGAGCTCTGTTGAGGATGCGCCGCTCCCTCCAGATTTCCTGTCTCAGAAGAAATCTTCTAAGGCCGAGGAAGCACCACTTCCACCGGATTTCCTATCTCAGAAGAAGTCTTCTATCAAGGCCGAGGAAGCGCCGCTTCCACCGGATTTCTTCCAATCAAAGCCTAAATCTGCAGTCTTGGAGGATAATGTGCCTGTTCCCGAATCAGATGTGGATTCGGAGGAAGATGCAGATGAAGACGAGGAAGAAGACGGGGGCGAAGATGAGGAGGAGGAAGAGGAGGAGGAAGAGGAGGAGGAAGAGGACGATGATCAATCCGACTTCAGCGATAGTGGCGAGGAGATTACGCACGATGAGACGAAAATGCCAACCCCAAAGCACTCGGCCCAGAGCTCCTTTGGAGGTTTTTCTGACAAGAGCTCTCCTGGGGGCTTCTTTGGAGGAAATTTCATGAAGGGTGTTCCAAAGCAAGGCCATGCTGCAAGCACCTTGTTTGGTGAAATTTCCAAGCAACCCCATCTTCCACCCCCCGGACGCGCAGCACAAAGTGCGCGCGAGCCATATCGGTCGCCAAGCCCCACCCGTACCAAGCCGCAGAAGAGCACTTTGTTCAAAACCCGAACAGAGAAGCCAGCTGGAAGCACACTACATGCTCGTAAGACTTCCTTGACACAGGTCGCCGAACGGCGCGGTGATCGTTTAAGAAAAGTCAGTGATACTGCTCAAGAAGAACAGACCCGTGCTCGCCAGGCTGCGCAACAACGCCAAGAAGAAGAAGAAGCTCTGTCCCTTTCTGAAGATGATGAGGACGAGAGACTTCGTGCGGACCTTGCTCGCCCAGTTGAACCTGTTTCTACACTTGACCCATTCTTACCTCACCAGAACTACATGGGCGAGACGGCCAAGCCAGGTATTCCGGGGATGGTTGAACGACTCTACCGCGATATCAACTCCATGGTCGATACTCTGGGTATCAATTCGCGTTCAATGGAGGCATATCTCCTATATCAGCAAGGCTCTCAGGCTTCAGGCGTCAACAAGTTAGTTGACATCCTCCAAAGTGAGCAGCCCGCCGATGTCCTCGATGAAAAGCTGTTTTTGCGAGATATCAGCAAACTTGAGGAGGTCGTCGGTGATCTTGCTCGCTCTCTTGATGCGCAACGTGTGCAGGGGGTGGAGGAGAAACTCAATCAATGTCGCGACTTGCTGACCAAAGATATTGTGACTCTTCGCGGCCAATGTGCTAGTATTCGCAAGACCTTAGATGCGCACACAGACACCGGTGCCATTCTCGCAGCACCTCTTTCTGCGGAACATGCCGCTCTGCAGCATGATCTCCGGACTACTTTTACAAACGTGCAAAGTAAGATGGCAGAACTGGAGCAAGGCGTCTCCTTATTGCGAGCTAAGATTGCCGACGTCCCTCGTACCGATGGCGATTCACGGCAGTTGAAGCGACCAACAGTGGAGGCTGTTACCAAAACCATCGCTACTATGATGAGTATGGCTGAGAACAAGAGCAGTGATATCGATGTTCTAGAAGCTCAGATGCGGAAGCTCGGTATTGACATGACAAGCACTGGCCCCAGCAGCCGTGAAGGATCACCGTACACCACCCCCCGTAAGAATGTCGGTCGTTTCCCAACCACCCCTGGCTCTCGTGGCTCTGTCGACAACAGCGCCTATCACACACCTGATTCCGCTTCTCGCGGCGTTAGCTTCCGGGCTAGCATCAATGGCTCTGCCAGACAGAGCCGCCTTCGCAGTGTTGAGACCTTCGCGCCCGCGGTTGCACAGGAGGAGAATGCTCGCTGGAGAGTCAAGACGCAACGGCGTCAACAGCTTGTTGGCAACCTGAAGGCGGCCATCGAAAAGAAAGAGATCCATGTTCGGAGTGTTGATGAATTCTAGGAAGGATACTGATGTTCCTTTATGCACGTGGAGAGGAATGTGGATTTGATCATTTTTTGCTCTTTTTTTTTAACCTTTTTTTTTTAACCTGTTTAAGCGTGGTCTATCGGTAAGGAAGCCAAACGAGAAGATTCATCAAGCCATTGCTTTCATGGAGTGTACATAGTAGTGCTTTAGGCTCTTTCTTTTCCAATGTTTTGCAGTCTTCGATATGTTTACCGGCATGATGTTTAATGAAGACCGGAACCCTGACATCATATTGCGGTGACATCACGTGTAGTTCAACGCTACCAACGTGAAATTAGTTACATCTACATTTGTGCATGTCATTCAAGTTCAAGATACAAGAAGCATTCAAAGCTTGTCAGTTCTCCTTCTATATTCCATTGATCGCTGCAGGTCCACCATGACTCAGACAACCAGCGAGTTCATCTTCTTCAAGGTGAAGCCTTCCGTCCGGCTCGAAGATCCGGACAGCGAGGAAGGCGAGGGCTTATTGTCTATATTCCGCAACACCCAACATGAGAGTGGGCACCAAAGTTCCGCATGGGGTCATTCGGTGGACGATGACAGCTCGATTGTGTGGGCAGTTAGTGAGTGAGCCAGAATCATCATACCAGAAGTAAATATCATCGATATTACTGTATCGGAACCTATCTCTAAGACTCTATATGCGAGTGAACATACCTAGAAGGACCTAACCAAATCAACAGATTGGACCGACGCCCGAGGATCCGCAAGCACAGACAACCTCACACCATACCTAGACCCGGCTGCTCAGCCTCCAACAGCAATCTACGCGACCCTCAGCCCACCTCTCTGCAGCGCCGCCGCCCTAAGCGACAACCCCGTAACCGAGCTGTGCGTGTTATCATTCGCAAATTCACTCTCTATTCCAGAGATGAAGCAGCTCAACAAGGATTTAATAAATTTCCGGGCAGCACATGTTGAGCGACTACCGGAGGAGTCGAGGCCAAATTCATGGTCCATGGGGCATGTAGATCGACCGAGTATGGTGCAACATGCGAAGAGTCCAAACGGACAAGCGGTGCTTCATCTCTTAGTTGTTGGGTGGGATTCGGTTGATGCGCATAAGAAGGCCAGAGAAACAGAGCAATTTGTCTCCAGCGTCTCGCCCATTCGTGAGAAGACTTTGGGGGCTATTCCTGGGTTGGAAGTGAAGCATGTTAGTTTTCATCAGATAAAGAAAAGGGTGACTTGACGGGTCGATTTGCTGGATTTTGGGTGGAAAGGAGAACGTGGATTAGGTAAATCAAAGTGCTGCCTTAGGGAATGAAGGTGATTATTTCTTTGGCTGCTTCTTTTCCTTGACGATGCAATGTGTCCGGGATGCAATTGGAAGGGAGTGAGATTGGTAATGGCAAAAGGAAGCTGAGGGCTACGGGAATTGAGGGGAGGGCAACGGGGACAATTTTGTGGGATTGGTTATTAAGAGGCAAGGTTTCAATCACACGCCTCAAATAAGATACAGCCAGAAAGAAAGGGGGTGGTAAGACGTTAACACCCGTGTTAGTTTGACAATCAAGAGAGAAAAATAAGAAAAAAAGAGATAAGAAACTGGATCTTCGTGAACCACCGTGGAATTTTTCAAGGTTCCAAGGTAGAAAAGGAGAAAGTTCGCACTTAGACACGGTGCTTCTCGCTTTCTGTGTCGATTGTTAGATAAAAATGTATCTTGAATGAGGCGGTCAATAGTGAAACTAACCAAGTCGGGAATAGAGCATATACAGAGCCATTTGGTTGCACTCTTGGGTACCAGTAATGGTCACCAGTCGCTCGTTGCTGCTCTCTTGCGGCTCGTTGATCTTGATCACACTGCCGCTGAGATGGCGTATTTCGTTAATCTTAGCTCCACCCTTTCCAATTATAGCACCAACCATATCGTTGGGAATGAAGATCTGCTGTGTCAGTGGCTGACCGGGCATGGCACCGCCCACCGGAGCTGGTGCAGGTGGGCCTCCGCGACCAGGAGTCGGCTGCGGGCCGCCCACGTAGGGGGTTGGCTGAACGGGGGGACCACTAGCGTAAGGAGCAGGCGCAGCACCATAAGGCATGGCAGGTTGACCAACAGGGGCAGGGGTACCCTGGCCGTGTTGGAGATAAGGAACACCGTAGGCACCTGCCTGGGGACGGTTGGGGTGGGGGTTGTGGCGCTTGAACGTGTCAGGGTGGCCGTACTGGCCGCCGGCGGGCTGTGGAACATAGGGGGCAACCTGAATGCCACCCGGAACAGCGCCAGCGGGACCGCCGCTGCGGGTAGCGTATGCTGAAGCAGCAGGGCCGTTGAATCGCTCGGTGAGTTGCTCCACGAGTGTGACGGCAACATAGTAGGTCGCAATGTGCACGGCGTCGGCAACACCCAGGATAACTAAGGAGCGCTCGGTCGACAACGGCAAGCAAGCATCCGAAGCGTTCAGTCGAGCACCAGATGCCTCCTGGATCTCGCGGATACGGCTACCACCTTTGCCAATAATAGAGCCAATGAGAATGTGCGGAATTAGCAAGCGCAGCGGGTACGTCTTGGACTGGGCAGTGGAAGGGGCTTCGAGGGGTTCATTGTTCAGAGTCCGAATGATCAGGCCAAATGCCTAGAATAGTTAGCTTCAAGGAGTTTTTTTTAAGTAAGAATGGATGGAAGCAAAACCTACCTTGGCCACCGCGTCCTGGAGGCCGCTAACAGTCAAGATCCGCTCAACGGCACCCCGAGAATAATCGCTGACAGTGCACTTGGCCCCGGACAGACGGCGAATCTGGGAAACGTTCTCACCTCCCTTTCCAATCACTGTGGCTGCCTCCTGGCTAGAGATAACCGCGCGGATGTGGATCCAGCCCGACTCGTCCTGTGGCGTGTGCTGGTCAGACTGGGAGCCAGCCCGTTCACCGTGGGATGCAGTCGACTGAATAGGCTGGGTTTCGGAGTGATCCTTGCCATTGGGCGCATCGGGGACGACTGTGTCACCTTGGGTATCCTTGGACTCCTCAACAGTCGGGATCTGTGTGCTCGTAACGTCCGTCTCGGCCTCGGCATCGGCGTCACTGCGCACTACTTTGTCTAGGGCGGGTCGCTTGGCCTCGGGTTGGTCATTGGGAGCCGACGGGGAGGAAGGGTCCTCGAGAGGGCGCTTGGTCGATTGCAGATTGGAAGGTGAAGCCGACATGATGCTTGAAGTACAATGGTCTGTACTTGTCTTCACTTACGTGAAAGAAGTCGAGTAGTAGGAATGAGATCTGTTTTCTTCTTTTTATGGATCGTTTATTTACACCAGAGGTTCTCACGGAATACGTGCTGGTGCTGGTGCTGGCGATCAGGGGAGGGGATCGGGCTGAAGTGAAGAAAGAGAATGTGGTGTGTAGAGTCGACGAGAAAGTGCAGATCAATGGTGATATGGTGGGGTCTTCCAAAAGGCAATGGAAGCTTCTTCTTTTCTTTTTGAAATTCCGTCCAATGAAAAGGGGAGTTGTCGGGGTTGAGGGGAAGATTCGAGGGGATGGAAAGCGGAAAGGGAGTAGGGAGGTGTGTGGTTGCCGTGAAATGCGACGGGGGGGTGTGTGTGCAAGAGTATGGCGTAACTAGGAAAAAACCAAGCAGGAACAAGCTGTGCCACTCCAAACAAGTGTCGCCTCACAAGAAATAAGACACGGAAATGAAAAAAGGGAAGCAGAGAAGCTCGGGGGGAGTGGGACGAGAAGGGGTAAGAGGGTAGAAAGATGGAGAGACGAAGCGGAGCGGATGAGCTTACTCGTTACTTGTCACTCGGGCTAAACCCAAACCAGTTACGTCACGTGGTATATCAACGCGACGCGGCTGTTTTGTACTTTCAGGTTTACCGTTTGACCCTGTGGTTGTCACTTGGTGATTGTCAAGAATTAGGTGGTTTTGACGTCTGTTTCATAAAGTCGGCCATGGAAGTCTCCGAAGAGAAAGTGCAAAAAGTGCAGAAATTCGCTGCAAATCGTGCCGCCGCCGAAAAAGAGTCTGTTGGCCAACCGCTTAGTGCCACAGCCCTGCATGCCTATGCGCGACGGTTGGATGGTACCTTGCGAGAACTTCAAGATCAAGTCCGTCGCCAGGAAGACGAGCTCAAGAAGGTACTAATGATACAATATATGTACTCCTGACATTCAAGTCTATAGCTAACATATCTTCCCAGCTTCGGGAGATTCGTTCTTCTGGTCTATCATATGATGATATTGACCCTCGCGCACGTCTCTCTGATGCACGACGGGCAAAACGAGCGTATGACTCACTACTTCAGAACAAGGAAGAGCTCCCAGTTCCAGAGTCTGTTCTTCCTTCACTGATAGCAATCGAAGAGACCTCCCGACTCGTTAAAGAGCACAAGGTCTCGGTCTCGGCTACAGCTGAGAAGCTATCTGCAGATCGTGAGCAGCTCCGTGTGGAAGAGGCCAATCTACGAGATTCTCGCCTGATTGCAAGTGGACTTCGAGAACGACTCCAACAGATCCGCAGAGCCAATGCTCGAAAGCAAGAACAGACACCTTCACAAGTAGCACAGGAAGTGCTAAACCAGCAGAAAAAGAAGAATAAAGCACTTGAACGGGATTCCGAGCACCTTCAGAACTCATTGAACAGATTTATTGATGAAACCCTGGCGCCAATGCTTGCTGCAGAGGACCTTGGTGGGCCGACGGTGGGGGATGCCCTAGAGGTATCTGATGCAACACTGAACGCAGGGTACACGGCCCATGGAAAACCAAAGAAACAGAAGGAGGCGACAGAGGTTGATGATCGTGGTCAGCAGCGAATGGATAAATTTGTTCGGCGCAAAGATGATGGTTCAGGTTCGACAAATAAACGGGAGGCCGCTACAAGCGAAGTTCATGAGCTTCTAGATTCTCTGCTGGAAGCTGGTACATCTTATGTGACTTTACAAAGGGACTCGGCTATTTCACGTTTCCTTGTGAGGGCTAAAGTGGCGCAATTCCATCCGCGCGATGCCCGCCGCCTGCGTTTTATTGACTTTGGTCGCTCGGTAGCTGAATGAATAGTCAGGGAAATAGAAACATGGAGTTGTTAATTATGAGAACAAAAGGTGGTATTATGTCTACTTAAATCCTGATCTAGGGTAGGCCTAGAAAATAAATTGAGCATGTCTCATATCTCGTGTCCCATGACATGGACTCATGGGCCAAGAAGTACTCTGCTCTAAACAACAATGACTTCGAGGTGGAAACAACGCCTATAGATGATCCATGCACATAACGCCAAATCATTATCAACTGCGCAGAAAAGACTAGTTTAAAGAGGCATCATTCCAATCGTGGATTTCGGGGTCTTGGATTTCGTAGAGGTTTTCCGAGGGGCGGCAGAGGATCTGCTTGGGGCACGAGAGGCTCCCGTGGTAGGCTTGGATCTGGAACCCTTGGCTTTCCAGTTACCTGCAGAGCCGCCGCTTTTACGGCGAGGCTTTTTCGTGTACGGACGTTTGCGGCCTTTGGAGCCAGAATCTTCTTGTCCTCCAAAGTCGTCACCAGGGTCAAAGCCTGGAGATGGTGGAGCGGGGAAATACCGGCTAGTGATATCTTCAGCCGGCCCTTCCGTGGGTTGGTCGAGATCAAAGGTAGACGCTTGGTCTGCAAAAAGATCGTCACCGTCACTGTATTCATCACTACTGCTGAGGTTGATGACATTGTGGTGGTTAGGATCGGGGACAACGCCATTAGCTTCTTGCGTCAGTTCATGGTAACGTCGTTTTGCATTATCGATCAGCCTTAAAATCTGGCGACCATATCGTTTGACCTTGTCTTCGTCAATGCCGGGAATAGCAGCAAGCTCCGAGGGATCTAGCACGGGAACTAAAATTAATATCATGTCAAATTCTGGCTTAATTCGAAGCTTACCCTTGGGAAATGAGATGGCCATATCACGCAGGATGTGATCCGGGAATGGCTGGGCACGAAGGCCTTTCTCGACAACGACCTGTCAATTTTTTATTAGTATCTTTCTCATGAGAAGGGAGAATGATTCATACATCTTGGAGATACCTCTTGGCAGTAACCTCGAAATCCTCTACCACCGCACGATGGAGAAGATCAAGCCGATCCATCTTCTGATCAGTAGTGATGGGTGGGCCCAATTCACGTACTGTTTGTCGTGGGTTGTTTCCAGGTACTCGGACTGGCTCAAACCCATCACTCTCCTCGCCTTCTGAAAAGTCGAGGCGGACTCCGCGTTGCTGGGAGCGAGCTTCTCGACGATCATTCAGAGATTGGATAGGCGACGAAACCATTGTAGACTGGGGATAGTGTTGGCTGGCAGCCTTTGCTTTGGTTACTGGTCGCCTTGATGGTGCTTTGCCATTTGGAGAGACGCGCACTTGCAGCTTCATTCGGCGTTGGCCACTTTCGAATTCGGCAGCACGGCGGCCAAGTTTGAGATATTGAACCGCAAAATCTTTACCATTGATGACATTTTCTTCCGCCAGAGCATCTTCGCCCAATAAACGGTAGAACAGTCGTTCTGCCTCCCCCCTGTCAAGAGCAGACCCTTTTCCATATCCTGGGTGTTGTCGATGTGTAGATGACTTGGCTTTTTTCAAATCGCCACGAAGAATATCCACACAATAGAGTACAGTGACCTTCCCCTCCGATTCACGGGTCAAGCTCCTCACAATCTTGATGGCCCATGAAGCATATTCAGAGAAGTCATGCTCTTCAAAGACAAGATCGGACTTGCAATTGTCACACGTATTCCCACAGTCCTCTCGACGAAATCTTTCATTGAAGTAAGCCAGCACTTGAACACGTCTACAGTCACTGCGATTCTCGCAGAACTGGACAACGTTCCGAAGCATATGCTTTTGTCGAGCCTTTTGTTCAAAACTTCCTTCGCCTTGGTCAATCATTCGCTTAAGCAAAGTGGTATCTTTGTAGCCGTAATAAAGGTAACATCCAGAACGTTTCCCATCTCGACCAGCGCGGCCAGTCTCCTGGTAGTACCCTTCGAGGCTCTTGGGAATACTGTGATGAATCACAAAACGCACATCGGGTTTATCAATTCCCATTCCAAAGGCAATGGTAGCAACTATGACGTGAACTCTTCCCATTTGCCACTGGCTCTGCACTTCAGCTTTCTCCTTCGGAGCCAGGTGGGCATGATAGTGTCGAGCTTTGATTTTGTGCTTCGTGGTGAGGGCTTCTGCCACACTTTGGCATGTCTTGCGCGAAAGGCAATAAATGATACCACACTGGTTTCTGTATGAGCCGGTGATTGTCTCGGCAATGCTGGCCAAGAGTTCATCATTCTTTTTCTTTGGTCGCACTTCGTAGGTCAAGTTAGGACGATTGAAACTTTGTAGGAAAACCTCACATCCGCTCATTTTCAGATTATGCATGACATCTACCTTCACGTTTTCTGTGGCAGTAGCGGTCAAGGCCATGATTGGTACGCTAGGAAATTTGGCACGAATTTCACCTAGTTCCTTGTAGTCCGGGCGAAAATCGTGTCCCCATTGACTAACGCAGTGTGCTTCATCGATGACTAAACGCGCCAGTCTGTTTTGAGAATGAAGTTTTTCAAGAGCTTTAACCATTGTCAGGTTCTTGCTGAGCATCTCGGGTGTGATGTACAACAAATCCATCCCTTCTCCGCCATGGTTTGCCAATGTAGCAATAATCTGTGAACGCTCAGCCGCAGCTGTTTCGCCATTGATTAGGAGAGCGTTAATTTTCAGCTTTTGCAAATGATAAACCTGGTCTTGCATCAAGCTCAGTAGCGGAGAAACGACAATTGTCACGCCCCTTGTACGACCGCTCGAGACGATAGAGGGAAGCTGATAGCACAGCGACTTTCCTCCGCCAGTTGGCATCAGAATGAACGTATCTTTCCCAGCAAGGGTTGCGTCAATGGCTTCAAGCTGGTTTGGGCGGAAACCGCGAAGGTGGAACTTATCCTTGAGAACAGTTCTCACCTCATGAGACCAAGGATTATTGTTCCAAAAGTTGCTACGGTTGGGTGACTTCTTTGGCGGGGGCACTCGAGAGGTATTTCCAGAGGTCTCGGCAAAGACTGGCCGGTCCTGAATGCGATCGTCATTGAATGAAATTGCAGGGGCCTTGTTCAAGGTCCCAGCAACTTCCAATATCTCATCATCGCTATCGTCCCAATCGAAATCATCCAGATCCATGGCTGGCGAGCCCATATTTCGAGAAACATGACTTTTCTCGTTAGCGTAGGTGGCAGTGCTTTGCCCAGGCCGAGAATTGAAACTATCATTGCTCATTTTAGAGCTTGGGAAGGAGCTTTGGTGTTTCCTGGGTGAGGAGGACTCCCTTGTAAACCCAAAGTCTTCAAATCGGTTTTTGGAAGTATAGGGGTCCGAATGGTAGTCACTCAACGATGGAGTAGCGCGATCCATTCCTATGTCCTGGGCTAAATCATGTAGATTGGCCTGGGGAAGGAGCTCGCGGATTTTTTGCTCGATTTGCTCCAGCTCAGATTCGACAGCTCGGCTTCTGGATAGCTCCTCTGGCATTGATGTGGGGTCAAGACCCTGCGATATCACTTTCATGAGGTTCTGCTTTAACTCCTCTTTTCGAGAAAGGCAGGTATTGTAAGCCGCATGCTGAGGTCGCAAAGCCTCAATCGCTTGGATTCGTGAGACAAGGCATTTGTTCTCTGCGATTAGATCTGGAGCTGGTTGACCTTCCATTGCCTGCTGGTATACAACCTCGGAATTTTTCTGCAGTGTCTGCCTGAGCTGCTGAATGGAATGGCCGATGGAACTTGCTGAAAGAGCCACAAACTTCATGACCGCCTCGTCTTTGGGTTGAGAGCTGGGAATTTTGAGCCCGGGGGATGGCTGTGAGCCCTTTGAGGGTTTGGAAATTTTCGTCTGTTCATTCCGAGTCTCCGTCTGAAATTTCTCTGTCAACGTCCGACTTGGCGAGCGCGTAAGGAGTGATTTATCGGACTGGTTTTTCTTCTCATTCTCCGCGGGACTAATTTGAGGCAGCTTGGGATAGAGCACTGGATCGGTATCCAAGATCATAGCATCCGCATCTGCTTCCCACTGGTCAAACGGATCTTCCTCATCGGAATCGGCAATGACATCCTTCCGGTGAACCTTTTTCGGAGATGGAGAGTCGGTCTTGAGCGGTTTAGCACTATTGGAAGGCTTCGCCCGGTTTGGTCTTGAAGACTGTTCGGATGGAGGTCCTTTTGGGATGTTTCGTATTTTGTTCGTATGTTTTGAGGGCGATAGAAGATCCGATGTATATTCATCGCTCTTACGCTTCTTTCCACGCTTCTCTCCAATTTGTTCGCGAACTGGAGCATCTCCAGCCCATAGTCTGCGTGGTTCTCCCAAATCAGTGGCAGGGGCGGAAGTAAACCGTAATGGGTCTCCCGTGAGATCAATGGCTTCTATGTTATCAAAATACGATGCTTCTAGCTTTTGCTCTGATCGAAGCGGGGTCGATTTGAGTCGAGATGTATAAGAGGATCGCGGTGGTCCAGGACGGCAGTCTGTTTTTTTGACACTGCGTGTCAGAAGATTTATGTTTATTCCATCATGACTATACTCGGACCTACCTGGAACCAAGGCATGCGCCTTCTTTGATGTTGAAGGTGGCTCGTCTTTCCATGTCTCTGGGCGACTGAATAACCGAGGTTTTCGTGCTGATAACGAGATTTGCGATTTTGCCATGTCCTCGTTTATCACATCGTCGGCGTTCTCCGCGTCCTCAATGATCGCATCTAAGAAGTCGCTTTCGTCGGAGGGTGGAAGTTGTTGGGAAGCACGTTCGCGTTGTACGGGAGGTAGAGGGGTGTCAATAGACAACGATGGATGTAAGGACGAGCCCTGGTTCAGCAGCCATTTGAGATGTACAGCAAGATTGTTTTTCGTCATGGGCGTGGTAATCTCATGGCGTTATGGTGGGTTTTCATCGTCTTTTCGACTGAACAGTTGATCGTCGCGAAACATTTCGGGGGACGCGTTTTGCACGTGAGCGGTCAGCGATCTGGTGCAACTTTAGCCCTTTACAGTCACTATCACATCAAGTCTCAAAGCCTCTACTTAAATACAATCTGTCAATCTATTGAATTGGCTATATTTGCATTTCCACTACTCAAACAGATCAAAGGCGTTTCACGCAGTTTATTTCCCTGTAAAATGCTTAATTTTCGTCCAAGTATTGTGTGCTGCTACATAGTGGTCGGCCCACCTATCTAAAGAGACCTGGCAGATATGAATGTGGGGAAAACCTTTTTTTTTCTATGCCCCGCCAGGACTTGTAAGCCTTCAAACCCCCGGTATAAATCCCAGATTTCGGATATGGGCAAGAAGGACAAAAAGTCCGCCGAGCATAAGGCTCGAGTGGCGGCTAAGCAGTCTAAGAAAACCGCCAAAAATGAAAAAAAGTCCAAAACCAAGGGCAAGGATGCGGATAGTGACGCCGAGGATGCCGATCTGGATGCCATCCTCGCTCAGTACGCAGAAGAACAAGCCAGGTTTTTGAAGGTTACAGAGATTGTCTCAGAGCCTCCTGCACCACGCTCATCGCCCACTGTCCTTGCCTCGCCGTCCAATCGAAACGAATTGTTGCTCTTTGGCGGCGAGTACTTTGATGGAACACACGCAACATTCTTCAATAACCTCTTCGTATATCTGATCGACCGAGGTGAATGGAGAGAGGTGACTAGTCCCAATAGTCCTTTGCCTCGAAGTGGACATGCATGGTGTCGTGGAGGTAACAGCGGAGGAGTATATTTGTTTGGAGGTAAGACGGTCAATTGATTCGAAACTATTTCCTTCCCCCGTATCATTAATAGCTAACCCATTCCTCCAGGTGAATTTTCATCGCCCAAGCAGGGAACTTTCTATCACTACAATGACTTTTGGCATTTGGACACCGCGACTAGGGAGTGGACCCGCCTTGAGACCAAGGGTAAAGGTCCCCCGGCTCGAAGCGGTCATCGAATGACTTACTACAAGGTACAGTAAAGATGAACTACTTCCATGTGAAAACAAGGCTAAAAAAATAACTATAGAACTACATCATCTTGTTCGGTGGATTCCAAGACACTTCCCAGCAGACCAAGTACTTGCAGGACTTGTGGATCTACGATTGCCAGAAATATACCTGGTTTAGCCCAGCATTGACAACGGCATCGCAAAAACCCGACCCCCGGTCTTCATTCTCATTGCTTCCCCATGAAACCGGAGCCGTGATCTATGGTGGTTACTCTCGAGTGAAGGCCACCAGTGGTGGCGGCGCGGGCGGCAAGCCAGTCAAGGGCGGCGCTCAAAAAATGGTTCTACGGCCCATGGTTCATCAAGATACATGGTTCCTCAGAATTACACCACCGGCATCTGATGCTCCAGCTGCTGCTGTTCCAATAATCCGCTGGGAGCGGAGAAAGAAGCCCGCCAATACACCAAACCCGGCTCGTGCAGGAACAACGATGGCGTACCACAAGGGTCGCGGTATCATGTTTGGTGGAGTTCATGATGTTGAGCTAAGTGAAGAAGGCATTGACAGCGAGTTCTTTGATTTGTTGTTTGCATGGAACACGGATCGAAATCGATTCTTCCCGCTAAGTCTACGACGACCGCGCGCGGCTGGCAAGAAGCAGGCGAACCAGGGTGTCAAAACACGAAACAGAGGTAAGGCCGATGAAGAAGAGCTTCTGGCAAATCTCAAAGCACTGGAGGCAAGGGGTGGGATTCGAGATGATGATGACGACGATGAGCTTATGCAATTGAGCACGCCTGTGGAGGAGCCTGTTGAGCCTTCTAAACCCGCAATTGTCCGCTTCGAGATGCCTCATAGACGCTTCAACGCACAACTTGCGGTACAAGATGACACTCTTTTCATCTATGGTGGAACTTTTGAAAAGGGCGATCGGGAGTTCACGTTCGATGATATGTACTCTATTGACCTCGTCAAGTTGGATGGTGTCAAGGAATGCTTCTACCGGGAGCCCATGAACTGGAACCTCATGGACAACGATGAGGACAGTGATGAAGATATGGACGACGAGGAAGACGACGAGGATGAGGATATGGACGACGAAGAAGGTGATTCTATGTCTCTTGATACCTCATCGCCTGCTACAACAGAAGTCACTGTGCCGTCGGTCACTCAGGATATGGAACAGCTCGAGGTTGAGGAACAAGAAACCGACGTCCAGCCTGATGATAGCCGTCCATTGCCTCGGCCTTTCGAGAGTCTCCGCGAATTCTTCAGTCGTACTTCAGAGGAATGGCAGAGGCTGCTCATCGAGTCCATGAGGCTGAAAGGCCAGGGCGATGAGAAGAGTATTAAGGAGTTGCGAAAGGCGGCATTCGAGACTGCAGAAGAGAAATGGTGGGATAGCCGAGAAGAGATCATGGCTCTAGAGGATGAACAGGAAGCAGCCGGGATCGGAGAGGTGGTTAGCATGGCTGATCGGACTGACAATGTGGGAGGAGCTGGTCGTCGTCGTTGATAAGCCTATAACAAAAGTATTAGAAAATTGAAATTTTGAAGCTTTCCAACACTTGAAAGTTTGTTCATTCAACCTCACAGAAATTCCCGAAACCTTCAATGTTCAAATGTGCAAGCCTTTTGCAACACCCTGTGCATGGACGCCTACCTCCAGGGCTGGACATCGGCGGATTGATGGATCTTTCCAACTTGAGGTTCAACCTTCAAATGTTCAAATGTTGGGATTGACATCTGTCGGGAATACTAGATGTGCGAGATGTCTACAGGTCCATGGAACTCTCCCAGGTCCCTAGCACCAGTTAGACATAAGTATACCACGTATACATCAATAGTAGTAGTACATGCTGTATGTACTGAACATCTACATAAGTCTGCTATACATACTATACACATACTACGTGTTACCCTGCTGGCGGTCACCGCCCAGGATCACCTGATTACCATGTATATTAGCAGGAAGAGTCCCGATCCCTCTTAGGAATGGATGCATGCACCACCATTACGCTTACGCGGTAATACTACGGTGGTATGTACGTGCGTACATCCCAATCTTGGAAAGTCATGTAGTATGTTATGTATTGATGCAAATATTTAATTACATGCACACGTACATACTCTAGTACTCTCCCTCCATAAAGCTTTGGAGACATGCGCATCTGGAAGCTACATGATACTTGCTCTGTCAAGGTGGTAGTAGAGAAGGCTGGCGGCGCGTGGCTGCTAATGACAGACTGTAGCCCGGGCTAATACTCTGGCGAAGTGTTGTTTCTTTTTCAATCCAACCCAATTAATTGGACAATTTAATTCACCTACGGGTATGCGCTATAACTAGGATGCAAATTGATTCAAGGGGTGTCATGATCAGCTCATTCCAACATTGAATGTTCAGTTGTGGGGAAGTGTAAAGCGGTTGACGTTGTGAACGTCGGTCGGGAAGTCGGAGCTCTCCCCTAAGGCGGACAAAACATTAAATGTGTCCGCCTGCGTGGCCCTTTCCAACCATCTTCAACGTTCAACCTCGCCTTCCCCTGAGGGTCATTTTCCATGGACTAAATATGATGAAGTGCAGTCTGCAGCTTTTGTACCAATTTGACGTCCGACACTGGCACCATGAGCCTTGATCCGAGTGCCTTTCCGAGGTCGAATTCCCCCGCAAGCTCCGAGAGCTCCTTGACGCGCACGCGCTTGCAGGGAAAGGAAGGTTTGCAATTCTTACCCAAGTCTGAGAGATGTATCGCAAGATTTGACTGACATTTTTCTCCAACTCTAGGTTCCATCAAGAAGGACAAAAGCTATCGCCGCTATGCGTCAAGTGTTGAACGAGCGCTATCACTGTTCGACAATGCCCTCCAAGAATGGGCTGACTACATCTCCTTCCTGAGTCGCCTTCTGAAGGTAAGGCCCCAAGACACGCAGCGCTGGCTTTACGGTGCTCAATAATTGACCATGGACTAGGCCCTTCAAACCCACCCGCCAGATCAACCTGTTGTACCCCATAAGGTACTGGTCTCGAAGCGACTTGCACAATGCTTGAACCCGTCATTGCCATCTGGGGTCCACCAGAAGGCTCTCGAAGTATACACCTACATATTTGGGCTGATAAAGGTACGAACCGCGGAAAACCAAATCCCAAGTCATCGTTGACTGACTGTCCGCTTTGTTTACTTTAGCTTGAGGGGCTATCGCACGACCTGCCTTTGTACCTGCCCGGACTTGCGCCGACCCTGACTTTCGCCTCGCTCACCGTTCGACCGCTCTTTCTGTCATTGATGGAAGGTTATATTGTCGATCTCGAGCCATGGGCCATTCGGCCCGCCTTGAAAGCAATTCTCTTGGCCTTACTCCCTGGTCTGGAGGAGGAGACAAGTGACGATTTCGAGCCAACGTTACGGATCATCAACAAGGTTCGCGAAGTGGGCGGGCGACTTGAGACTCAAAAAACTTCCGAATCCGGGGCTTCTGGGCAGTATTTCTGGCAATGTCTGTTCCTCGCATCGATTACAAACCCAAGCAGACGACTTGGCGTCCTAGCCTACTTAAACCGCTACCTACCTAAATTAGGCATTTCCAACCGCCGTCAGAGTGCGGCTGATACTAGCGATGTTAAAGACATTCCACCCGAGATGCTGGCAGCGGCTGACTCCGTGATACTCCCAGAGCCAGGCCTGTTGATCCGGTGTTTTGCATCAGGTCTCTCCGACGAACAGCTCCTGGTTCAGCGAAATTTTCTTGACCTTCTTGTGACTCACTTGTCATTGAACTCCCCAATCTTACAGTCTCGAATCACAGACCGTGATCTCGAAACTTTGATTGTTGCTGCCGTGGGTGTGGTCACTCGACGCGACATGGGTCTGAACCGTCGGCTCTGGGCATGGTTCCTTGGCCCTGAGCCCGCAGGTGACCGTGAGCGTTCATCCGTTGATGGCCAAAAGGGTTCGTCCGAGATAAGTCACGTCTCTACCGATGCCAAGGAGCTTTCACAGTCTCAATATTTCAGCCGCGTGGGTTTGCAGCCTTTGGTGAATGGTCTTCTTAAGATGATAAAGCAAGCATCTCAGATTCCTTCTGAACGGACAAAGCCCTTTCGTATTGCTCTTTCCTTGATGGATCGCTGGGAAATTGGCGGTTATATTGTTCCTGCTGTATTCCTACACACAATTCGCAGTGTCCAGAATTTTGAAAAAGAAGCCCCCAGAAATCATTTCGAAGAAGTCTTTCGCAGTGCGAGTGCATTCTTCGATGGAGTGGAAAGCAGTGTCATTTTCTCCGAGCTCCTAGGATTGGTTGACTTCCGCTCGAACGATCTGGAGCGTGACCCTCACCAAGTATTGCAAAACCTTGATCTTGCCCGGTTCATTATTGATAATTTCAATGTGCGAGAAGAAGACATGCTTCAGATCCATGTTCCTTTGTTAACGCTATCGGTGCTTGTCAGAATGCGTGAGATTTCTTTGCATACACCTTCACATGGCACCAATATCGACAAGCAAGCTGTGTCCATCGCGCTGAATGATGTCCTAAAGTCCTTGATACCACTACTCACAGAGAGAGTATTCTCAAGAAAGACAGGTCATGAAAAACCCGCTGCTGAAACCAAGACTCGAAACCATGATATCTTGAAAAAGATCCATAGCTTCTATGAAAGCAGCAAAAACAGCCTTGATATTCCTCCCCTTCCATTTGGCCCGAAGCAAATCAGCGAAATGATTATACGAGAAGCTCATGATCTATCTGTCGAAGCTCTGGAAAGCGATAATAATACTTCATGTCTACACGAAAAAGTTGACATCGTTGTAAAGTTGCTTATGAAGCTGCCAAAATCGCGTGTGCTCCGCGATAGGCGACTCTACGGGGCACTATCTCGAAGATTAGGCAAGAAGGACAGCACTCCAACCACAGCTGGATTCGCAGTTATCTGTACAATTGCCTCTGCATTGACAAACTTGTTCTTTATCCAGACCCTTGGATTCTATGTCACCTATGAGGATGCCTGCGGTCTCATCCCCAGCCTAGTCGAACAGCTCTGGCAATACCTGTCACCATTGAGCCCAAAATTCCATGTAGAAGCCGTACGGTGTCTATGGTCCCTCCACTCGATATCTTGGGTTGATCATCTTGTCGAGGCATCGATAACCTCTTTGATGGTCAACTCGTCAACCATGGCCTCTTATCATCTCTCCTCGGAGGAACAAGCTGAGAAGTTCTATGTACTATGGAATCATAGTCATCACGGCACTCACGAGCAACCGCCAAAGCAGGTCCTTGAGGTCGGGGGGACATTGTTCTCCTATCAATGCTCAATGCTTGAGCGTCCCTTGTTCATTGTTCTTGACCTCCTGTCTCAAGAACCTGGGGATGTGTCCCAGAGTGTACAGCAGTGGCTTCAAGACCTCCATTCTATCCATAGGTGCGATAAATTTCCGAATCCCCTTACATTGACGTCGCTAACCAATTTTTAGAATATTCCATGTCGTTATCCTGAAATTTGGGGAGTTATTTGAGCATGAAAATCCTGCAACTGTCACGGAAGAAGACGGTTCAATCTCACCTGATGATTACAAAGAGTGCAACTATCTGCTGCGAACAGCCTCGAACATCATCTCATCACTTTCTCATAACGGATGGATTACGCTTCTCACCCAGACACTAGGCCAGACCGAGAAGCGTATTGATGCATCTACGTCTGAGGGTAAGTCATATTTCAAGCCAACGAAAGATGGCAATGGTAACTAACCGATCGTTTTCAAATAGATAACAAAAATGTGAAGAGTTTCCATGCAACGATATTTGAGGCTTGCCACAAAATTATCAGCGACAAGGCATTGGCATCAACACAAACTAACCGAGAAGGAGAGCGATTGCAAAGAGATACCCTCCACCTCATGCGACAACTTCTTCTGGGACCCGGTGCTGAGGACCTGGCGGAATCTGGCATTGTCGATTTTCTTGTAGATCGCCTTTTGGTTGCATCAGATGAAGGTAGCAGCGTTGCAGTGCAAGGTGCAATCATCGATGCCCTTCTTGCAGCTCTGAAAGTTCGATTTGCCCAGGCTTATGCACCCGTGCCACCTCCTAGGCCAAAGCACCAACGAGCCGGCTCTCGTGAACGTTTGACCAGTCCTTCCATATTATCTTTTACAAGCGAGAAGACAGATAGAGGCCAGGTCTTGCCTAATTTCCCCCAACCTCCTGAGCGACTTCTGGATTGTCTGCTCAAAGGCATCAGTTCAACAAAATCTCATCAAATCGTGGATAAGTGGATCGGACTTCTTTGTGAGGTTCTTCCTCTCTACTCAGGCTCGCTGTTTCAAATTCTGCTCATGCTGGTAGAATGCTTTTGCAGAGAGATTAAAGCCTCTTTTGGAAGGCTTCAACTCGCATTCCAACAAACAGAAGACTGGCCACAAGACCGCTCCGAACACGTCACAATCGCCTTGCTCACTGGTCTTGAAACATGTATTGCTCATGCCCATGAACGCCTTCTAGTAGAAGAGTCGAATATTCCGGCCGCTAAGAGCCCAGATCAGCCGCAAGGCTTTTTTGGAAATATGGTGTCTGGTGTGTTCAACTCGGATGGCAACCAAGGCCGTTCTAATACCGCCAACGATCGGTTGACAGTTCTTCTCTGCTTCCAGGATGCCGTGCGTCTTTGTTTCTCTATTTGGGCCTGGGGCGCAGGTGATCGAACTGACTCACCGGATTCTGAATCAATGGCATCGTTTCAATACACATCATTGCGAATGAGAAACAGGTCTAGGCGTATCCTAGAACATCTTTTCACTGCAGAGGCGCTCGAATGTCTTGAGACTTTGGTTGAATCGTGGACAAAGTCTGATACAGATACCGCTGCGCTTATCTTCAACCTACTCCATACTCTTGACGGCTCGAGCCCGAAGATCACTATTCCTGCAGTGTTCAATGCGATATACACGCGAACAAATCCAAGCGCATTAGACAAACATCGCCAGTCATCTTTGACTACCAGCTTGTCTGAATCTGAATTAGCGAGTTTCTTGGTTTCCTATGCTCGCTCCTTGGATGACGATGTTCTTGACGAAATATGGTCCGATTGCACCATATTTCTCCGCGATGTGCTCAGCAATCCGTTTCCCCATCGACAGATACTTCCCCGTCTGATTGAATTCGCGGCTATTTTGGGCGCGAAGTTGGAAAACACAACATTTGGCGAAGACCGTCGCATGCGCAAGGAGCTTGGAGTTTGTCACCCGCCCCTAATTCCAATATTTCCTTTTGTTTACTGACTAGGATTTTCTACAGGACGTTCTCCTTCGTCTCCTTACTGCTGTATTCACCAGCAAACCACTGGGCCTAAACCAAGACGCTGGTCTGTTAGCGAGATCTTCGCTTGACTATGACCGAACGGCCGTGTCCCACACTGGACCGGATGATATGTTGAGTATCCTTGCTGTCTCCATGCCATCCTTCATCACAACTCTTGGTGACTCGGATCGTATCAATACCGCCATAAACAGCGTCTCAACCAATGTAGTTGGTCCTCTCATCCGTTCTCGACTATTCCCCAACAACCTCAACCGCAATGTTATGGTCCTATTACAGCAAATGACTAAAGTTCCTGCAGCCGCAAAGGTATGGAAGAAGGACATTGCCGATGCTTTCAATGACCCACGCTTCTTTGGGTTGCAAGTGGATCTGATCAAAGACAATTGGATGGATCTGTTGCGACAGTGGGCTATTGCAGACAAGGACCGGCTAGGAGAGTTGCTGAGTCGTCTGCCGCCACCCAGCGCTGCCGGTATCATGTTTGGCGTGGGAGCCTCCGCAGCACGCCTAGAAGCAGATCGCAGGGCGCAACTCAACCTACGCCGTATTGCGGTCCTTCTTTTATCTGCCAACACCGATTACTTTGTGGGCGAACTGCCGGGCCTGCTTCAGAAGCTAGAGGATCTTTTAGCAGCAACCATCTCTTCTTCTCCGTCATCAGCAACACGGGCGGAGATTTTCATGGTTCTTCGTGCTCTCGTGCTTAAAACGTCTGCTTCATCTTTGGCGCCCTTCTGGCCACTGATCAACGCGGAGCTACAGGAAGCTATTTCTGCGGTTCCACGGGGCCTGCAATCGGAGGTTTACAGCCCTTACTCCCTACTCCAGGCATGCAAGCTCCTTGACGTCCTGTTGGTCATTGCCCCAGACGACTTCCAGCTCTTGGAATGGCTGTTTGTGACCGACACTATCGATGCGGTTTACCCGCCTAGTCGCTGGGAACCTGTTGCTCTTGCTGACGAGGTATCCCAAAGCTTCGGAGCACGGAATGCACTTACACAAACTCTCTCGCACGAGGCCGCGGAGCCTGTAACACGGGATAGTCTCAAGCGGCCGTGGCTTATCTCAGATCAAATTCGAGAGACGGCCAAGGACGAGATTGTCGAGCGGATTCTGCGACCGTTCTTTGACCGGCTGAGTATTTACGTATTTGAGAGTACGTACGGCATGGAAGGACCAGACATAGGCATCTGTCGGGATGATCTGTTGGCGGATCTGTTCAATGAGAGTACAATTGTAAATTGAGGTTAATGGCCTTGATTCTTGACTGATTGCTTTGTCCTCCATTCTGTATAGCGGCAGTAACCCATCCATAGCGATAATTCCCATCGAATTTTTTTCTCTCTCTACATCTCATATACCAGTACATATACATGTATAATACCATCCTTATTGAGTTATGGTTCTGATTGGTGGTAACTTTTGACATTGATACCCCAGCGTCGCTGCTTCAATGCATACTGCAGTATAGCACTTAAAGTACCGACCACTTCCGACGCCGCCCGGGCCACAGTTGTCAACGTCACCTGGTCTCTTTCACTCCTCTCGCCACAAAGCATCTTCACTTGTAAAAACACTTTGCATTTTTCACGTCGAGGCATTCGCTGATCAGACAGATCTTGCGTCACCATGCCTGTCCGCTCAAAAATATTTCTGCCTTTACGCGGACGCGTCGTCGCCCGCTCTTTCTCAGTGTCCCGTCCCCGCTGGGAGGCCGCGCCATTGCCCGCAAGCAAGCCCGTCGGTGCTTTCCGTGGAGGGTAAGTGTTGTAACCGCCCTAGAATCTGCAGTTCCAGACGTCGGGCGATACCTGGATAATCTAACCTTGTGCAGAGTCTTTGGATTCCTGTCCGGCGCTGTTGTTGCTGGCGCGTCTGTATACTACTACATCCTTGGTGATTACCGCGTCGCGAATGAGATGTTGACTGATGATATTGCGGTATGTCCTAGCATCGCTTTCAAGACTGGCATCTTGCGATCATATTTCATCGCGACTGACTCCAACATGCTTTCCCCGGTTCTGGGGAAAGCTCTCTTTGTGATATAGGCACTTCAGTCTGCTACCCTCAAACTCCAGTCATACACTAATGAGCTGGAATCCAAGGTCAATCAGCTACACAAGAAGTAAATGCTGGACTATTTACTTTTACCGTCAATACTATGTCTTTTCTCTTCTTCAAATGTTCGTTGGCGTTGGGGTATCTTTTTTTTTGCATTTGGTTTCCAAACATGCCAATTTGACCAAAGTTACCAAACGTATTTATCTATGAAATGATTCATCTATTTCAAACATTGAAAGGCATGATATATACTATCATTATAAATGTCTTAAGCACTATTATCCTTAGAACGGACTGACTTTCGATCAACAATACACCCAAAATTGATGTTTCGATAGAAACCATTGCAAACACACCAAACACCTTATCAGCCCATCAACTTTCACATCTCCAACTCTCACCCTCTCCTACCTTCTCAGCCACCTTTACCATCGAACAAACCCAAGGCCCCTAAAAAGACAACGAACAACCATAATGTTCCGCGTCGAGCTTCTACAACACAAGGGCGCCGCCCCAACCCCAGGCTGGAGCTATGTCACCGACCGAGCCTTCAACCCAGCCCAAGCCGCCATGGCTCCAACACTAAGCCGCAAGCGCGGAATCCGCGACGCCGGCAAAGGCGGCGACATGTCCTCCCGACGAGCGAACGCAATCATCCGACACCTCGCCGAGCTCGATCGCGAAAACCAGCGCGACGTCGCGATCCCCGTCCCGGTCAAACAAGCCAAAGAAGCCGGAGCACGCGGCACGCGCGCGAAAACGACATCGAACGTCCGCCGAATCCTTCAATCCCAAAAGACCTTCCGTAATCACCTTGACGACGAGGAGGCCGCCATTCAGAACAGCGGTGCTGCCGGGACTGGGGCTGGGGCTGGCCAGAATACCGGTGCGGCGGCGATGGGGAAGGGGGGTAAAGCTGCTGCTGTTGTTGCGGCTGCGGCGAGACGGAGCTCCACACCTGTTGTTGCGGGGTCTGCTGGGGCTGGGGCTGGGGCTGGATCTGCGGCTGCGAAGAGGAAACGGGCTTCTGCTGTTGGCACTGCTGCTTCTACGCCGACGCCTGCGCGATCTGTTTCTGTCTCTGTCTCTGTTGTCGAGACGCCTGCTACGGTTGCTACGGATGGGGAGGCGGGTGAGGATGAGGAGGGGAAATCTAAGCTTTTGAAGACGGAGCATGATGATGATTCTCTTTTAAAGTCTTATGCGCCGACTATGCCTTCTGATCGCATTATACAGCGTTTGCTCGCCGAACCGCCGTTGTCTTATAATGCGTCAAGGGCTGGTGCGCCGATATCGTCCCATTCGCCGCGGCATTTTTGCTGTATGTGTGGGTATTGGGGTAAAATTCGGTGCAAGAGCTGTCATTTGCGGACTTGTGGGCTTGATTGTTACCGGGTGCACGAAGATTCGAGGTGTGGTGCGTTCTTCTAGAGGCACCATGGGGAAGGCCTGACTGTGTACTATCAGGAGAAGGGAAGTCTTTATTTCCTTCTCCTTTTTTTAATGACTGTATGATTATCATGGAAACCTGTACAATAGCTAAATTTTCAATTATTGAAATCTAATTTCCGTCTGTGAAGAGAAAATGGAGTTGTCATTGCCGTATCTTGGGAATATAATCAACATTTCAGGTCGATGCCTACGCGCAGTTCATCTTCACGAATCTCAAACATTACTTGGATTCCGACAAACAACACCACGCAGCACGCGACCATATACGCCACGCCAGAATATGATCCGGTGAGACTTGTTAGCAAGTCCTTCAGCCCATCCAGGCCAAGCGCAAACCCAACAAGGTTTCCAACCATCAACATCAGGACATTGCCAACAGAACCCATACCAGTGAGCCACCGGTAAGTAGTAGGATGTGAGCGCCAGCGCTTGGCAGGGAAAAGCATACGACCCACAGTCTCAGGGAGAACAAAGAGCGTGACAAGCCAACCCCACACCAGCAGACGGAGGTTAATGTCGTGCCACAGGGCCACGAACGTGAACACCAGCAACAAGTTGCGGATTTGCAAGAACTTAGCCCAAGCACCAGAGGAAGTCTGCTTTTCACCTGCCGGGGCTCGGCCACTACCGCCTCCACCCAGCGGAATATAGATATAGCGTACGATCCAGCGGTTATACGAACGGTGCCAACCACGCCAGAAAGCAGATGCGGAGTAGTTGTTTGACATACAACGGACCATATTCTCCGGTGGGTCGATTCCGTCAATCAGAGCCCATAGGCGGAAGAATCGCCATGGGATAAGCAGCTTCAGCCAGATGATATGAAGATTGAAGAAAGCGAGCATGCTGAGCTGGCCAGGTGTGAAAATAGACCAATCCGGCGAGGCCTTGGAAATGGCGACCGCGTAAATGTAGTGTAGGATCAGCTCCATGCAGAGGACAGTTAGGATGAAGCGGATACCGTAGAGCGTGGTGCGTGTTCGTGTCCGCGAGGGGGGTGTATATCGCTGTTGGGAGACATAATCGTTGAAGGTCAAGATCGGGCCGGCCAAATACAATGGCGAATAGAGTACATAGGCAATATAATTGCGTCCATTGAAGGCAGCAGGCTCAGCGGGGATTTTGACGCGATCTCGGTCAGAAAGAGCTGCGGGGTCGAGCTGCTTCTTCTTGTGGAATTCGGTCAGTTCTATATCCAGTCGAGAGGTGGGAAGTCCGGGATTGGACACCAAAGGAGGACATACTTCGATCGGGCTTGCGGAGGGATAGTTCACACTCCAATAGTAGTCCATGTTGAAACTTATCAGCCGCAACACGGTGACTTTGAAAAGAACTTCCCATCGGGGCATGATGCCTCCGAAGCTGTCTAGAGTCTGGGCCCACTGGACCAGCAAGGAACTCTTGTCTCCTGTCAAAAGCATGGCTATCTTTTCCAGCGGGTATCCTCCAGACAGTTCATTGGCGAAGAGAATGAAGATGTTGAAAGTCCATGTTGCAGCCGGAATGTAAGACCGAGGGAGGTTCTTGCTGATGCGGTAGTTGATAAGCAATACAAGGAGCACCTTCAACGCGGAAACTCCATGGAGGGCTGTAATGAAGACAATTCCGAATACGAAGTCAAAGCGCATGCGCTGTTCCAGCTGTGCATCTCCTGCGGCCGCCGTGGATGAGCTGGAGGGTTTGGTGGAGGTACCGGCGCTGCTTGTGAGCGAGTTATAGATTCGGCGAACCAATGGGTGTGCAATCAGAAGCAGGACGAGGTAGGGAATGTTGTCGCGGAAGCTGGCATATTGCGCATCGGAGTTGTCCTTTTGTCATTCAAGCAGGGTCAGCTGTGCCTCAATATTTCTAGATCTCGATAGGAACAGATCTCCGAGACCAAACACTCACGACTAAACGGCCAGGTATCCATCCTGGTGATAGGAGATCTGAGTATGTAGGGTAAATCGGGTGGCTTTCTATGATATTTGAAGGTCCTCAGGTCAGCATCTGGACGCCGCTCAGTGATTTGAAAGGATGCGACTCACCTTTTGAAGCATCCACCACGGTTTTGAACATCAAAGGAACGAGGAATATGAAGAAAAGATAGTAGATAAAGAATTCAGGTGTACGCCAGAGTGGAGCGCGAGCATTTTGGGCAATGGCATGAGCGCGGGCATCTTTGGCGGAGGTAGGTCGCGTGTCAGCTGTGTTGATGGCGGAAGAGGTGAAGCGAGTGTCAAGGGTGTCGAGCGAGTAAATGCGCCGCAGCCAGGAGAAAGGTGAAGTCATTTTCAACGCACTAGCATGGCGCAAATGCAGCGTTGAAGTGTCCAAGTGTTTACTCAGGGGGCCGAGGTTGACGTTCCAAGGCGTTTCCAAACCAAACACTTTGGCGATCGCCCCCCCACAGGCGCCCAATCAACGCTCGTGAATTATTCTCTTAAGTGAAATGTGATCTATAACAAATTAAACACGTTAACCCTCTAATCAAATACACAAAACTATTATACAGTAGTTTGTTCAATTTTTGTTTTCCTCGTCCTGTTCAGATGTTTTTTTAGTGAATGTAAATGAAGACAAATAAACTAGAAACCTGAGGACCATGGATGTCAATACATACATCAATTGACTAGTATGTTGAATACATACTGGTAGCAACTGGCCTTCCAAATCAATAGATGGGACAAGTACATCCGTGGGTGCTACTAGTATTCATTACATGTGCAAACAATTCAATTGCTTGGACCAACTTGAAACCAGATCAATTGATTGATTGATCTTTCATCCACATCTTTAAGTCTTTCTGTTTCTGGGCATACTAGTAGGTACGGGGAAGTCCTGCTTGTCCTCAGTAAGGTTGAAGATATACATAGCTTCCAAGGTTGTTAGCATACATACTATGCTAATCTTGGTAAATCAATGAAGCTTGGAATATTTAGAATAGATCATAGCCTTGGAAATTTATTATTTACGAACAACAGTTTCGATCCTGAAATGGGCGAATTACTAGTAGAGGGTTATAGATGGAGATTAGATCAGCAAGACCAACTGGCAACACCCACAATGACATCGACTTCCATCACCTTCAAGCAAACAACCTTGGAAACCAATTTACACTCAACATGTCATACAAGCGGGTATGTGATCCAAGTCTTGAAACCCTTTTTCTCTGGCACGTTTCTGAAAGTCGGCTCAGTGACATATTGGGCAAGGTTGTGAGTCCTGATAAGGCTAACCATCTATCACAGGTCGCGTTCAGAGTTCATGGCACTGTACAAGGTAAACATACTCTTCTGACTGTCTTGACTGTTATATCGTTACACCAAATATCGGAGTCACCCATGAGAGTATTTCACTGACCATAATCCACATGAAAATATAGGTGTCGGTTTCCGGTAAGGCTCCCTCCGCTCTCCCATCAGCAACGATGACATCATGTCATCCGACTCAATCTGACATGCTTTAGTGACTTTACTCAGAAATGTGCTACGGGATATGGATTAATGGGCTGGGCCCGCAACACTACTTGTGGACGGGTGTGTTTCACCCTTGCGCTTGACAACCTTTCCCGATATCTAGGTCCTGACTACTTGAGTATAGGTCGAAGGCGAAGTCCAGGGTGACGAGGAGACTATCAAGAAATTTATGCAGCAGATTGACAAAGGTCCTCGCATGGCTCATGTTGTCAAGCTGGAGAAGCGCGAGACAGATGTCGTCAAGGGGGAAGCTGATTTCTCGGTATTCAGGACCGCAGAGTCTAGATATGATGCGGAGGCTTGATTTGTGCATCATGCACGTTTTCTTCTTCAACACTGAAGGGATTACGAGATTGACATGACATTTCGACATTTGAACATTTTTCTCTTGGGTATTCTAATTTTCCAAGGTGAGAAATTCTAAACATAGAATCTTCAATTTGTGAACATGAGTGACCACATACCCATGCCAAGTACAAGTATCAAGTACGTAGTACGTAGTTGATGCACTTCAAGGTTGGATATTCCTAGGGCTACTATAGTACCTACCCTGAGACATGTCTGGAACGTTGAACTGCACGGTGATCTTTACTTGTATCTTATACCTGTAGACCCACCAGATCTATAGTGATCAATCTTCTCAAACTCCCGCATTCATGGTGTTCGGCGAGGACCGGGGAAATAAAGACTCGTGACCTAAATAAACCAAGAAAAAAAACAAAATAGCTCTACAAACTGTCCCCGGTGAAAAAAAAAAAAAAACCAGATCCCGTCACAGCAATTGAGATTTTTTCGGGATCAGTGACTCAAAGGGTTGTACATACTAAACCCGAGCTGAATTCGGGGCAAATCCCGACTCCTCCCGGAGGTCACCTGCTCGGGGCAGAAAGGGTCCGTATGACGAAATCCAGGAACATGTCAACATGCTAGATGGATAATGGGAAGAGTAATTGACTTGCTTCTTGTTAGAGGATATTTAATTGAGTGTACTGGAGTATGATATCGGGACTTTGATGCTTGTTGATGTAGTAGAACAAGCGTAGAAGAATGGCGGGACTTGCATACTGTGGCGATCGATGAAAGCCAATAAGCATCGAGTGTGGTCAGCAGTAGATCCCAATGTATAATCTTGAGAACCAGGTACAACTGCATCACTGTCGGGATTTGTTCGGGGAACCTTGGAAAGTCGTTGAGTTTCGGGATGCATCAATTGATTACTACTAGTAGATTTATTATAAAAGGCTTTCCTGTTCATCCATGTATGTATTCCAAACGACCCATTCCTCTTCAATCTACCATCCGATACCTCCAATCTACATAACCATGAGTTCGGTTTCCGTCTTAACGACTTCGTCCTTACGGACGGCCGCACGGCCATACATTTACATTAATCTTGGATCGCGAAGCTATTCGGGATTAACAGTCGCCAAACTCACCAACTCGCACATGTTTACTATCCACACACAAAACCCACCATTGACCTACACGCCCAAGCGTGCCATTTCGTCTACAGCGAAGAACCAGATCAAAGAATTCTTTCCACCCCCACAAACCCCTGGCGTGAAGGAAGTTGAAACGGCATGGATGCACCCTGTGTAAGCTATATACCAACCTCATGCACACAATCTTCTGGTAGGAGTTCTAATGTGTCTCCAGGTATTCGGAAGCCCAAATGAAAAACATCAAGATTGCACACCGCGAGGCCACAGACTGGGCAGACTGGGTGGCCCTGGGCACAGTCCGTGTCTTTCGATGGGGCATGAACGTTGTGACCGGGTACAAGCACCCAAAACATGGGGAGGAACCAGCTGCCAGATATAAGATGACGGAGAAGAAATGGATGCAACGGTTCATCTTCTTGGAGACGGTCGCCGGTGTTCCTGGTATGGTCGGGGGTATGCTCCGCCACTTACGCAGCCTCCGACGCATGAAGAGAGATAATGGATGGTACGTGCATGCTTTCTCCAACCCGGCGATCACGAAGATTATATCGAACTGACCATGGCATTGTATGTATGTAGGATCGAGACTCTCCTAGAGGAAGCCTATAACGAACGAATGCATCTTCTGACATTCCTCAAGATTGCCGAGCCCGGATGGTTCATGCGCCTAATGGTTCTCGGCGCACAGGGTGTCTTTTTCAACGGTTTCTTCGTATCCTACCTCATCTCCCCTCGCATCTGCCACCGGTTTGTGGGATATTTGGAAGAAGAGGCAGTCATCACATACACCCGTGCTATTGAGGAGCTGGAGGCCGGAAAACTGCCAGAGTGGGAAACCCTTGAGGCACCTCAAATCGCGGTGCAATACTGGCAGATGCCGGAGGGTCAGCGTACCATGAAGAACCTGTTGATGTACATTCGAGCCGATGAGGCCAAGCACCGAGAGGTCAATCACACGCTCGGTAACTTGCAACAAGCGATTGACCCCAATCCCTATCAGAGCAAGTACCGAGACCCGACCCGGGAGCATCCGACCAAAGGGATTGAGAATCTCAGGGGGACCGGTTGGGAACGAAAAGAAGTCTTTTGAGTTTCCACATAGGAAGGAACATGGACATGATGCAATTGGATTTTACATTTGTATATTAGCATTGGCGTGGCAAAATCTCTCTCATCTCAAAATGTTAAGAAACGACGCGGAATCGCGGACCGTTAAACGGAATTCCTTGGGACGCGGGGCCCATTATTAATTAAGGTGACGCTAAACCCAACCGGGCAATTTGAGAACAATCGGGTTACTCAAGAAAAAAAACATTCGAAAAACAATACATGTATACATCTAATATCTACTCCCAGAGATGTTATATATCACTTTTTACTATTAGATTTGCTACTTTTGCTTTTTTTTTTTTTTCTTTTTCTTTTTTTCTTTTCATCTTTGTCATGGATTTCTCATCTCAATTCTTTCAATAATATTGCCCCCCTTTAGTGCCCGTTTAGTTTTATTAGTTCAAGGGCGGGAACCACACCCCTTTTAAGCCCAATGAAGATTCTTGGCCGACGATCGTTCATGTTTCATTAAATCTCCATTGCAGTCCCTCATTTCAGTTCGGAGACGTGTCTATTGAAATTCCGATGTTATCTCATACTCTTTAGGAACCTCTGTTGTGATTCTTCCGTATATACCCCGACATTCCTCAATCCCAATCCAAACACCTCCCCGCCGATCCCCCCGATCACTTTGTGGACAAGTGGTGCGACAAGAGTTTCAGGAACACAATTCCCGCCACGAGAATGGAGGAGCCACAATCCACAGGTCCTGAAGTGACTTCGCCGACAGTTCGGTCCTCATCACCTTCACCCTCGATTCCTGCCACCCCGGCCATCTCTTCATACTCCTCGCCTGACCGCACTTTCTCCTCCGGCTCCTCCCACTCTGTCTCTTCCGCGACCTCTGCCGATGCCAGGTCGACCGTCTCAACTTCTTCCCGTCGCCATGGATACACTCGTGCGCTCGGTGCTGAGTTCGCCGAGTCAGCTCGGCACCGAGACAGCGTTATGAGTCTGGGCAGCATCGCCCATTTACAATACTATTTTGCTCGCACGGGACTGCTGGACGGGAAGACGGGCCGAGGCAAGGAGGCTAAGAAAAAGAATGGCGAGAATGTGCCCCGATTGTTGATCACCCCAAATGAGGGTCATATCGATGATTTCGTCGCCAGTCCGTCTGATATGAACGAGTCGCCAGAATTCGATCCCAATGATGATGAGGAGGTCATGTTGCCTCCTACGGTCAGTACCTACAGTATTAAAACACATCATATCCCACCCCCGCCAAGCCTGATCACACTACGTCGGGATCTACAAGTCGCGCTAGAAAAAGCAGACAGCAATATCCAGGCCATTGAGGAGGGGGCCGAGCCTCGAACTCGCGAATCATTTCGAGCCAGTCTTTCTCCCGGAGATGTCCCTGACACAGAGGATGACCCGGCGCGACAAATCCCAACACCACAGACAAAAGAAGAAGCCCAGGGCATGTGCATCTTGGATGATGTGACGATGGCAATTCGCGCCGCCAAAATCTACTATACTACCCATCCGTATCCAGACCGCCTGGCATCTCTGAAAAGTGAGCGCGAGATCCGAAAGGACCTCTTCCACGTCTTGGACGTCCTGAAACGGTGGGCGGCCCGTCACTTTGCCTGTGGGTTGCGGCCTGAGGAACGCGATGTAATTCAAGGATGGATTTCTGGGGTCCGAACCATGCTAGTCCGGGAGAAGGCTCTGGAAGACTTAGAGGCCCAAGAACGAGAAAACTGGGACTGGGCCCAAGGCGACTGGACTGGACGAGAGCGGTCCCGTGAGGAATCTTTCCTCCGCAGCTTGATGCCAGAGGGTCATACGTTGCCGGAGTGGACTCCGATCGAGGATGATGCCACTATCGAGAGCCTCCCTACTCCGTTTCTTGAGCACTTCAGGGACGGTCGCATCCTGGTTCAGTTACACAACATCGCTGTTAAAAAGTCTAACCGCCAATTTGGTGAAATCAAAACATACCATGAGGACATTGCGAAGCCGTATCGACAGGCCGACAACCTGCGATTTTGGATCAAGGCTGCAGAGTTGCGGTGGGAGCTGCGGTTCCAAGTGGATGTGATGGGTGTGGTGCAAGCCACTAGTGATGCAGCCTGGAGGCAGTTCGACAACGCATTGTTGGCCTGGTGCAGGACGGTCCGTGAGGAGCTGATCCGAGATTGGCAAGCAGCCAATCCTGGACGGCCTCCAAGTGCTGGTCTGATCTAGTTTTCTGTTTATACTTTGATTGTTCTTGGGTTCATTTTTTTTCTTTTCTCTGAGGATTGATGTGGATATGCATCTCGGCTTTTCATTCTTTCGTGTTTGTCTATGGTTTGATCATTATTTTTTTTTACATTCCTATGGGCAGTTGGCTAGATACCCCTGAATTTCCTCTGTCTGTCTCCGCTGGTGTTGGTTTTATGTTTGATTTTCTCCGATTTTCTGGTTCATTTCGGAATCCCATTGCATTTGCTTTTTATGAGAGGCGGGATTTGTTTTGGATATATTGCATTGGAGGACAAACATAATTTTGGTGTCTCTTTTTGTTTGCTTTTATTTTTGTCTTTGTCTTTCTATGTTGAGAGCCCATTAAGTGCCTACACTTTGTTTAGCCAAGTCGGACCCACTAGGAACATACTACTACTGCATGTAGTTGACTAGGTGGGTTCAAAAACCTACCCATTCCTAGGCTATATCAGCCGAGACTGGGGGTTTATATGGATACTGTATATCAAAAACTTTTTTTACAAGGATAAGACTAGTACCACAGAGTAGTATGTACGGAGTGTTAAGTACTCAGCTAAGTACCTGAGTAGTGGATACTACTCATTGGACCTTGGAAGAGCAGCATAATGTCCAACCACCGTGGAGTCAAGGACGCTAGGAGCACATGGCCGTGGAGCCAACCCCCTTGAAATGATATGCTACTACGTAACTTACCCCCATTCTACATAGTAGTGTGGTATCCATTCATTGTTGAATCCCGTTGAATATCTTGTTGAAGCTAGAACGCATGTCTGTAAGGGGTATATGTGAATACAGTACAGAAACCAATGGCTAAGCATTTAAAAAAGGCTGGATATTGTAATACGCATGAAGCTATTCATGGGAATCCTTTGAACCGCCTCCCCCAGCTCAAGAGGTTGATTTCATCTGATCGTCGGGGTGTGCCGATCCCTTGAATTTACATACCGAGGGGGATGAGAGGTACTTGGTGCTCCATAGTAAAGTGGGTGCCGAGCCAAGTACCCATTTCCTGCAGAGTACAACGGCGATACTGGCCACTTCTATCCCTCGTTTTCCTGTCTCAAAAGCGATTGCTGCCCAATTTATTGCTTTGAATTTGTCTTTTACTGAAAAGAACCAACCATTCGCTTCTTTGAAATATGACTCTGGTCATGTAGTCTTTTCTGTCCCTACCTTACCTATTCTAACCCGCGACCGTGAAGAAGGGGGCTTTTCTCTCCTAAAATTGGCTTCTGATCCCGATTACCGAACGAGACGAAACATTCCACTGTCCACCCCTGCCCTTGAGCCGCCTGTTTCCCTTTTAATTTCCTTTGGAATTAATCCGCCCCCCGGGCTTGTACCCATGCATGCTACTGCCGACGATCGACCTTCCTCCGCGACTGACATCGCAACGTACCCCGTGTCCGTTCAGTCCGCATCTCCTCCCCCCGCGGAAGGCTCCCCCAATGAACACGGGCCCTCCCCTCTCCGCCGCTTGAAGTCCAAGTCGTCCCTGTGGAGCATCGGAAGCAGCAATCACGAAGACGAACCCACGCCCGATCCACCCAGTGCGGAGAAAAATCCTGGCAAGCAATCCATATTCCGTCGCCTGTCACCCGCTCTTGCGGCCCGGGTGAAGCTGCTCGACGGCGGCAGTAAAGTGACTAGCGCACCCAAGAGCCCAACCGCTATCGGTCGGATCCCCGAAGAACACCTGAACCAGTTGGATAGTCTTCACAAGGACCTCTCCATCAGGGTTGAGAGGAAAGGCCAGACTTGGAATGGTGTGGCCTTTGTATCTCCGGGATCAGCAACATCACAGTCAACAAAGCGGAGCGCGTCGAATACACTTGAAATACCTAGCCAGGACTTCCTGCAGGAGCTCTCCGAGGCGCGAGAGCAAGGATTAGATTTGACCGACGCGCTTGTTGACGGCCTGGAGCCGCCCGTTCTGGTCGTTGCTCATCCTCCGGTGACTGCCCCAGACGCAGAGACCAGCGCCCCGCCGACACCCATGTCTGTGGCGGAGCCGGCCCCCGCACCGTTGCGTGCTGACTCTGAGCTACCGCCCCTCCCCGAAGAAAAGGAACAGGATAATCGGACCGACTTTGAGAAGTATGTCGACGATACCAAGCGCAGTGAAGAGCAGGCTGAATCCGCTCCCGAACCACCACCGAAAGACGATACCCCTTCTTCCCCTACATACGCCCTCTCTTCCTCCTCTTCACACAGACAGTCCTTCGACCCCAGGGATTTGAACCGCGCCGAATCCATCTATTCTTTCTCCCGCGCCTCTTTCAGTAACCAGCTTTCCCAACTTACTTCCATTCCTCTTCCTCAGCCAGGAGCTCTTCAGACAAGTATCGGAAACATTGCGACCGCCCTTGCCGCTGTTCGCGCCTTGAATGGTGCTGCAGAGCAGATTCAAATATGGATCAGAAAAGCGTCAGATGTGCTCAGTGGCCTGGATTCGGAGGATGACGTCGAGTGGGCAGCGGCCGGTGGCCGCGAGGGGCTGGAGGGAGTGGACAAGGCAATAACCCGATTCGAATCCTTGGTGAATGTCTATGTAATGGCGATCGAAAACGTACAGCTTCGAGCAGACATTGGCAATGTTGATTCTGCCAGCCTAAAAACGATTGTCAGGCAGATGGAGAGCATCCTCCAGAATTGGGCCCAAATTAAGACCAAGCTCAGAGGCGTGAAGGAGCAAGTGGAATTGGCCATGGAGTGGGAGGAGCTTTGGTCTATTGTTCTAGGCGACGTCGGTATGGAGATTGATAATCTCAGCGGCATGATATTTGAAATGGAAGAGAAAAGACACCAGGCTCTTTTGGATACGGGCGAGTCAGCCGGAGGACTTGATATTAACGAGCTTGAAACCATTGTGGAGGAATCTCCCATCAAGGGCCGCTCGCCTGCGGTTAACCGCCTAAGCATTGGACCACTTCTGGCTGCTGCCTCTGGCACCCCTGTTATCAAAACACCGCAGGATGATTCAAGTCATTCCAATCTGATGGCTTTATTCGCGCGTATGCAGCCTCTTCGAGCATCTTTGGACTTCTTACCGATGAGACTCTCCATGTTTCAATCTCGCGCCGATGCAGTCTTCCCAAGTGCATGCGAGGAACTTGACGACCGACGAACCCGATTGGAAAAGACCTATAAGGTGCTAGAACAAGATGCTGAAGCCTTGCGCAAAGAACTGGGTGAAGATAAGTGGATCATTGTGTTCCGCAATGCCGGCAGCCAAGCTCAAAAAATGTTTGACTCTGTCGAGCGCAGCATTTCCAAGCTGCAGGAAGGCCTGGAGACAAATGCACAGGTCAATAACCCGTCAACGCTGACAAAACGAATTGAGAACTATGAGGCGAAGAAGATGCATTATGTGCCCGCTATTGAGCGCGTTATTTCAATCATTCAGAAGGGAGTGAATGATCGCCTGACAGTCAACGGTGAAATTTTGCGATTACTGTCTGACATGACGTCGCGTACAAATGCCTTGAAGGCCAGCCTGAAAGTGATGGATATGTCACTTGAAGATGTCCAAATTTTGAAGGGTCAGCAATTGCGAGATTCCATCTCAAGCATCGTTACAATAGATAGCCCAGCCACCGGCAGTGCGGTTGATACGCCTGGAAGTTCACCTGCGTCCTCAGTGGTTCTTAGTGGCAGCAGCATGTATAAAGGCAATGTGACACCTCTGAGCTCCAGTCGCCGCGAAAGCTCCGTCGGTAGCTCTGCAGCTCGTTCAGCCATGCCGAACGTGCGACGGTTCTCCGGCGTGCCACAACCGGTGACTGGTCGGAAATCTTCAATTCCCAAGCCTTCGGGACTCACGTCTCCACCACCAGGGAAGACACATTATGCCGTAACGCCTACACCATCTGGAAGACGGATGTCTCGTGTTCCCCAGCCTTCCCCAATACCAAATCGACCACGATGGACCAATAGCACCAACACAAATGACCTGAATGTTGATCACGCTCACCCACCCCATCCCGCCATCACCCCTAGTGGATATCGTAACGTGTCCGCTCCAGTACGATCGCCTAGACCTGGCTCGACGCTTCAGTTCCGGCGCGACCGTGATACGTCTGCCTCACCGGCACCCAGTGCTGGTCGATCTATGAGTCGCCTGTCCACTCGATTCGCATCCTCGTCTCGGAGCCCCGTCCGCAACATGTCCTCTCCTACACCCTTGCGATCTTCCTTGCTTGATCCACCTCCATATAGCCGTCTTCGCCGGTCATCCAATATGCCCCCAGTTGCAACTGCAGGCATAGTGAATACTCCTCGAAGTCGTCAAAGTTTTGCTGGCATGGGTACATCATTCAGTCGCAGTGTCTCACACAACCAAGACAATAATGAAAGCCCTACAAAACCCACGCGTCCTGGCACTTCACTGGGTCATTCTACCAACAACCGAAGAACCAGCTTGCTCCCGCTACCAAAGCGGAATGATAAGACGCCTGGACAGCAGAAGTTGGAGTCTCGGCCGCGCTGGAGACCATGATGATATCAACCCCCTCTTAACTTCTCCATATATCCTCCTCGCCATCATATCACCCTTTTCCTCCCATCACTTCCATTATACCGAATTTCCCCTCTATCCTCCTCCCTTTTTCCAGACTTGTCTATCTTTTGGCTTGTTACCTACACTTTAGTATTGCACTTGCAGCTCACTTGGACTGTGCAGCCACTGTCTTTTTGGGCATGAAGAGCTGAACATGATACTGAAGATTAGGTTTTGCGTGATATCCCCCTGTTGCATGGTATGGTCTGAGCGTTGGGTTTCAATTTTTGTTACAGTTCCATTTCTTCCTCTTACATCCATCAATCTGAACATATGGACCCGTTGTAGTTTTACGCTTATTTTTGTTTTCTTTGCACGGAAATGGGACTTATATTAGACTTTGCTAGGTACTGCACGGGCTGCCGAATTTGGCTAAACAACATACTACCTACTAGATCCCATCCACCTGGGCATTGATCCATCATTTGCATCAATCCGCATGCTACATTTCAATGCTCCAATATGGCTATTTCGATCATGATTTTTCACATTCTGAAACAGTTAACTTTACCTGAAAAGATCCATCTACGAATCGGCCCAATAAGAGACGTAGTACACACAAAACATTACCCCATGTATGCACGGATATCAATCCCTCTATCTCTAATTACCCAATTCCCGTCCAAAAATCAAGGCATCAACCAACTCCTCGCTGTTTTCCAATCGCCCCGCCTTGGGCACTCGCCCAATAACATTGAAGCCTAATTTCTCCCAAATGCGAATGGAAGCCGGGTTATTCGCGAAGACGAGGTTGAAGACTGAGTACTTGTATCCCTGCATGGCGTTATTAGCATGGGTATTCGTAGATAGAATGCCCAGGTCGAGATGTATATGAGGGATTCATTCCCCAGTAATCTTGGAAGGAGGTATTGAGACTTTTAGTACGTACCAATTTCGGCGCAAATTCCAAATAGGTCTCACCCATGGCGTGGCCTACACCCTTACCACGAGCTAGGTTGGTTGTGATGAAGCCAGCGTTACAGATATGAGAGCATCGGCCTATAATCAAAACAGTCAGCAAATCATTGTCTGTATAAATGCATGTGGATGCAATCAACACTGGAAGATTGAATTGATATGTAAGTGGATACACAAGCCCATATGTCCATCTGGGCAGTGGATTGGCTTTCAATTCTACAATCGAATATCTTCACTCGAATAGGTGCTCCAAGATTCAAATATCATCAGTGAACATACCAGGATAATTGGGCTTGATATAAAAAGTTCCCAAACAAGCCTTCTCCCAATCCCGCCCCTCCCTTAACCCACCAGCAGGATTGGCAGCAGAATCCTCATCGTCAAGAATAGCCACAACCGCAAAGGTACCAAACCAGTACTCTGCGAACTGCTGGAGCCCCAACGCCTGCTCCATGGGGTAGGTGGTGCCGCGCTCAATTTCTGCGCTGAACTCAGCATGCAGGTACTTGATTAAGTCCTGGGGGATGCTGGAAGGGCCATTGCTGATCGGGTACAAGGTGATAGCTGCGGACGCAGATTTGGGGAGGGTTGTGTGACGGGGGAGTAGTGTGCTTGCTGCTTGGATGTGTGCCTGGGGTGGGGGGTTGTGGGATGAGGGGTCTTCTAGTAGGGCAGGCATTTTGGGAAATTTAAAATGATTTCAACTTGAGAGTTTCAAATTGAATGCTTGGTGGGCACAGATTCTAGAGGGCGTCCACGGGGTCCAAGGCTGGGCAGGTAGGTAGTAATTGAGCTTCCACCTTCAAGATTGAAAATATGAGAGAAACATGTATGTATACTCCTGCCTCGGTTTAAGTTGGAGCGTTATCGGATAGCTGAGTCATCTTGTCGTTCCAAGGGCGTTGAACCCCACATTGATTGGGGTTTGGAGTAATTGGAATTGGAGGAATTCCAAGGTTGGGAGTTTAGAATGAAGTAGATCATTCTATTCCCAAGTTGTTCATGGAAACAGCCCGTGAGAAAGCTGTGGCTGATAATGGGTCCACGGGTGTGTCAAGAATACAATTGGTCTGATCAAGACATCGTATATAACCGCAAAGAAGATATTCAAAAATTTGTCTGAGCAAAGATGCTTTTGTCTTGTACAATGCGCTTAAATTTCAAAGTATATACTATACACAGGACCATGCAAGCATCGAGAGATGCCAGCATCTCCCGGCGAATCCCACCACAGAATCAAAAGCTCAGATAAAGCCTCTCACTCATTGTTTTTCACCCTCGCCCTCACCTTCACCCTCACCCTCGAGCTCCTGGTTACGAATGGCCTGCATGAGCTCAAAGAGCTGGCCAAGTTGTTGATCTAAAGACGACGCAAGTCAGCAAACATGGACCCCACATTAGAACTCATCCAAGAAACGGCCATACCACTCATCTTGTCCAGCTTGGACTTATCCAGCTTCTCTCCAGCCCACTTGTCACCCTCCATCTTCTGCGCGTAAAGCTGCCACTCAGTCAAGAATCCAATCTGCAAGGTAATCGCGCGGTCAGTTCCGGTCCAATTGCCCATTTCACCATCTACAACTCGATCCCGATCCCGATCCCTCGTTCCCCTTCCTCGGGGAGGAAAGCCCCAGACCAACAAAAGACATCAAAGCGGAAATAAAGAACATACAATGTGCAACGGATTCTCGGCAGTCTTATGCGCCCGGAACTCTTTCTTCACGTATGAGTCGCCGAGCACGCGCATCTCCGGGTCAAGTTTGCGGTGGACGCGCAAGATGCGGCGGTAGAGCTGGAGGGGCGGGAGGAGTGCGAGCGCTTCGCTGAGGCTGGATTTGGAGCCGATCGAGGCCGGCGTGGCCATAAGGAGACGTTGGGCGATACGCATGGTGTAGATGTTGGAGTTGGAGTTATGGAGGTTCGAATGACATAATTTTCTGGGGAAGATTGGGCTCTTTTTTTCTATGGGGGAAGCGGAAGGCGGCGAGGGGGAGGAAACCCATCGGAATTTCGAGTTTCGCCTTTTTTGAATCCACCCCCCAATCGCCTTGTGAATTTACTTGGTGGTAGCTTTTTTGGAAAATTACATGCCCATCGGGTGCTTTCTTGTCTATTTCGACGACAGGGCAATCACTTAGTTTGGGTTGTCGGAAGTCTCTGCAGCTATATATCAAGAGATCAGTCCAAGCCGGAACTCAACAAGAAAATACTGCATATTGAAGTCTCATCTTTAAAAGAGCGATCCAATCTTGAGCCTTGAGTTGTAAAGATTCCAATTTGCAAAACCTTGGAACGATTTCATCAAAAGACCCACAAGATGCTTCCTACACCCGACACTTCGCACGTCTCCTTTGACACTATCTACGAACCATCTGAAGATTCATATCTCTTCTTGGACACCCTATCATCAGCGTCAGAATCAAAATGGTTATCTGAGAGGTTTCGAAAAACCAGCAGCCCCTCATCCCATAGCACCAATGCCGCGCCCTTGGTCGTGGAAGCTGGTACAGGATCCGGCGTCGTGCTAGGATTTGTAGCAGCGCACTCCCAAACAATCTTCGGGCGTCAAGACATCCTCACACTGGGAACCGACGTGAATCGCAATGCCTGCCTCGCTACTCGGGAGACAGTATCCACAGCCATCCAGTCCATTCAACAAAAACCAGAAACCCCCGCAATGAACTCGAACCTACACTCTCTTCACATCTCTTCTTTGACCGCCGACCTGTGCACGTCTTTACGCCCTGGCAGCGTGGACGTTCTTCTTTTCAACCCACCTTATGTGCCCAGTGAAGACCTCCCAAGGTTACCCACTGCGTCTGAGAATGATCCAGCCGTGGCCCAGGCCATGTCTCGGTCGGCTAGGTTTGAGAGCGACTCATACTTCCTTTCGCTGACGTATGCGGGGGGCGTGGATGGAATGGAGACGACAAACCGTTTATTAGACGCCATTCCTGGCACTCTTTCGGCTCGGGGAGTGGCTTATGTGCTACTGTGCAAGCAGAACCGACCGGACGAGGTTATGACGCGCATTCGCGAATGGGGTGGGTGGTGCGCTGAAAGTGTGGGATCAAGTGGCATGCAAGCTGGCTGGGAGAAGTTAGTCATTGTTCGCATATGGAGAGAGGCAAGTTCCATGTGAGATGCTCCCAGAGTCAAGAGTTATGAAAAAAGAAACCCACATTTTTTACATTTGCATCCATTGATAGGACATAAGGCAATGAGGAACGGACAGCTTGAATCATGTCTATGTCTAGGCGAATTCCTCCATGCCATATCCAAGGCCGTAAGTTAGAAATTTACCTTAACCGAATAATCCAATTCCAACACATTAAAAAAAAACTCGGCAAACGGCAGTGTCAGACTTAGCGTTTCTAGTGTTTCTAGAACTCCCCCCAGATACTTCGCGAAAAGTACCAAGCCACGCAGCTCTCCAGTGACGTTGATTGCCCACGGGACCATCCGGAAGAAAACGTCAGCCTTGGGACTGTGCAGCTGCAACCTGCAAGGTATCATAGTACGCATTCATCCAACGCATACACACGGTCCTGTAGACCGTGGCGCCGGCCCCCAAACTAGTAAATTCGTAAAGCCTCACGAGAGGGCGGCCCCAAGCAAACCCGAAACCAACCCTCGGCATGCATTTTTAGTGGCATATCTAGTCATTGCCGCTGTGCCGCTAGATGAAACAGGGACACAACGTGGTACTCCCGGCTTTGGGGGCCTTCTAGGGGGCCACGTGGATATGCTAGTGATTTCAGGAAAATCCATAATTGTGCATGTGCTCGGTTTTTGGAGGAGGGGGTTGGACAGGGGTGTTTTTTGGACGCATACTCCTACCGTCATAGTATGCATATGGCCATACAACCTTGAAACGTACTAGATGTCCCATCGCCATTTGAGCCTAATTAGGACATTGGGAACGACAACAATAAAGATCTGAAACGAACTCTTGAGATATTGCCCTAATATTAGTAGTAGATGCTGCAGGTGGCGCGAATATTTACTTTTTTTGAGATTTGTACGGGGTAAGTTGTAGGTTTCTCTGCCGGGATCGGCGTTTACTGGTAAGCACTATGCAAAGTAGTGCTTCGGCGATGAGGGGAGGATTTGTACCAACTAATGTAGTAATGTCGATTGGAACTTGCGGTGAAGAATTTTGTTCTTTTCGTTCTGTAAATGCAGAATTCACAAATTACGAATTTTAAATTAAATCGTTTTCAAATATTTCTTTTTCCCCCCAATTTTTAGATTAACCCCGTAGTTCGGACGGTATCGGACTGTAGTGAATTGTACTAATAGTGTGGCTGATGGCCCATGGACTTGGACACGAACGCTACATTACCCCGGAGCCTCGGGGATCTGTCTCGGCAACTTGGAAAGGCTTGATGACAAGACTGTCGTTTGCACGTATATTCATATTCCGGGGAACATTCAATGGCCGGGACTTGACCTCAGCATTTCAATGAATGGGATGGCCTATGTGAAATGAAGCATTGGCCCGGGAAAAGAATCATTGACTCAAAATATTCTGTTATTAGTAAATCTATGAGATATTTAATCTCATTGGAAGATTTGTCACTTGGGCTTTGCAGAGAAGCACGGACCAAAGCCATTGGTTTGGCTAATTGGTGTAAGCAGAGCGCCAGGCACTTCGAGAATCTATTATCAGTAAATTATTTGAAAGATCAACATGCAAGCTTATGAATAAGAATGGTAGGAATGATAGGACGACAAGCTGTCATACAAGCTGCACCAAAGTAGATTTTTACCGCTTGAACCGGCCTAATTTCCCAAAATAGGCCTCGAAGGGCAATGGTTGGACAGAGACTATGATAGCATTTTGAACAAAGGTAACATTTACTTCACGCTAAGCGAGCCACAGTACACTATTTAGTGCCCTTCCAAGGTTGGCTGGTTCTTGAGCATTCTTGGCGATACTGCCCAGATTGTATGATGCGTGGACATATTTCGGACTAACGAGCCCACCGGCCGACGGTCTCCACTGATATGCTGCTGGAAAGGCTCAAGCCCGAAAGCCTTATTGATCCAAAAGCTTCAAATGTTGCTCAAAACTTTGGCATTTGCACTAGATGACGAATTAGATGCCTTTGTTCGTTGACCCGATTAGGACGGAAAAACGGGGACTTAGATGTGCGGATCTGACACGGCATAATTTTTTAAATTAATATTGTATTTTGGCATCTGTTATCCACAGAAAGTAGTACATAAGATTGGCATTGGGATACCGTCGGAGGCTCGCCGAACCAGGGGCCTAATCCTACTTCTAGCCCCATAAAATTGCTGCTAGACCCTTACGATGATAGGTCGGCTGTGGTAATGAGTGTTTTCAAATTTCTTTATTCGTGTCAGAAAATCCAAACAGTTCAAAAGTAAATCGTTCAAATATTGTAATTTCTAACGTCTCGTATTCAAATATTGGACTTAAAAGCTAGATCCAAAGTTTACCAAGCCTTTACTAGAAAGTTGCTGTACTCTCCGCTTCGGGTAATGCGCATCGGGTTTAAGGAGAGTTGAGCTAAACTGCTACTTAACCTAACTATACTACCGACAGTTCGGAAACGATATATTAGTCTTGCTGATTATCTCGAACCCCGAGAAATCAAGTAAAAACCTAGGTATACTACTTTCAATGTTCAAATGTTGGTTAAAGTAGGGATTTTTCTAAGGGCAACAGCTTTTTATCGTATACTCGGGTGGCCACTTTTCCACAGAGGCCCCAGTTTTGTTTTTGTTGTTTTTTTGGCCCCGGGGTCCCTCCGCCGCGTAAGTACCAGCTGACACGCAAACTTTGGAAGCCCCTGGAAGTACGTCAATCGAGATCATCTCGCCCTTTGACACTAGATCGGGTCCAAGTGGGGGTGCGAGTTTGCAAAGGCGCACTGATTACTAGATTGGAACATAGTGATTCTGTATGTATTTATTCCGACGTGATTTTCGAACAAAAATTACAGAAACATGTGATGAAAGCGGCTAAAATTAATCAGTTTGGAGAAGACTTCCAAAAATCCCATCGCATCTACATATCGTTCGATCGGATTGATCGAATACGACTGACGAACCTTTTCGGGTACACCGTCCACTATCCGAGCAATGCACTACATGTATCTAGTACATATGTACCTAATGTCAGCACCACAGACCCAATCGGTCAAGGAACAACCGAGCAGCCCAAAATTTGACCCGTATAGAAAGGGACAGGCCGGAATTATGGAAATTTTGAGTCTTTGTATGTGTACTGGTATAAACGGCCCCGGGAAGACTAAGGGCCTGCAGGTAGTTAACTCCAATCCAATGCTCGGACCTCGCTCGCGGATTTAGGACAATATGGCTGCCGACGATCACGGGAATTTTGATGAGTAGCAGTGCACATGGAGGCATATGCGTGGGTACCTAGTGCTTTGTTCCTCGTTTTGCAAGCTTGCCTCCAGGGCTTACCTATGTTGAATAGATTGGCAAAGACTCAAAGAACTGAACAAGGGATTAAAACAGGAAAGATCTTGCTTGTTGGTAAGTGTTGGAACAATATACCCTTCTAATTTGCTGAAGAGTGTCAAAATGTTCAAACATGTCAACGAGGCTGGGCAAGTGGCCCTAAATTAGCGCCTTGGTTGGAATGACTGCGTGTCAATCAGTATTCAGTCCGTTGAGCTTCGAAGACCAATCGGTAGCTATTTCTGGAGCTGGGATGCATGATAAAATGACCTTGTACCTCAGTCTTACGCAAATGCTTACTATGTACCCACTAGTAACTGGTATACGTACTAGGAAAAACCTGTGAACTCTTTCAAGCTCATGTAACATAGATGATAGCAATATCAGTGTTATGGCGAGCTTCCTGTATCGTAAATATTGTGAAATAAACACATACACGAGTAAACTAAACTGGCTCTCTTTTAATAAACGCGAAGAATTAGATGAAGTGAAATTAGGGCACACTTGCATGCCTGACCACAAGCTACTGCATGCCTATCACGTGTGATGCAGCAGGGGTTATAGTCAGGTGATAAATGCTAAGGCACCATTAATTTCGAAAGCTGAGGTGATCAAGGTGGAACTTCTTTCCCTTTCCTTTGTATTTGCCTCCTTGGCCAAAAAATAACAGTAACAGAAGAACGAGAGCTCGCAAATACCTCGAGGGTGGCCCGTGTGGGAATATTTTGTGTAGCCTTTATGGATGCTTGAATGGATTGCGGCCCGTAGCTTGACTCCACCAAGCATAGAGCTAAGGATGATCCTCCGATGCTGGCATCCTGGCTGTTATTTCTCACGGCTGAAATATGATCAAGGATACCTAATCTCGTGACCAGACTTCCAAAGTATACCGTGATGAATCTATCAAATCCAAAGAATCGTACCAGTAAACGCAACAAGTCAAAGTTTGGAAAATAAAAAAAAAAGATATTGCTTTTTCTTTCACCCTCCAGAATTTAGAAAGAAGTCTCGGGGGTACTAGTAACAAGATGACATCCCATGATCATGCAAAAGTTGAAAAAAGGGAAATAGTTGAAAGGCAGAAACAAACGCCAGTTTGTACTCTTTAGAGAGAAGGAAAACATTTAGAAGCCACGCCCACGTCCACGGCCACCACCGCCACGAGGACCACCACGACCCCTGCCGCCACCGCCGCGGGGACCTCCACGGCCACCCCGACCACGGTCGGCGGCTTCCTTGCGAGCCTTGTTCTTGGGCTTGGGAGCATCATCAACGAGCAAAGTGTCGAGCGGCAAGCTGTCGGGGAGGATGTAGTAACGGATTGTGGAGCCACGGATGTTGATAGTGTCAAGTGAGATGGGATCACGACCCTTGGGGGTCATCTTCACAGTTCGGAGAGAGGTATTCATTTGCGGGGAGACCGCAGTAATTGTGCCGTGGAGAATTGTGCCTAGGTGGAGTTGAATCCGTGTTAGAAGCTATGGCGGTCTGGGGTTGGGAGAAGACGTGGGTGGTCATTCAGACGCGTAAGGTTGTCTTGAATTGATAACACTGAAACTCACCATTCTTGAGCTCAACAGTCACCGTCTCATTGGCGCATTTCATCAAAAACCTAGATGACGTGTCAGCGCTCAGCTCCAGAAAGATATTTCGGGATGGAATGCGCGTGGCAGCTAGGCTGACCGCGCTGCCATCGGGATTGACGTACCGGACGAGCTTCATTGTGGATATTTTGGAGACGCAATAGTGGGATCAAGATGTATGATTTGCGTTCCAGTAGTTTTGTAGGGATTTGGTGGAGAATTGACTGTGAATACTAACCAACGCGGGCTGTCGATGCGGTCGGATTACAGTGGTGCAGTCTCGGCCAGAACCACGTGACTGAGCAAGAGCTATGTCACGTGCCTCGGATCTGTTTTCTTTGTCTTGAATCTCTCTCGACCTTTGAATTACCTTGTGTTTAGATTGTACCTCATTAAAGATTCTATCTTCCCGACTTGATTCCTCTCGAAACTCTGAGCTTCAACTCTAGAGATTTCAGTTTCAGCCTCATGAAGAACCTAATATTTGTCCAGACCGGCCAGTATCTCAGTATCACTTCTTTCGGGGGACCCTTCCATGGGGCCCTTTCGGTAAAGTGGAGCTTGAAAGGCATGGATCTGCCACATTACATATTACCAAGTCCTGCAAAAGTCTCCATGTGTAGAGGCAAATCGTTGATTCCCGACCCTGCCTGTCTTGAGCGTTAGCAATCGGATTTATCCGGTTCTCCACCTGTTCTCGATCTTGGCGATGAACGCCACAGTGACCATTTATCTTTTCCAGCCACCCGACTTGTGTGACCAAATTGAATGACATTGTTTTGTGTTGGGCAAGCTGCACCGCCTTTTTGTGGATGTGCGTGGACGCCGTAAGCTTGCATGGTTGATTGATTGATGTCAAAATCTCATCTCCACTTTTGTGAGTTCGGCGGAGCCACAGCCTAAACTCTCTTGGAAATACAGTCGGGAAGATCGAAATACGTAGTCGTTCATTATACGTCTCACGTTGGCCCTGAATAAGGAGGCTTGCAGACCATCCCGCTCAATCGATTAGTTTTGTGATTTTAGACAAAACCCCAACCTACAATGCTCGGCGATACCGAGTCCGTGCAAATTTCTTGCCCCGAAGTGCCGAGCTCGGACCAAGTCATTCTGGTCTCACACACCAACTAAGAGACATTAGAAAAACGGTGAACCATACTCATGCACACCGTACACGGGGGTATTTGGGATATGCAATGCAAAGAAAGCGGAAGAGAGTACAAGATCAAAACCAAGACCCATCGCTCCGGAGTCTTTGCCAGGATCTAACCAGACTTGCGGATCCCAAGCCCTGAATGTGGAGAGAGCCGGTCGATCTCGAGTTGGCCCGGGAGCACTCCCGGAGGCGCCACTCCCCCGGGTCGTGCCATGACAAATTCCGCAGGCGCTAAGTGTAATCGTGCGCCCCTACCCCCGGCCCTTTTGACCCCTTCTCACAATGGCTTTTTTTTTCGGCCCTAGGCTCGCTACCACGCTGTTGGTTGCTTGTACAGGGGATCCACTTTGGCGTTACTTACGGGTGGACGCAGCAAACCACATGGCCCTCCGGGATGCTGGGATCCTGCATCTGTGGCTCAACTTTGACGCCATATCCTAAAAGAATACAATTGCGAACCCAGCCACTAGACCTCCATTTGTATTATTCTGGTTCGAGGCCGCGTACCCATTATACGAGAAAGGTTGAATGTGACCGTACCGTCCTCCCATTAGCGGTTTACCTGTGGCCAATCTACTGAATTCGGATTGATGGTTCCAAGAATCCAGCCAATTCTGGAAACCTGCATATACTAGACCCAACACTCCTATTCCCGACATCAGATCTGATTCTTCGGCCAGTTCAGGGTACATTCTTGGTGATCGGATCCTGCTTTCCTAACGGCGCGTTCGTGGGGGCCAAATCTGCAATTAGTAGGACAGAAGCGACCACATTCGGGACAGCATATTGCTTTTTTGTAATTTTGGAGTCACCGCGAATGGCGGCCTGCGTCGAAAGCGACTAACTTTTCTGGATCTTTTAGCAAGCCACCTAACAGGCCAGCGTCATGGCCCCCAAATCGACTCGAGACGCCCCATTCAGCAAAATGGGGCTAAAAAACCCACTTTTATTTTGCTGGGAGAAGCTCTCTTATGCCGCTCAAGGATCATTATACCCCTTGGCCCCATGGACCAATACCCCCGGGCTAGTTTTTTCACTATAGCCTTTGGCCTAATAACGGAACTTCCGGTGTCACCTGTGGGGGTCGAAAACCAGGTCTATTCTTTCTGTTCGAGCATGCGATAGGATGACAGGATGCTTGGATCCACAGCTTGAAGATCATAGGATCTCACGTCTCCTTACTCATTCACAAACATCAGATAGGCAAAGATTACAGGCCCTATTTCCCCGAAAACTCGCGACCCGGAAGGAAATTGCCCCAAGTGCGTTTCAGGGACAAGATTTCCACCCAACTCGTGGCTACGAACACCTATTGGCAAAGAAGTTCTAGAAGCCTACGGGTCTGCCTTCCCTCCTAGAGGAGTCAGGACTAGTCTGTACCCAACTGGGCGATTTATGATTGCGGGGACTTTGTTTTCTCTTGTAACAACTTCCTTGCCATACGGTCTAAAGTTTTTTTCTTGTTGAAATTTCTTCGGATTTTCGTTTCTTTCGTTTCTCGCCATCGGATTTGCAATTTTTTTCTCCAAATCTGAATATCTTGCTATTGCGCCCGTCGCTCACTCCGAGTTACTAGACCCGTGAAGCCAGGATCCAAAAAAAATTCCCTTGACTTCGCTACAAGCATCCAAATCCACAAGGCTACAAAACTATATTATACAGTATGTGATTGTTTTATTTCCTATTGTCTTCATTTTTTTTTCGTTCTCGAAGATTGTCGCCCCTCTTTCCCAAATTCACCCCCCCTATGTTTTGCTGGCTCTTTTCTGGTCCCCTCCTTGTCCAATTGTAGTTTTGCGCTAGGTCCATGACCTAGGCCGAAAAGCCCCAATGTCCTCCGAGCATTCACAGTCAAACTTACAGGATCACTCCAGTGAGGGCAGTAGTTTTGACCTATCTAAGGACCCAGCCTTGCAGCAGCGATTTGGTCTTTTGTCCACTTCTATTGAGCCTGTGCAGCCGCCGGCGTTCCAGCAAGGCATATTTGACAACTCGACTTCCTCTTGGTCATTGATTACTAGTCCAGTGCCGGCTCTGAAAACAGCCTCTTTATCTTCATCGGCTCCTTACTTCTCACCTCCACAAGACTCCACTATTGCCTTGCACTCTACTCCTCTCCCTCAATCATTACATGATCAAGATCCTTCCTATTCTGAACATCCACATTCAGAATCCTCTTACTCAAACCCTTCCCACTCTGAACAATTCTCCGAGCAAGGTATCCAATTATCTATTAAACAAGAAAATTACGAAGATCGATTGCCTACGGAGCATCCACGGTGAGTCTTGACTTCCCGTTCCCTAACATCCCAAGATTGGCAACAAAGCAAACAAAGAAAAGGATCAAAGGAAAGAATATACTGATCAAATTCCTATACCAGCGGCCTTGGGATAACAACAGACCCTATGTCAGTAGCATCAGAAGCATACTTCGCTGGCCCAATGCAGCCAAACTCTCAGCGTAAGAAAGTCATTGATTTTGGTTGTTAAATCAAATGCTAATATACTATAGACTACGGCTGGCCCAACCGCCCATATCAACCGTTGCAGCCTTCATCGGGAAATATGTATCAGCAATTTCCCCCGTCACAGTCATATCCTTCATCATGCTTTTCTCCTGCCTACGGCAGCCATACCACCGGGCCGATTAGTGGCTACCATGAGTCGCATGCCTCACCTTCATACCTCCCTGGGCCACCTGGTAGTGCTCGACAAAATCATTCCCGCAGGTATGGGCGAAAAATCCAGATCATGGGAAGACGTGTCTTGTTCTCAAAATCATTCAACTAATCATCACCCGTAGTCCTTCGATAGCTCGTCCTTTTCCTCCTCACTCAGCCGCTGGCGTTTCCGAACAGCCTCTCATGAACTCGTAAGTTTTATTCCATATACTTGGAAGTCGAGGGCCGAGGAACGAGGAACAAGAAGCATCAGTCGTTAATGCAGCACTATCAATTGATAGACCCCCTCCTTATATGATTAACCAACCTGCTTATTATCTCCCCGAAGCACCCTCAATCCCGTGAGTTGAACAACTCAATCCCGTTTTAAACTGACTAGATGTATTAATGAGGGGAAATAGTTCATCTCACCACTCCCCTATGGGCTCGCAAGCATCTTCAATGGTGACAGATTCTGTTTTTTCTCCCTCCGAATCAGTCCAGGGATCCGACAATGAACGCCAAGTCCGTGTTGTAAGTTCAAGGCCCCGACCGCAATGCTGGGATCACGGATGTAATGGTCGTGAGTTCTCGACTTTCAGCAACCTTTTACGACACCAACGTGAAAAGTCTGGAGTGGTTGCCAAAGCCGAGTGTCATATATGTGGAGCAGTATTCACACGAACAACTGCAAGAAATATCCATGTTGCACAAGGCAAATGTAAAGCATCGGGCGGCGAACCATCAGCGGAGTAGGATGATATAACAACGTGACATTATTTAGTTCAATTCTTGGTTGTTTTGATACTTTGATATCCTTTTTTGAATAAATCTTTCATGCCAGCTTTTTCATTTTTTTTTTTTTTCTTCTTTCTTCTTCTTGGTGATTAATCTCTTGGGCAAACACAAGGCTCATTCCCATAGTTCTAAATCTACTAAATCTGTCCGTGTGGGCCCTGGGGAGTCATGTGATGCCTCAGGCATTAATACGGGTGACTCAAGCCCGATCATTGATGTTGGTCATTCATCGGATCATCATTGATTTCTCCCTCATGTTCCGCGAAAGAATGCCATCTGTTACTGCGTGTTCCTTGCTAACGTGTCACTTTTGTTCAACTCCATCACCTTCATTACCGTGGTAAGCTGTAAGCTTGTTGACCGTTTTCTGGTTGCGGGCCCGCAGCAATGGCATCTATCTTCACGTACGATCCCGACCCACCTCGGGTTTCGTCCCCATGGTCGACTTCGGGAGCTTCAACACCTCAAGTCAACGTATCTGGTAGCCAAGGACTAGCCATCCGAACCAAGTCCAGCTCAGCATTGAGTTCCGCGGATCCTGATTTTCTTGCAGATTATGGCATCACCAAGTTGGAGCCAGAGCCCCAGGAGGGCCCCACTGAGTACAAGTTGCATCTACTGCTCCGTCCACGGCGGAGCTATCTTTCCATGTCCACCGGGAATGTTGTCGCAGGGTCATATCATTCTCGTAGTAGCACAGCATTGCCTTCAAATTATGGACCGCCTTCAAATTCTGCATCGCCTTCTGAAGATACAGCAGCGACACGCCCGAAGCCCATGCAAGCCAAGTCGTCTCAAAGTCGGCAACAAAGGCTTCAGGGGTTGACGACGCAACTTTTATGGCGATTACAGCAATCATCACCATTCCATTCATCCACAACGGCGAACTTGGTGGTTCCCGTGCTTCCACATACGACCCCACAATTGGGTGTACCGCCCAAGCCGGCTCGCCTTCTTCCCGGCCTGGAAGAGAGCCAGGGTGCACTTTACGAGATTGGAGTTGCCGACGATGGCACCTTCGTAGGCTTAACGCAAGATGAACTTGATGAAAGTGTGACTAATCTCCAGGCTATGGCAGCTAGTCTTGGATGTAAAGTTGAAATTTTGCGCCGAGTCATTGTCGGGAAATGCGAATGGAAGAAGGATTTGCCGCACAAGCTTTGGGTAGCGGAAGCTTTGGTATCTCCAGACCTTGACTTCTACAAAATGTCTCCTCAATCAAGTCGCAATGGCAATGGCAATGACGGTGTTGATTCTGATCCGGCAGCGAGCTCTGTCTCGGAAGAGGACTATTCCCAAACGGAGCAGATCAGAATATCCATCGCAGGCCCGAGCACTGTAGGTAAATCCTCTTTGCTTGGAGCTTTAACCTCATCGCAACTTGACAATGGGAGAGGAAAGAGCCGACTTAGCCTCCTCAAACATCGGCACGAGATTTCGTCCGGAATCACTAGCTCTGTTGCCCAGGAGTTAATTGGCTATGCTGACGATGTACCCACAAGCGTAGTCAACTATGCTTCCGGTAACGTTGCGGCGTGGGATGATATTCATGCTACTTCGCGCTGCGGCCGCCTAGCGTTTATATCCGATCTTCCAGGCTCAGTTCGGTATGTGAAGTCAACACTAAGGGGTCTTGTCAGCTGGGCCCCGCATTATGTGATGCTTTGTATTCCGGCCAACTGCGGCGACGAGACAGCAGATACTGAGGCCGGCAACGAGAGTGCCACTGAAATGGATATTTGTCTAGCCTACTTGGCTCTATTTCTGAAGTTGGAAGTTCCCTTCTTGATTGTCATCACAAAGTTAGACATTGCGTCCCGAACTGGCCTCCGAGAAAATCTTGCCAGAGTCTTGTCTGTCCTGAAAACAGCAAATCGGAAGCCTGCGATGCTTCCTGCATCCCCAACGGCAGACAAGATACCTGATCTTCAGCAAATCAGCGCATCGGAAAGCAAAGTAATACAAGACCTGATCGAAACAATAAACGGGAACTGGACTCATACTGTGCCTATTATCCTCTCTAGTGCTGTTGATGGTACGGGGATTGGCAAACTGCACGCGCTTCTCCGACATTTGCCTATCCCATTGGTACCACGCCAAAGAGCACTGCAAAGGTGTAGTAGGAAACCAGTGTCTAATCAATCCAGCGCCAATGTTTTCGATGTTGATGAGGTCTTCGCCATTCCACCTTCAAAGGTATACTCGATGGCCAGTGAAAAAAGCAACGGAGAGAAACGTGGAATGGTATTGTGTGGCCTGGTTCGCCATGGCAGCATATCCGTCGGCGATGAGATGGCTATCGGACCCCTTCTAGTCGACACCTCCACAGACAGCTGCAATGAAAATGTACCATTGAGTATGCTTTCTCGTAGCAGCGGGCCGGGTCCTTCAAGCGAGTCTCCTGCCTCTTTTCCTCAAGGCTCTTTTCTAGGGAAAGATGCATCGTCAGCGCAAGTAAAATGGCAGCGCGTACGCGTCGTTAGCGTCCGCGATCTTCGCCTCTCCGTCCGCCGCCTAATGAAAGATCAAGTCGGCACTATTGGTATCGAACTTCTCACATCCCCAGATCAAGATAGACTTCCACGTCTTAGCCGCATCCGCAAGGGCATGGTTCTGATGGATCTGCACCAGACCTCGCCACTTTTGCTTCCTTCTTCCTCCTTCACCACCGCCGCCGCCACCACTCCGCTCTCATCTATAGTGTCATTGCCTTTCTACACAGGCTTCATAGCCACGTTCCCGGCATCCGAATTCTCTGCTCTGAATTCACCTCCTCTGCTCCTGGGTGGTAATTCTACAGCTTACATAGCGAACATTCGCACGACCGTTCGCGTGATTTGCATGGAACTTGAAGGGCCAGGTGAAGAGCCTCCTTCTGAGCCACAATCGCCCGATGAGCTGGAGTTCTTCAGCTTCGATGGTGATGCCCAACCCCCTGGCAGTGGAGAGAACGGTGGTATGAGCACCGATAGCACTAACTCCTCTGAAACCGTGCGGCGTCGTCAATCCGCCACTGATATTAGGAAGGTTGTCTCTGGGATTACACACACCTCGCCCGGAGGAAAGACAGATGCATTCAAAGAAGATGTACGAATCACATTTGCGCTTGTCACATCTGTCGAGTGGATTGAGCTTGGTTCGCAGGTCCTCGTTATGCCGGGTGTGTCGATGGGAGCGTCTTCAAATGCAGCGTTGGGTTCCGGCCCTGGCTCTAACGCCAACGCTTCTGGAGTGACAACGGTATCCGGGCTTGAGGGTTTTGTGGGGACAGTCTGCGAAGTGGTTCCGGGAAGAAGTGTGGAGAATGAATAAGAAACGGCGCGAAGTGGGTTCCTCTTGATTGTTTTGTTGTTTCTATGCGGGGTTTCGTTTGAGCGCTATTCATAGATGGATTTATCCATTTTGTTTCGACTTGGACATTGATATTTGGCATTTTATCTACTCATGTATATGATTTATCATCGTATAGTTATGTACCCATAGACATTCAAATGTTGTTTGAGCTTGAGTACCGTCAAATAGAGAATATATAGTAAATACCAGTAGCACTTGAGTATCGCCACATGTTTAGGATCATTCAGAACCATTCAAACCAGTTGACTGATTACTATCTGCAAGATTCGAGATTTTTTTGAATACAGGACTACTTAAATGCTGGAATCTTGGTTCGAATAAATCCTGTCAAAGCAAAATTGGGCTTGTTCATTATTGGAGCTAGCATAAATCTGAGAAAACCAAGCTCTATGGTGGGAGATGCGAGGTAGTCTATCAGACAACATTTGAAAGCCATGTGGTTCAGTGATCACTGCAGGTGATTGTGAAGTCGCAAACAGGCTTGTCTACTGATATTTAGGTACATAAGCCATCGAGAATGCAGCTTCATCGATTCGTTTGCCGCGAAAGCCGGGTCTATCACATACTCGACCTTATTTCATCACTTAAGAGGGGTATTTTCCATGAAGGCGTGCATCAAACTTGGCATCACACATTATACCTGGCCATGTTACTTGTAAAAGCTCGATGGTTATCCAGATAAAACATATTTCACCATATCGCCGAGACTCTAATACCCGATAAGGGCAACCGACCATTTCGAATACCTTCCTTTAATATGAATGTTATAGAAAGTTTATCCACCTTTGCGCTGGTCGCCCGAATTGCGGGAGAAAGTGCTAGTCGAACCAATGGTGGCGCTAGCATTGCGCAGCTCTATCTTCTTGCGTTCCATCTCGAGCTTAACAAAGTGAAATCAGATATTAGTAAATTTGGACAGGAAGAAAAAGACGGAAGAGAAATAGATGAGACGCTGTAGAGAAAACAAAAATCAAAGCTAGTACTCACCACTTTGCGCACACGAGCGAGAGCAGCTGTGTCACCCTCGACAAGCGGGCGACACTCATCAACTCGGTACGGGGGTGCGATTGTGACTGCATCGGCAACAATGATATTCGGACCATCCCACCGTGCAGGCATGGTTCGACTAAATGCATCAAATATATCCTGCGCCTCACGGGTGACGCCCTTTCCGCGGCGGGCTTCCCGTTCCAGGATCTCGCTAACGGCCTTGATTTCGCGCGTCTTCAGCGCACGGGTATCAAGGGCCTGGATGGTGGGCAATGCATCTGTGAAGGAAGGCGAGTCCGAGGAATTTGTTGGGAGAGAAAGAAGTTGGAAAGACTGGATGCGAGAAACAGGAATGACACGGTAATCACCGCTCTGCGCTTGCTTGTGGTCAGAGGATCCGGAAGAGGCGGCGGAGGATGTATTAACAGCGACGAGATTGGTGATAGGGCACACAGTGAAGAGGGTTCCCTCGAAAGTGGAGGTTGTTGGCGCAGCGGTAGTTATGCGGACGCTATTTGGGAGGGAAAGCCATGATATTAGCGCACACTATCTCGGTATTGGTAGGTTTTGGCGAACGCGCTCGGATCAATGCAGCCAGTGTAGTTGGTTCGAGGGATAGATATAGGCTGATGTGTTGTTTGTTGTCACTCACCGAGCACCGATCGCACCGCTCAAGGCAGCTTCGTGCGGGACCATGTTGGCTGTTGTTCCAGGACTGGAGGCCTTCGCACTCGAGTTCTGGCGCTTATTCTCCGCCATGCAGCGTGTGACGTGGGCGGGCGGTGTGACTGACTCGTCCACTTGCGCACAAGTGGTTGTTTGAGAGGGCTCGTTGAATAAATTCGTCCGATGAGCGCTTGATGTCGAATTGTATCAATTTCGGTACATTTGACACAGAGATGTCTCAATTGATGCCCGTGTCTTGGCTTTTGGGAGCTTGGGAGCTAGCGGGCCCTTTGTTCCTGTGTAGGCAGTGGTGAATTTAACGAGCCCTGTTGATTTAGGGACAGGTCTTGATGGGATTCGGATGAAATAGTTGCCCCAATATCCTGCTGCGGAGGGAAGAAGAGGGGAAGAGGAGGGGTGAAAGGAAGGAAGAAAGGGAAGACAGCCTCAACACCCCGGGAAATTGGTGGAGGAAGGAGGGGAGAATGCGATAAGATGGCGACAAGGTCGACGTTGCTCGATACCCGATCTGGTTTAGCTCGAATGGAACTATTTAAGGCACCAAGGCAGCACTTTGAAAACCCCTTGAGCTTGTAATTTAATGTTACAATATGGGCATGATAGTACTCAGTTCAGATATTTATGTATATAATTACTTTGGGGACCTGTTATCAAGGCGCAAATTGGGGGGATTGAAATGTTCATCGTGAACATTAGTAGTACATACATTGTAGTTGGTCATCTGAAGCACTGGAGAGTACAGACTGGTGTTCAACTTCAAATGTTCAAACATTTGTTCAATTGTTGGAAACTTGCCAAAAGTCCTAGGGAAAGAGCATTATGTACTCCCAACACAATATTGAAGAGCCGGAGCTTGGCATCTGGAAGAGGAAGCTACCTACTACCTAATTAGAGGATCTTCAACCTTGGGGGACTTTACTACTATGTAGTAGTAGGCTACGTGTGGATAGACAAGGACACTCGAGACACATTAATCATTTTTTTGATTATTTCTTTGGTATTAAACCGCATTCATTGAAACAAGTTCGTTACGTTCCATTCGTGGTGGCATCTAAATACATAAAACCCAGTTTTTAATCCTTATATCTTCGAACTTACGCAACGTAAGTCGAGGCAGAGACATCACCACCGCGGCCGGTCCAGTTGACGTGGATGTCCTTGCCCTCGGGGAAGGTCTCGCTAGCGTGCTCAGGCTTGATACGGAAGGTGTGGGCACCGAAGTAGTCACGCTGGGCCTGCAGCAGGTTGGCGGGCAAGTCCTTGGTGCGGTAGCCGTCGTAGAAGCTGAGAGCAGTGGAGAAGGCGGGCAGAGGGATACCCCAGACAGCAGACTTGCTGACAACGTTGCGCCAGCCGCTCTGGGCGGTGTTGATGGCCTTGGTGAAGAAGTCATCGAACAGCAAGTTCTCGAGGTCAGGGTTGTTGCGGTAAGCGTTGGTGATGTCCTTGAGGAAGACGGAGCGGATAATGCAACCACCACGCCACATGAGGGCGATGGAAGGCTTGTTCAGCTTCCAGCCGTACTCCTTGGCGGCCTGTATGATATAAATTAGTCTTGAATTCGCGATAAAATAGAAGCGATAAACAGATCAAAACTTACGTTCTGGATGAGCATGAAGCCCTGGGCGTAAGAGATAATCTTGGAGGCGTACAGAGCCTGCTCGAGGTCATCGATGAAGGCAGCCTTGTCACCCTCGAACTTGGGAGTGGGGCCGCTGAGGATGGTGGCAGCACGGGTGCGCTCATCCTTGAGGGCACTGAGGCAACGAGAGAAGACAGCCTCGCCGATCAAGGTGACGGGCATACCAAGGTCAAGAGCGTTAATGGCGGTCCACTTGCCGGTACCCTTCTGGCCGGCCTTGTCGAGGATCTTCTCAACGAGGGGAGTTCCGTCGTTGTCGTTGTAGTAGAGAACATCACGGGTGATCTCAATAAGGAAGGAGTCCAGAACACCAGTGTTCCACTTGGCGAAGATGTCACCAATCTCCTTGCAGGAGAGACCGAGACCACGCTTCAGGATATCGTAGGCCTTTTTAAACAGCTGTCAGTACGTCGCTTTCTTGCAAAAATCGAGAGGATAGAAAAACATAGTGAAAGGACCAACCTCGCAAATCAGCTGCATGTCACCGTACTCAATACCGTTGTGAACCATCTTGACGTAGTGACCGGCACCTTCGTCACCAACCCAGTCGCAGCAGGCCTCACCGTCGCTTTTAGCGGCGATGCTCTGGAAGATATCCTTGATGTGGGGCCAGGCGGCCTCGTTACCACCGGGCATGAGAGAGGGACCGTAGCGGGCACCCTCCTCACCACCGGAAACACCGCTGCCGACAAAGCTGATGCCCTTCTCGGCGAGGTAGCGGGTGCGGCGGTTGCTGTCGGGGTAGTGAGAGTTACCACCGTCAATGATGATATCACCCTCCTCGAGGAAGGGCAGGAGGGACTCGATGAAGTCATCGACGGGCTTGCCGGCCATAACGAGGAGCATGATACGGCGGGGGCGCTTGAGCTGAGCAATGAACTCCTGGATGGAGTGGGCGCCAATGATGGACTTGCCTGAGAGCTAGCAGTCAGCATTTCGCGCCGTTGACAATGTTTTTTTTTTTTTGGCCTGGTGTAGCGGGACAGGGAAGCTTACCCTTGGCTTCGTTCTCAAGGAAGCGGTCGACCTTGGAGGTTGTGCGGTTGAAGGCGCAGACGGTGAAACCGTGGTCGGCAGCGTTCAGGATCAGGTTCTGGCCCATGACGGCCAGACCGATGAGGCCGAAATCAGCGGTGGGACTAGAAACAGGATGCGCCGGAGCGCCGACATTGATGCCGGCGAGACGGGCACTATAGTCAGCGACCGAATTCTCTTGTCAATAGCCTGCTAAAAGCAAATAAAATCATGGAAAGGGAGGATAGCCCATGCGATTCCGAGGGATGTAGATCCGCGAGGTTCCTATGACGCGCCAACATGCATGAAGCTTGATGGCCAGCATCATACGGGGGATTGAGAAAGAACATTGCCGACTCCATATGACCCTCAGGTAGCTCTGCAAGCACAGAGCTGTGTATGACAGAATTGGACCGGACCAGAAACTGGCGGGGACCCGTTGGGGGCGTCCCGAATCTGGAGAAGGGGGCTTTTTTTTTCTTTTGAGGGGGAACTCTTGTCTGATGGGGGGGGAAAGAGGGGGAAAGGAAGTAGAGAGAGGAACTTACGCAGCCTTCTCAGCCATAGTGAATGCGAATTGAAGAAAGAGAGGATGGCTGGGAGTGAGGGTATCTACAACTGAAGAGAGTTGAAGAAGGGAAGAAAGGTTGGGGGAGGGGGAAGGAGTGAGAAGAAGTAACCCGGCTGACGGAGCAACTCTTCCGTCATCGTGGTGGGATACATCCGCCGGCGGGGATGCATGTACTACGAATACTTAGAATACAGTAATAAATGTACCATATAACGGGTCCTTGAGCTATTTTCTGCTATTTTCTGGTTACTGCCGCCGGTGTCGCGCCAAGTATTTGGTACAGGAGCACAGTCGCCCGGTGGTCATCCCACTCGGGTTCTGACCTTGACTTCGGGGCCATATTATGGGAAATGTTTGAAATTCAATATCCGACCCGACATCTAGATCATTCGTATTTGCAAGCTTATCCACTTGTAGCGAGATACGTGGGATTTTTGGGGGCCTGCATATATGATGCTTCCTGTACATATCAAACCCGAGCGCGGGGCAGATTACAGTCAGATGGAGGGGTATTCTTCACATGTAGAGGTACCATTATGCTACCATAAGTGGCTACAGGGACTAGGTTGTATATACAATCTCCTACCACATTTGGTCAGGGGGAACAGTGTCATTTGTAGACGCATTGGTAAGGATCACAATACCAGGTACCTAAGTTCCCATGGTAATTCCCCATCGGTGAACTGTTCAGGATAAATTGACGGAGAAACTGCTTTTCACTTGCCGTGAAAATCCACTTCGAATCCGGTCAAGTTGGCCAAGATCTAGTCCTAATCCGGTCTAGGGTGGGGGTCATTTTGGGCGATTTGGGGGTGACCTCATCAGATGACTAAGTACTGTCAGGTGACCTACATAGGTCATGTGACTCCCATCTTCTACTCAGTCACAACGGCTCTCTGCCTCAGGCCATCAACCCGTCGATCCTCAACATAAGCTTGTTACTCCGGGTGCGATTAAAGACCAAAGGTGCAGCTGCTAAGTCTTTTCCATTTTGCGGTCGCAATCGCAATCTTTATCGCTCCATATCGAAAAAAAAGTCCCGTCAACCTCTTCATCATTTCAACTTTAACATTGCTCCTCAACTTCTATTTGACCGACGTTCAACGCCAACTTGACTGTCGCTCATATCTTGCTTTTTGTCTTTTCTCTCGAACAGGCTTCGAGTCCTCAGGTGTGAACGTCTGGTGGAATTAGACTGCCCTGAAGGTACGTTGCGGCTGCTATTTTACAGACAGCTCAACCGTTTCTCCTGTCGGACCCTCCATTCATCATGTCCTTTCCGCCTCCTCCAGGTCTCAATAAAGCGCCTTCGTCTCTTCCTCCTCGACCACCTCCGTCCAGCAATGCTGCCCAGCCACCCGCCCCGGGCTACGGTGGGAACACGCGCCCGGCCTTCACGGGTTTCCAGCCGCGCTCCGTAGCCTCTAGTCAGCCACAGCCATACCGCGCCAACAATCCGACGATCTCAGCCCCACCTGTTTCGTCCGCCGGGTATGGCCCACCGACGACCAACTATTCAAATTATTATCAACAACAACAACACCATCAACAACAGCCGCAATCTTACCAGAGCGGCCCTTCATACTACGGCGGCGGCGGCGGTAGTGCCTCCTACAACGAAAGTACATACGGCCCTACCGTCCCGCACATTCAGAACCCCTTCGGCTCGACACCGGGCCAATCCTATGGTGGCGGGCCACCCGCGGGTCGTGATGGCGTAGATGCAGAGACCGAAGCTCAGATCGCACAGTGGCAAAGCGCCTATGCTAAGCAGGATGACTCGGCCACCCCTGCTCACATGCAAGGAGCCCAGTCCGCTGCTCCCAGCAGAAGTACCGGAACCCCAACTACTGGTATGGCCGGTGCCGGCACTCCTCTCCCACAAACCGAATCTCAAAAGACTGTTGCTCGAGCCGGTGGTGGCCAGGAGTGGACTGATTCGACGCTGTTGGAATGGGATCCTGCCCATTTCCGATTGTTCGTCGGTAATCTGGCTGGCGAAGTCACCGATGAATCTTTATTGAAGGCCTTTGCTCGATACACATCCGTGCAGAAGGCTCGTGTCATTCGAGAGAAGCGTACACAGAAGAGCAAAGGATACGGGTTTGTGAGCTTCAGTGATGGTGATGACTACTTCAAGGCTGCCCGTGAAATGCAGGGCAAGTATATTGGCTCACACCCTGTTCTTTTGCGCCGAGCTGTCACCGAGGTGAAGCCAGTTTCAAATAATAAGAACCACAAGAAGGGCGGAGGCGGTGCCCGAGGCGGGCATTCGACAACCAAGGTCAAGCATGATGGTGTGAAGAAGTCTGGAAAGACCAAGGGAGGTTTAAAGATTCTTGGTTAAAGATGATGTTATCTCGCGATTGTACTTGATCCATTTAATGTGCTGCAATGATTCCAGGGTTATTTATAGTCAAGAGCATGGATTCAATGTATGTATACGAGCCTTTTGAAGACTTGGTTATACCTATACATAGCAAAACAGACATTGATTTCAGCTCCGTATTGTACATTGATGATATACATACCTTACCTGCTAGATATGTACGTATAATTATCAATTGAAGCACCTTCCAACATTCGGAATGGATGATTGAAATGTGACTACTGGGTTCTTGGCAGTAGTTAGTTAAGGAAAGATAATGGATTATTATGTATGAGTCCTCATCTTTTAATGCTTTCTTACTGTTTTTTTTTTCATTGTGTAAATTTCTGCAGCGCTTAGTATACTGCTTGATATTTCTTCGAACACAGATGATAGTATATTCATATTAGGACATTTATTGATATTCCATGTACTAATGATTCTTCATAGATAAAAAAAAGACCCGCAACCCGATTTGGTGCGTTAAGAAAGATCTGATTGTGGATCGGAATTCACCAATCAGCGTTAACAACTTCCAAAAGAAACCCCGGACCTTCTTCACTTCTTAAGCCCCAGATTTTGACAGCTTGAACTTTCCGCACAGTTTACGCGAATCGATTCTGTGCGATTTTTTTACAATAAGAAATTGATTTCAATATTTTCCTATCTTTTTTTATATTGTTTTTCTTAATCGCGTCTCTTGATCGTTGTGGATGCGTCATGGAAGGCCGCGACCCCGCGGCCAATGTTGAAAAAACAGCTCAATCTCGGTCTTCTGCGCCGAGGGTCCGCTTGAGCTGTGAAGCATGTCGCCAACGAAAAGTGAAATGCGACAAGCTGAGCCCATGCACCAGCTGTCAGCGACTGGGTTTTAGATGTGTTCCTGTAGAGCGAGCCCGTCTACCGCGAGGTCGCACACGCAAGGCACCCGAGCGAGCTGCTGGCTCGGACAAGGAACTCGCGGATCGAGTCGCAAAGCTCGAGCAACTTTTGCGGCGGGTAGCCACAGAGCGGGATGCTCCATCTTTGCCTCAGCCGGAGCTTCACGATGCCCCATTTTCCAATACACCTACACCGGAACATAACCTTGACCCGGACGTCGTCCCCGATGCGGAAACCTGGAGTCATCAAAATGTCCAGGCTGCCCAGCTGGGTGACTTTCAACCATCCACAATGACGAATCTGCCTCATCGACCTCGTCCATCAACATCTTACTTAGGCAGCTCATTTTGGGAGGATATCATGCACCAGGTACGGACGAATGATTCATGAGCGCATTATCCATTTTTGCAATACGTAGTGAACTCTAAATCTGATATTCTTCATTGACAGACGCAAGAGTTGCGGACGGTGCTTGATAGCCGCGTTGAAAACGACCAACTTGAATTCAAAAGTCCGACTGGCTTTGGTTCTGCCTTTGTTAACTCCGAGGGCTCGGAGAGTGTCTCGAATTCACCCCAATCATTAAGAGGGATCAACATCTCACCACAGACCCGTCGCACTTTGTGTGAAATTTATCTTCGAAATGTGGACCCGTTATTCAAAGTCCTACATCGACCTTCATTACGAGCATTTCTTCATGACGACCTATCTTATCTTGACTATGAGCCTGATCATCAAGCCCCCGCCACGTTGGCATTCGCCGTTTTTTCTGCCGCTGTTTGCACCATCGACGATTCTCAGTGCCAGCTGCTTTTTGGTATAGATAAGCAAAGTGCATTTGCCGACCTTCAAAAGGAAACAGAAGCCGCATTGGTCAAGGCGGATTTTGTGACCACCAATGATTTGACTGTATTGCAAGCTTTTGTGATCTCACTGGTGAGTTCTTCGTCGGCACATCAACCCCAACGAATCTAAAAGTAGTTGATAATAAAGCTAACCGTATCTAGCTCGCGGCTCGTTGTCAAGACCAAAGCCGACGAGTGTGGACAATGTTGAGCATGGCTCTTCGAGTAGCTCAAGCACAGTGTCTTCACATGACCGATCCACCATTTCGGGTCAGCCCATTCGAGCAAGAAATTCGTCGGCGTTGTTGGCAGAGTATCGGGATGCTTGATATCGCAGCTTCATTAGACAGGGCATCTGAGCCAATGATGCAAGCTGCTTGGCTAGAAGCACTTCCTCCATCAAACATAAATGACGAAGATATCTGGTTCGACATGGAGGGACCGGTTCAAGAACCGCCGGAGGGGACCTTCACCGATTTGACACTCCCATTAATTATCACAGCAGCCCAGTCTGTTTGTCGATCCGTTGCATTTGCCGATTTCATGGAAGCTTCGGTAAAGTCAATGAGTGTCCGCCAACAAATCTTATCCGACTTCCAGCATACAGCTTCCACTCTCTTGATGGGATGTCGCCCAGATCTCCATACCTTTCATCTATACGCAAAACGCACTACAAGTTCAATTCACGGATGGCTACAACTTGGCTGTCTCCGCCCGTTGCAACGAAGCACAAACTTCACGCCACCCTTCGTCCAGGGTGATGTACTTCTCAAACTGGCTGCTGAGAATCTCCAGATGTCATCAGAAGTCTACTCCAACCCAGTCATGTCGCAATGGTCATGGTTCGGATCAATGTGGGTCCCGTGGCATGGCCTCGCAGTAGCACTTGCAGAGTTGTGCGTCTGCAAAGACCCGGAGACTATGTCTAAATATTGGCCCGTGGTGGATCAAATGTACCAACGAACAAGTTATATCATTGCAGATTCACAGCACGGAATGCTGTGGCGACCTTTGGAAAAATTGATGAACCAAGCAATAACCCGAAAACATGAGCTACTAGGTGGCCCGGGACTCAATGATGCTATCAACCAAGTGTCTTTAAGTGGAGGCATTGCTGCTGATCCTGGTCAATCTATGAGCACCCATCCATTGGCTGATTTCTCATTGGAAGTTATGGGGGCCATGGCTCCTAACCAGCAAATTAATACGTCCATGGCATTGCCAACAAATATGGGATTTGAATCCGAATTTGAAACATGGCCCAGTGTTTGGGATGCAATGGATTTGAGTTCCAGTGCGACCCAGGGCTGTGACGTGGCCTGGGCTAGCTATAACAACTTCATCGGGGACGTGTATGATAGTGTGGACTCCATGTTCCTGCCACGATGATTACAGAGCAATGATTGTATTGCGACACACATCTCCACTTTAATAGAAGGAATCATCTCCATTCCAATAAAATTAAAAAAAAAAAAAAAAACCTTTTATATAACACACAGCAAGAAGACTGGGTTATTTCTTTCATGGGGCTGTATCGCTACTTTAAAAGCTTTGAAGTTTGCACATGTGAGGGACTTGAGAAAGCGCCTACCTAAATTCGATGTCGCCGGGCCCTACTACTTGCATATGAATGGTGTCATATTTTGCTGTCAAAAAGCCTAACAATGGCAGATTGAATCCTCTCTCTCTATACATAATAAACAAATTTGATAGCCCTCAAGTGCTGCATATAATGGTATATGTAGCAGGGTATAAATCAGATTATTCCCTCATATCTAGAATTCCAGTGCATCACACTTTCCAGCTCCTTCAATGTTGCTGGCGGCCTTGAGAGCTTGGTGTTTATAATCCAAATCTCTTCCTGTGATCATAGACCCTTTTACCCGTTTCTGTGTTTGGGAAATAATTCTGAAGCCCCATATTCCATAGTGACTGCTGGTTGGGCCCTTTTATAATCCCCAAATTTTGCTCGTGGGGCAAAGCCTCTCGCTGTGTATTCAGACGTGGAGATGCGTTGGCGTCGTCATCTTGGTCGAGTCGTTGATAGGTACATGGTCGGGCACGATGTGAACACTCTGCACATGGATTCTCTCCATTACAAGCTTTTCTGATCTTTGCACAGCTATCACAAGCCCGCTTGTGTTTCCCACCTCGCTGAATCTCGGGGATCTCCTGCCCGTTCTGTATACGGGTCTTGCATGATTTCCAATGCCTCCGCAGAACATCTCTTCAAAGTGCTAGTTAGTGTCCAGGCTCAAGTGATTTTATCATCTAAATCTCCAGGCATGATACTGCTTCACCAAAGAAAAGAAATGCGTACGTACCCTCGACCGAATATAGCAGCACAAAAAGGGCATGCATGACTCCTCTCAGTCTTGTCTAATACAATACATATTTAGCAACGACCAAACATTACAGTTTAAACACAGTGCAAACTTACGAGTCGCAATATGTCTCTTGAGATGATCTAGTCGCCCAAATATAGCAGGACACTGATCACACTTCCACTCCTTGGCCCCAGCAGCCTCGGCGTGTTGGAGTGAGTCTTCCATCCGGAACCCGCCTAGCTCCTTTTAGTCAGGACTGAGACATAAATCGTCCACTCGGATTTCCAAGTCAGCCGGTTTGATCCCTGACGAGCATGCAATTCAAATTTAGAAATCACCAAGGGCCCCAGAAAGCGGGTGAATCCCGGCGGGCCGAGAGAATTCCCCGGCTTTTCAATCGGCCAAGACCTGAAGACTTGTAACGTGCCAGATGACGAATGTGGATCCGAGGATAGTATTTTATGTAGTTTCCATTAAGACACGGAAATCCGGATCAACCGCGTAGTCCGTGTCCGTGTGTCATAAAAGTCCGTGTCCGTGTCCGGGGATGAAGATGAGTGAGATGTGATTCGTGTTTGACACCGCTCCCGTCGCGATTCCCCCACCCGTGATCTATGCTGATGATTAGCATATACTCAAGCCATTTGAATGGCTACGAATATCTGGCTCTTTTCAATACTACATTGGAAATACTAACTTCTCAATTTCACATATATAAACCTTTCTCCCATTTCCTCCCCGTCTATTCTATAACCTCCAGTGTCCACACACACTCTACTTCAATATATCTTGGCACCTTCATCCAAACCACCTTCTTCCAATATGCCTTCCTCCATCACGGACACAATTCCAGCCCATGCGAATGGCTCGAAGCCCACCGAAGATCATTGGAACAACTGGCCAAACGAGAAGGGAGTAAGGATAATCCTTTTTGTTATGGTCCTTTGAATCACGCTAACAATCTTATAGTTTGACCCCGAGTACGAGGAACGCACCCCAATCGAGCTCTCAGTGACTGGACATATTCCTGCCTATACCGCAGGTACACTGTACCGTACTGGTCCAGGCAAAAGTCAAGTCGAGACTGAAGATGGCCAACTATTCAAGCTGGCACACTGGTTTGACGGCTTCAGCCAAACACACCGGTTCCAAATCATCGCCTCAGATGATGTTGACGCTTCGTCTACTCCAATCCGAGTCCTGTACAACTCCCGCTTCTCCACCGATGCTTTAATCGAAAAGGTTCGAAAAGAAGGATACATGGTGGGATTCGGTGACAAACGTGACCCTTGCAAGGAAGTCTTCAACAAAATGCAAACGGAATATGTGCTCCCCAGCCACCCGTCTGAGAGAAATATCGGCGTGACACTCTCTGTCAACATGCCAGGCCTTGACCTCCAGTCTGATAATGAATCGGCGGAGCGTTGGTCCGACTCGAAGGGGGTTCGGACCCTGTACGCAAAAACCGATTCCCACGCCTATAAAAAACTGGACCCGGAAACCCTTGAGCCAATTGGTCTTGCCACGCAGACAGACCTTCATCCTGAATTGGTCGGCCCTATGTCTGCTTCGCATCCCCGCTCTGATCCAGTGACGGGTGATGTGTTCAATTACAACCTCACCCTGGGTCCAATCTCTATCTATCGCATCTTCCACGTTTCTGCTGCAACTGGCAAGACGTCTATCTTGGCTACCTTCCCAGGCACGCCAGCTTATATCCACTCTCTGAGTATCACGGAGGACTATGTCCTCTTATGTGTCTGGAACTCGCATATCAATATACAACATATCAAAACCGGATCTTTCAAGGATACAATCATGCCCACCGATCCTTCTCAGCCGGCGACATGGTATGTAGTTGACCGCAAGCACGAACGAGGCCTGATGGCCACATATGAGAGTCCGGCATTCTTTTGTTTCCACACAATCAACGCGTTTCAGGAACAATCCAAAGAAGACCCAACCAAAATCGATATAGTTGCTGATCTTGTTCGCATTGATACCTCGAACTTTCTTGATCTTGTTCTTTACAAGAATATGAAATCGTCGCTCGCTACTGCAAAGGATTTCGCCAAGAACAGAAGCGATGAGATGCGTACCTCATTCGCTCAATTCCGCCTTCCTGCACTTCCATCAGATCCTAGCAGTGAGATTCTCAAGGCTTCCCTAGAATGGTCTTCGGGCAAAGCTTTCTCGCCTGAATTGCCGACAATGAACCCCAGTTTCGTTACGAAGAAGCATCGGTATTCATATGCAGTGACTTTCCGGGGAGAGTCGACCATGACAGATGGTATCGTCAAGTTTGACAGTGAGACTCAGGAGGTTAGTCTGTGGGCGCACCATGGCCACTCACCCGGAGAGCCGATCTTCGTCGCCAACCCGACCGGTGTCGATGAAGATGACGGCGTGCTTCTTAGTGTGGTTTTGGATGGCTTCCAAGAACATAGCTACCTGCTTTGTCTTGACGCTCGGAACTTGACTGAGCTTGGTCGAGCTAACATGAAAGGAGCGGTTGGATTCGGATTCCATGGACAGCATGTTTCTACCGTCGGCACGGCTACTGGAGATTACTGATTCTGTGGTTTTTATTGTCCAGTGATCTCGAGACAACAATTTCCTAATTGTTTCTATGTTATTACTTATCTCTTTGCTTCAGGTTGCTTAGTCCTCTATATAATTACTGCATTTTTGTCATTTGAAGATATGTGCTATTTTTGATTCATATACACGTAACACATGAGCCTAACCTTGGCCCTTTATAGTAGTTGTGGGTCAACCTAACATTTGAATACTAGTCCAATTTCAAGTTTCCGACCGGCAGAAAGTAACATTGAAATTACGAGTAATTCCAAATTCATAAATACAATACGGGAAACAGGACGGTGAAGTTAGAAGTTGAAATTGAAATTGGGATGTGTCGTGACTCGTGAGGCCCTTATCGGCCGCCACATAATACGCCCTGTGGGTGACATGACATCAACTCCACTACATAACCAACAGATCTTTCTATAACCCTTATAAATCCTCCGAATCATTTCAGCATTGTTTTTCCCTCATTTCACAGTCCATCTTGACATCAGAGACTATTTAAAGCTTGAAATCAAGCCAAGCCAAAAACTATATACACTTCAGTTTCGTAACCCATCCACAATGTCCGGCGAAAAAAATCTCTCCACGCTCCTCTCCACTATGCAACCAGTTCTGGACCCAGAGACGTACGTCTTTGTCACCACAAAAGAAGCTCTCTCGTCACTTCCACTATCTACATTGAACCCGCAACTCATCGCTCAAGAAGCTGAAGGCACCACAATCGTCACCACAGAAGCTCTAGCGGCGTCCCACGGCTTCATGGAGACAGTCTTCCCGTGCCGCAAGATCTCGCTGACGATCCATTCAAGCCTGGAGGCAGTTGGACTAATTGCGGCGATCACTGATCGGCTCAAGGATCATCAAATCAGTACCAATGTTGTGAGTGGGTTTTTCCATGATCATATCTACGTCCCCGCTGGGCGGGCAGATGATGCAATGAGGGTTTTGGGGGAGTTCGCGCAGGATGCGAAGGGGAGATGATTCAAGTCAGATTGAGAGCTTAGTACTATACTTGGGCCCAACATTTGAATCATGGCCTGATGCACCTAGAGGCCCTCCATACAGTGTGTCCCTAACAATCATGGGAAATTAAAAAAAAAAAAAAATTAGAAACTAAAATTCTCAGACCCCTACTTAAGAGGAGTAGAGGTACTAGATGTCTCTTTACTCCGTCTCCATGATATCAATACATACACCGTCGTTGAAGACATAAAACCAATCAAGATCAAGAGTCAGAACACCGAGCCCAAAATGAAAAATAAAAGTTGCAGCACTATTCTTGGTAAGGATCAGGTGCAAGACGGACAGGGTATTACTGATACAAAGAAGTCGATGCTCACAAGTACACAAAAAGCAAGGGTTAGAAATTCGCATCCACGGGGATCAGTAATCATCCTCCTTTTCCATGATCATGATCAGCTCTGTCAACTCCTTCCGTAGAGCACGGTTTCGATCCCACACTTCCACGATCTTTGGGCGCTGGCTGACAAAACAGGCCTTCTTCCAAGACACGCCGCCATATCTCGGAGCAACGCGGTTGGGGAGATTCTTGGCAATATTGCGCAGCACTAGCGCAGCCTTGTATGCCACGCCACAGGGTTCGCTCTTTTCGTTGATTGGGGTGTCCATGTAGTACCACTTGCGGACAATTCGTTCTTGTAAAACGAGGCGTTTCGTGCTCGGGGGTAGCGCATCAGCAGGTCGATCCTCTGGCAGGTGAGAAGAAACATGGCCAGCCACCATGGCAGTGTTGGCATTGGGTGCTGAAGCCCGGAACCGAGTGCATTTATCCCACTGGCAGGTGTGGATAGGAGTCTCCGCTGTCTCCAATTTGAACTGGCCTGGCTTCTCATCGGCCTCAAGATTCATATGGTCCGCGAAGACATGGCCACGGAGATCCGTAGGCGAGCCGAAGGCACGCTGGCATATCTTGGATGGCTTCGAGTGGTCTGCCCACTTGCAATAGACGTAGGGGAAACCTTCGACGGTGTGAGCAGTTTCCAGAGGCCGAATTCCCTTGATGATAAACTTGGTTGTGCCTCCAGGGCCATTGATCACTTGTGCTTGAGCATTCGTGAAAGTATTGCTGACGTTTTTAATGAACTCGGCGGCAGGGAGAACACCTCCACCTGGCACTCGAGAGTCTGCAAATCGGCTCTGGTAGGCTTGCCACAGGGCAATTTGAGTAATCTCACATTCTGCATCCTCAACAAAGCAGCAGCGAAGCCACTGCGAGCTGCGTTCTGGCTCTGACGATTCCATCAACTTCTCTAGGAGCTCAGGTGGCACACGCGGGATCTCAGATGGCGGTGGGGCAACCTTTTCTTCCTGCAAAACCGTTTCTTTCTTGCTTGGTCGTCCCTCGTATGTAAGAAGTGCGACCATGCGTGGAACGAAGACGCTAGGGAAGTTGATAACATCCATTAGGGTCTCAATATTCTCCCGTCCAAGAGTATATTGGTACCAGAAATCAAGTGCACCGCTCAGAATATTCTTGTCGAGGTCCAAAAGTGTATGGTAGTACAACTGTTGGAGGGTTGCCTTAGGAAGGCTTTCCATCGCACGGTTGCTATCGGCATCTTCCAACTCGGTAGAGAAATGGGTCAACGCCCATAGCGCCCGTAAAATGTGGGCACGATCCGAGGAGTGTAGACATTCCACAAGAGAGTTCCAAAGGGGGTCCTGGGGGTCAGTCCTCATGAACTTGGTCACTTCTTCGGCAATATCAAGTGCATCATTTTTGATCTCATTCAAACGCGGTTGATTCGGAACATTGAGGAGAACAACCAAGAAATCCCTCAGGAGGCCACTTGCATAGCGCGAAACATAGAACGCGTTCTCTCGCAACAAGACCATATTTCTCAGCACCAAGGTAGCTTCTGAGATATTTCGAAGAAGGTGAGTGAACTCGGGTGTTTCAAGGGTGTCAGTCGGGAGATTAACAGGGATTTTTTTGATTTTGTCGATGACATCTCGTGTTCCGTGCAAAGAGTTCAGAACATTGACACGGTCAGTGAGGAAACGGGAATCATATTCAAACTCCCAGCGAACTCCAGTGCATAGATAGGTAATTTCCAAAGCCTTTTGCATGAGAGTTTCGGCAAGCAATGGGAATCCCTCAAACTTGAACTTGTCGCATCTTTGGTTCGAAATCTGAACCAGATGATATAAAGCGAAATCGACCTCGTCTGGGATGTCAGACTGGAGGCCGTAGTGAGCTCGCTTGTAGATGTGATCCGCTATTATAACTCATTAGTCTCATAGTCGTGTATTCGGGCGTTTGGAGAGAGAAACTTACTTCGGGGGACTTCGAGGAACCTCAATGGAAAATATGGGTCATAGAAATCCGCCTGCTTCTGAATCTTCTTCGGGCGTTCGGTGAGATTGGCAAAGATTGCAGGTCGATTTCCCGGCGTGAGGACTTCCCGGGTAGACATAGGAAGTTGTGTTTGACTTCTCCCTTCCCAGCTATCGACCGCAAATTGGGCGCTATTGGGGTTGGCGGCGGGGTTCAGGTTCACGTGAGGGGACATTTGGGGTTGCGGCGATGTGAAGGCATGATTGTGATGTTTTTGACGCGATGGGGTTGTGTCTGGGATAAATGGTTGGTTGATTTTAGGTGCCTGGCGCAGGCCCTCTGTATCATTGTTAGAACTGCCATTGTGGGGGTGGGGAAATGGAGGGGCTCTTACGCCGTAAGGATGTCCTTTGAGGTGTAGATGCCGACATTTTGGCGATCTCAACTAACTGCTAGTTCAATTCACAGCTGCTTTGGATGGGTGCAGGATTTGGTGACTGCGCTACCTCGATCCCTCCCTTGCAAATCAGATCCAGCTGGGTATGCTGCTTTTCGGCCAACCGTGGCTGTGCCTTTTCTCCGTTCTTTCAATGTCAAACTTTGAAAATCTCGCGCTTCAATTTGAACACAAGCCGTCGGAGCTGCAGTACAGAGTGATTCGATTATCTAAAGACGTAGGTAGGGCCTCCGGCTGGTTTCTGTGGAACTAGGCGCTGAATGAGAAAAGCCGCCAAACAATTCCTTTATCTCGATAGGAATGGATCGCTGAAAGTTTCACAGGCAAGGGCTTATTGTCAGGCGAAGCCACAAGTGCGCGTCCAGAGGAAAGGAAAGATGCGCAACAAGGATGCAGCAGCGAGCACGTCTGATGATAACCAGATCAGCTCCAGAGGTATGAGAAATTGGCGCACGTTTTGGAGAATTGAGCGACCAGTGCCAAAGAGTGGATGAGCAACAATGACTTGGCTGTTGTGGTGGAGGGCAGCGAGAAGCAGCTAGACTTACGATCAACCCGGGTTGATCAGCCAAAAGTCCGCGCCCTCTGGTGGAGCGCGTCTCCGGTATATAGTTATTCCGGAGTAGAGGAGTTCTTCCGGAATTTTGTTGCTCCGGCGTAGAGTTTCTCCGAGGCTGTGTAGTTAGTTCTTCCGGGACTTTGTCAGCTAAGAAACACTAGTCTCCTTTAGGTCTACTACCTTGCCTTAGGCATCTCAGCGGACTATATAACCAACAGTTCACTGTTCACTGTTCACTGTGGCCTTCAGGCCCTTATTCACTGTGTACTAGGCCACTTTTCGCAAATTAACGGATTGAAATACAACCACAATAAGGACTCATGAAGTAAACTGGTGTATCAAAACAAAGAAACATATAGGTGCATTGAAGTTACAGACTCGGTCAATGTACAAGACTATTAGGAGGTGAGTGATGGAACGTTTGAATTCTTACAAACCAATTTGAACTTCTTTTTTCATCTCAAACATGCCTCCTTTCATCTCGTTGAACAACTTCAAGCTTCTATAAAGCTTCCATATACCTGATTTTATTTGATATCGAAATCCAATTAATTCAATGCCACCCATTATTCCCCTCCAGTCCCAGACGACCCGTCTCCCGCTCACGAAGTTTTCTCACACAACCACAACCATCAACCATAGTGCTCCATTATCATGGACCCACGTTAACAGCGATGGAGATCTTACATGCATACTAGAGCAGGTTCCTGGAGAATTCTCTGTCCCACCAAGACTCGTCTTGAGGGTGGCTAGAAATGATGGCATTCTGGTATGAGAGTCTCCACGATCTACCCCAAATATTTACTGCATCCAACTGATTTTGAATTCCAATGCCAATCAGGAGCAACTAGACCTGGCACACTTTGCTCGTATGTCAACGAATCACAGCCACAATGAGAATATTTTGCAGACGAAGCCTGCGTTCGCAGTTGTGGTCAAGTCGCCCTGTCTTGCAGTGAAATATCCTCAAAGCAGTATGCATGTAGGTCTCTATACATAATGGGCCATCTTTGGACACCATCGGAATGATTCTGATAAATGATTAGATTCGCAGATTCCAGATCAAATTTTCCCGAATCCCGGATTACTTCACGGCCCTTGCTCTGCTCAGCGACATCAACTGTCCACTGACTGAGGGAAGTACATCGATGTTACAACCACGAAAACTCCCTTCCTCCTCCTCTTGGGCATCGTTTCAAGCACCGACATTTGCATCAAAGGATGCAAGCACTTCCATAACCTCAGACAATGACGGCACAATTCCTTTCTTCCCGATGCCAGGATATATACCCAGTGGAATAACAAGTAAATATGTCCCTCTCGAAAACCCCAAGATCTCAGCTCTAACATTGGCCACTTCTTTAGCCCCCAACCCCCCGTCTTCGGCATCCAGTCCTGTATACAATGTGGTTGGCCAAGCTGGGTCTTTTAATCAATTTCCATTTGAGTCCACAGCAGCCTGGCCACCAAACCAACGGGCTCCACCGAAAGACCAACCACCCGAGCAACCCAAGAGCCGCCCTGCAACATCGCCAGCTTTTCATGGTGACCAGCTCGATCAAATGCTACCCCCAAAAAGGGATCTTCCCTTTTTAAAGTCCAGTCAAAAAAGGCCTCGAAAAGAAGATGTCAACCTGTCTTTGGATTCACCGCTCTCATCCATAAGCAAGCCACCAGTTGATACCTCCATTGACGAGCAAAGTTGTATACAGGCTGCTCACGATACCTTCTCTGCACCAAATGGCTCTCAGGTCTCCGATTCGAAGTCCCAATTTCATTCCCAGCCCTTGGTTCCATCGCAGCTCCTCCCTGATACCCTCCAAATGGACCATCTCTTTCCACAGTCCCAAACATCTCAACCGGAGGCCCATACTAGCCTGGGTCGTGTGGAATATCAGGGAAATTGTGAACTCGAAAGCGGGAATGTTGCACCTATGGAAGTCGGGCACCCAGTCGGAGTCGTGGGTCGTAGAAGCGGTATTGCGCAACCAAAAGCGACAAATGTCTCCGAGGATCAGTTGCTGGCTTACCTCAGAGCACCGGAACCTGAGAGAATCACGTTCCTGGAGAACTGGATGTGTGAGCTTATTGAGGACGATACATTCATGGCTCTTTGTCAGGATATCGAAATGACATGGCAGCGGTTTGCGTTTGGGGTCAGAAAGTAGAGGATCATTGGCTAGAGGAGTTACGTATGATGATTGAGACCACTGAAAAGTTGGCATCGAGTACTTGAAGGTATCTTGTACGGTTTTATGGCTCCGTTTTGAATTATTTTTGATGATTTTTGCTCATTTCAAGGTTTGCAGAGGGTTATCGGTCTTCCTTCCATTTATGGAGTAGCTGAGGCTATAATTATTGGCTAAGGTGTCCTTTTTTGTTTCAATTAAAAACATCAATAATTTGAATGTTTCATTACATGGAATATTTTGAATACTTTGATCAATTGGTTCCGACGTTCAATTTCAGTTCCAACATTTTGTTGCAATCACTCGTCGGTCCAACTCGTGGACCTTGCCCAGGGCTCAAACAACATTGAATTTTGGAACAGTGAATGGATATTTGTAGTGAATTTCGACATTCCAAGCATTTTTATTTAATACTTGCTAGGTAGTAGGTACTAAGTACTTAGCCCTGTCGAGTTCTCAGGTCCTGGCCAACTTTGATACTTAAACATCTGAGATTCTGGGCAGCAGTGAATCCTTCTACCTCTGATTAGCTCGCCCTCTGAAGCTTCAAATTATCCACGGTTGCTGGAAGCAGAATTTTTCCCGGGTAGAGAGGCTCAAGGTTGAATTGAGCTCAGCGCCTAAATTCTTTTCTCTCCCTCAGGAAACAATCATGCCCACAATCTTTCCATCAACAAGAGGTGAAGCAGCAGAACGCCCCTTGCCGTGGGTCGTGATTATCAGCGTGATCCATACTGAGCCTGTGAGATTTCAAGAGCAGTTCCGGTCTCTTTTGGAAGACTTGACAGCTCATGCAAATGTCTGTATTGTTTATGCAGCACATGAAATCTCTCCAATACTGACGTATGGGCCACGACCAATCGCCATCCTTGTGGCTGAAGAGACTGTGTATTACCCTACGGGTCATCATCGCAGTGCTTGCTTTACAATGTGGGGGGACCTCTGGTGTTTCATACACCGCGGCGGTAGGTGTATTGTGCTTGGAAACTTCCCCCATGTTCTGCATCGCACGGAGTCGGGGTTTATTTGTCGCTGGATTCCGGACTTGAACTGGCGTCTGGTTTACCACCGTCCTGGAAGGTGTTTCGTGCTGAATCACTGGGCTGAAGGGATCGAATATTCGGAACTTGCCAATTCGTCTCCCCGCTACGGATGATCCGCGCGTTCTTGGGGTTATGTCAGGTCAAAGCTGGTACAGGTGAGGCCGTGAGCACCAGGGCTCTGGCCACCAAGTAGACGGGACGCCGGTGGCAACGGCCTCAATTGGAGCGGGGCGGATTGGATACATGGGCGGTGACTTTTCTGACAGGTCGGGGACTCGCGTACTTGTTGCCATGTGCGGATTTTCATGATCTAGGAGGCACCTACTGGTATTCGGGTTAGGTAGGTCGATCTGATTACTGAGGAGCCAAGGGCAACATATGGAGGAATGCGAATGATTGTTAAGGCAAACATTGATTAGAGAGCTATCACTAGAGTTCCAACCTGGATTGACAATATCAACTGATCACATACGTTGGTCAACTGGTTCTTGCCGACTCAAAATTACTAGTAGCTGATCAAAAGAGATAACAGACAGGGATAACAGTTGACAATCAAATCAGATGAAATTATTGATAGCAGAGGGAAGACGTGTTTTCCGGTTCAGACATTAAGTACAATCAAGGAATTCGGCAACCTCAAGCTACTAGTAGAGCACAAAGCAAGCTAAAGCCCATGGTTCAATTCAACCCAAACTCCGAGTCTAAGTCAAAGTACCCTAGCTCCAAAGCAAGCCAAACCCACAAGCTCAGGGCGCACCATGACCAGAGTTCAAAGTATATCAAAGAGTAGAAATAGCTAAAACAGAAGGCTGCTTAGCGAGGGCCTCTGGAGTAAATCAAACCCGAGAACACATTCAGGTAACCCTCCTTCGTAAGCATGGTGAAGTCAACCGTCTGATAGCCAGCATTAACGTGCGACTGAGCTAGCCGTGGCGCAATGCTCGGAGATGGCTCGTCCTGCTCACCGAGGCCTGGGGGTGGTGTACCAGATGTGCCTTGGCCAACGGAGCCTTCCGCGCCGACTGCCAAGTCAGCCAAATGCTGCAAAGAACGCTGTTCATTCGGGCCCATGACAGGTGGTGGCAGGCCAGAGGCCGCCTTGGCAACGGATTCCTGAAGTTGACTCGCTTGGAATTTGGCACGACGCCATTCAAGGAAAACACGGATTTTGGCATCCCAGCCTGGAGTACCCAGGATGTTCTTAAACTCGCCCATCTCATTTGTGAGGTTTTCCCGCTGGTTTAAGATCTCTTCGACTTTGTTCAGCGATTCCCAACACTTGTCTGAGACTTCGGGGAGAACAGTAGCCTCAAGCAAGGTCATAGAGGCGATGGCTAGACTGTGCATGTCAAATGGCGTAGGGAGCCGGGATTGCAAGGTAGCCCTGTAGAGCTCATTGGTGAGCTCCTCGGCGCAACGAACAACTTCCTGGGGGCTGTAAAAAAACAGATGGCGTTTCAGCAGGAGATTGACAGTCCAGTAAAGCTGAGTGTGTATGCTTTCAAGGAGCATACGAGTGGCAGTGTTTTCAGGAAGGTCTTGGACCTTGAAGAGATCTTCCTCTGCAAGATTTTCATGATCAAAAATCAATCTCTTACCCCAATTCGCGTAAGGGCCGCGAGAGACCTGACAGACATTTTCCTTGGTAGTGGCCAGCTCGATCATCTCAACCAGGCGTTCAGTTAATGCTGGGGATTGTTTGTCAGCATAATTTTATCGGTGTTATGGAGGTTATCAAAACTTACAAGCAATACCAGTGACGATAGGGCCAAGAATTCGCCCATCCTCACGGCCACCGATCAACTGTTCGTCGAGCGGATATGAGTCGATAAAATTCACTTCAGCGGCACTGATGCAATAAAAGCGGGTCAAGATAATCAAAGACACCCAGTTGCGCCGAGTCAAGTTAGCCTCTGAATCAACATCAGGGTCTGAAGGTCGCTCGATCCTCAATTGGCCCTGGTTCTTCGCTAAAGTATGGCCGAAATTGTTGGCTACTTGAACCAAGGTATGCTTTGGAAGGGCGTCTTTGCCAAGGAAGTTATCGGGACCACGCTGATCACAATCGATGATCATCAAAATAAGGGTTTGCAACCAAATAAGGTTGCTTGGGTTGGACTGATCGATCAATGACGGTTGTCGTGTGTGGGACAAGAGAATTTCTTGCGCGTTGTCAAATGAGTTAACTCGCTCGAAGGTACCGGCAACGCGAGACAGATCAGTGCGAGTAACACTGTAGAGCGCGTGGCAGAAAGTTTCCTGTGCCTGTCGATCGCCCTGATGGAGGAGTTCCAAAGCCCGCTCCCTGGCGTGGGGCAGAATAGGGCAAAGGGTGTGAATGGTTTTGTAGTACCTACAGAATGTTAGTTTCAAAATCCTTGGGTGGTTGGCATAATTCTTTTGTATGAAACATACGCATCAAGAGCGCCCTCGTCGAGATGAACGGGAGAGATGTTGTCGTCGCCTTGGTGTTTGTGCAGATCCGTAATTTCAAGGTCACTTGGCAGGTCTTGCTCATGGCCTGTTGGGTTCCAGAACGGCATTGTTTGTTTCGATGCGCTGCCACTAGCGACCGCTGTGCTGAAGGGATCGGTGGTGGAATCAGCGGCGTCAAAGGCATTGTGTGATCCACGTGCGTTAAACGAAGGTTGTGCAAAGGATGAACTTGGAAGACCCTCGAAGACAGAGTAGGTTCTCTTGCGATTGGCGGAATCGAGGGGTGAGGCGAAGTCCTGGTATGACCTAGGCAGAGAAACCTCGTTCATGGACTGATAGGAAACATCGGACTGAACCATTCCGGGCTGCATCTGATTTTCAAGGGTGTGCAGTCGCTCTGCGAGTTCCTTGATGTACCTAGAGTCATCCATTAACACTTGAATTCATGTGCGGCGACGCGTCGGGTTGACCTACCCTTTACTAGGCCCGCGTTTCATCGGCACGCGACTGAATTGACAGACAACACCCAATCGACGACAATTTGAACAAGTCTCAAGACCAGTTTCTGAGCTAGCATCGCATCGCACCTATTTTTTCCCCCGAAGAATTGACAAGTCAGCTACTGAACGTTACATATTAAATCCGAATGTTTCGGTTTCGACATACCTTCTTGCGTCGACACTCGTCACAGGCTCGTGAAATTTTCGAACGCTTACGCGCACTTTGTTCACCATAGCTCAAATCATGGTTCGGATCAACGCCTACTTGCTGGCTGGGAGTGAATTGCAGCATGTGTTGATGCTGGTGTTGATCATCGGACGAGGTGCGACCCAGATCGCCGGCATTCGAGGACCCGAGAACCATGCCCTGGTTGTGATGCACACCATTATTTGATCCATCGCCCATTCCAGGTCCAGAAGCATCGCGGGAAAGCTCGGCGGAGAGGAGTTCGTCCGTGGTCAATTGGCGGTTGGTGTAATATGGCATGGCTCCCTGGGCCATCTGCGCCCCGTTCGGAGAGGGATAAGAATTGCCCGGAGTCATTTCAGACTGATCGCGAGGGTTCATCGCAATAATTCAGCACGAAAAAAGAAGGGAAAGGATGGTTTTGGTGGGAAGCGGGCTTCCGGAGGTAGATGGTTGAAGGAAGGAAGACACGAGGGACTCGGGGACTAGGTTTTTTTTTTCCCTTTCTACGAACTAAATTCGGCCGGGGTTTGAAGGTAGATGGCTCGGCGTCCATTTCAAGCGCTGACATGATTGCAATCAAAGTACAAGGCTTTGCGCGTCTGGCATGTTAATTAATTCTATATCTTGACTTCTACATATTCCTCGGATGATCTTACGGAGGACGGCCTTTCGTTTCTGCGTGATGGAACGGATTAACACCTTTTCCCATCGGAGCCGTTGACCCGGACCCAGAAACCTTTTTCTCTTGGTGTGCGTAGTACCAGCAGTACCAGCAGTACCAGCAGTACCAGCAGTACCAGCGGGTACTGTCATCAATTCAATGCTGATGCCATCGTTATGCCCTACATGATCTATTTGGATTCTTGAGGATTGACATTTAGTGTCTCATCACAGGAATATCATTTCTACGGGGCTTTAAATTTGTATATTAATTGATATGGCCAGATATACCTTGAAACTTGGAATCTTATAAAATGAGTATGGTTCATACATTTAGTATCGTGTGATGGAAATCTACCAGTTGACATGTATTGTAAATCTATTACAAGCATTCTGTTGAACTGGATAAATACAACATTTTGATTGATGTTGAAATTTGTGTATTGTACATATTGAATAGATGAACATAAATCTATTATGAACTTATATTACGAGACATTAGTATTGAATGTAGTTTCTATTAAACTCCTAAATATATGTATATATGTATGTATGGAACATTGAATAAGAAAATCTTTGAATGTAAGAGAAGTACATATATGTACAATCTTTCAAATATTCCACATGCTTATTTTGAATAACTGCGGAAGTCCAATGTGTTATAGTGCTCAAGTGCTAGTAGGTAGTAGTATGATATGATTACTTCGAATGGTGAACGCCTTGTATATGTAGTGACTGATGTGTATATGTATTAATTGAACATGATATTATGATCGTATTATTACCAGAGCTAATTCCGTAACTAGCTACTACATACCATATGTGAGTAATCGTGTGTATCAGCATCTGGGATATAATAGTAGCACATATTGCAACATCAGGTGATTCAAACATCCTCGAGAGTCAACATTGAAGCCAAATTCAACAACATTGAAAAGACTCTGGCTATTCAACAAGTCGAAATTCATAAGCGACTTGAACATAAAAAAAACCATCAAGGAAAAAACATCGGTCGCTTACCTTTACCATGAAACATAATACTACACTACTTGAAAGATGAGCCTTGTGAACCTTCCCGGACAATGCTAACGCATTTGGTCAGGTTCATCCCGATCGTATTTCGTGCCTTAATTTAGATTTCACCCGAAACGGCACACGATTGGATCAAAGGATAAATGTTTACGATACCAGGAACCTTGAAATGTCTAAAACGGAGCCCACTTCAAGGACAACCATTGGCCGTCATCGCCTGTTGTTGCATGCGCAGATCAGGGCCCACCCGCTGGCCGCCAAAACCCTCTGCAGGCCGCTCGAAACAGGCACAGTGACGCCATGGGGGACCCGCATCAACACCGCTATGACATGCAGTATGGTACTGGTGCTGTACGGAGTGAAAGCTTTCGTGGACATTGCCTATTTTTCCTATTTTTTCTTTTCTTTTTACGCCTCGACCAACCATAACAGGAGATGACCGCCGTTGCATACAGTTTCGGAAACCCCTAGCCTTCTCGTTGCTTCAAGTTTCCTTGAGAGAGTGCCCTTTTTCTCTTTTTCTCTTCTGCGAAAAATACTATCATCAGGGAATTCTACAAAGACATACTAGTCTTGCAGGGATCGTGGAAACTTTGAAGCTGAAATTGGTACCTGAATCCGTGGGATTTAGCGCCGTTCCAAATCCTTTTTTTAAATTTTTTTTTTTTCTTTCCTGGCATCAAACCCTGAAGACCGTAAAGTAGGGTTTGGGGCAGGGCACATCAGAAGAAACAGGGAAAATAGACAAAGAACAAAGTAAGGCGAAAGAGGGCCATCAAAGGCTTGGGATGTGCGGCCCCAGATTTTCACTAGCGAGATCCATCCTTTGGTGGGGGTCAAGTTCGTAGTTGAAAGGCCGTGCTCGATTGGATTTCGCCGCATCAGCTCCCCCATCAGCTCCCCATCAGCTCTCCCCCATCAATTTCAGATTTTCCCGCACATACATGGCTCATGATCTACATTGCAGCGAACATGCTTCTTGCGACATATCTGAAATTGTTGCCTCGTGGGAATTTCGGCGAAACGGCGAACTGAGCGAATCAAGAAATAAATATTTGCGGCAAGGTCAGCTCTGGGAGGCCACGCTATACATGTGTGGAATGCAGGTATTTTCTACTTCTATATGGGGTTTCAATGGGAGTTTCACTGGTTTCACTGGGCTCGGTTTCAACGTGACTTCTGATGTTATTCTTCTTTGGTTCCGCATAGGGTTCAAGTCCAAAAAAGACAAGTTTTACGGTAGAAAGAATTAAACACAAACCCTAACCCCCGTACCTACTACTACTTTCGTAGAATCCCGGGTTCCTAGGTGGAACCGCCACGTCGTTGGACTTGTGGAGACACCCTCGAACATTGAAAAAAAAAAGGGGGTTTGGTAGTCAAAGATTTGGTTCGCATGGAAAAAATAATTCAATAATAAAACCAGACAGGGATGAATGTTCACCTGCAGGGCTTTTTTTTTTTTTTTTTCCAAACGAAACATCTTTACCCACGAATTTCCGATTTCCGAGAATGCGATCAAAGTAGAAAATGTACTTTACCGAGATGGTGGAATGGTATCGGTATGGTAAACTCAGGTCCCAAGGTCAAAAAGGCAAAGTGACGGTACCAAATGGATCAAAGTGGACGTATGGAAGTGGTATGGTCGTGGTAAATGCAGGCTAAAAGCAGATCTAATGTAAGGGAAATCCGTGTCACGGGTCAGTAAAGCAACGGTGCCTTGTATTAAACTCCGGTCGAGCATAGAGTCCTCCCACGCAGCTAAAATCCCAACTTTTCCCCCCCAGTACCGTTATTAACCCTCGCCTCCCTCTTTCCTTTCCTTTCCCTCTTCCTCCGCATAGGGTGTTCTCCAACTCTCTATATCGAACGCTTTTTTCTTGGCCGCCACTACCGGTACTTGGTGTCCTGTCTCACGGCCGGCGCCAAACGGTGCGTAGGCTTGGTCCCCCTTTGGTTCCTCAACTCTCCTCTCTACCTCCAAAAAAACACCGATATACCCATTTGATTTTCTTTGATTCGGCTCCCCTTGCCCACTCCCTTCTCAGTACGACCCTCAGTATACCTTGTATCCTGCTGGATCGGCGTTCTGTGATCTAAAAGCATTGGGAGATTTACTTGCCTGAGATACCCTCTTGTTCGTTTGGTACAATTCGGCCTTCTCGACGAAGCGGCTGAATAGCTTTTTGCCTTGACGGCACTTTGGCGGTTCTACTTGGAAAACAGACCGCACCCTTTTTCCCTCCCCAGACCCTTATTTTAAAATTTATTACCTCCGACAACGAATCCCGCGTTCATCGCATGTGTACCTCGCAGTAACCACCCACCATGATTATTGAAGGTGAGAAGTGGGCGTGTGAAGCTTGCGTCCGAGGTCATCGCGTTAGCAATTGTCACCACAGTGGTATGTCAAGAGAATTCCTTTATCCCTTCAAGGTTCATCTATTATACATGGTTGTTCCAAAACAACAACAACGACGACGTTGGCCTAACACTAAAGGATACTAGACCGCCCTTTGACCCATATCAACAAAAAAGGCCGCCCAGTCTCTCAATGTACCCACTGTCGCGGCCTACGCAAGTCTCGAACAACGCACGTCAGTTGCCAGTGTGGTGGCGATAAGAAAAAGAAGTCCGATTCGGAATGCCATGGTGACAAGCGAGATCTGAGTGAGCAATGGTGCTGGTTTTTCCACCTTCCCCTTTTCTGATTGTGAATTACAGAGGACTCCCATCGTTGTGGCTGCTGCCATGGCCAGCGCTGTACTTGTGCGCTGAAAAAGGAATCTCATCTTGACCCCGTACCAGAGGCAGGCCTGCCTATGTCTCTGTCGTCCATCCCGCTTGAACCCCCACGGAAGCCCATGCTTACTTCGACCAAGTCCGAGTCAACGTTGACCGGGCTGACGATCTTCCGTGATGGCCACCACAAACCCGCCCATAAGCATAATGACATGGCCCACAAGTGTGGATTGCCGTACACAATCCCACGATCACATACGATTCACCATCCATCCGACATGCCTCGTAGGTCGGTGGACCATCTTCCATTGACTCAATCCGCCTTTGTTCAAGAACCGCTTTGCTTGTCAATGGAGCCTGTGTCTCAATCGCAGCAGACATCACATGAAGGATCCCCCCACAGTTGCCCTGTGACTGGTTCAGAAGAGGTTCCCACCGCAGCTTCTCTCGATCATTCATTCCTCGACAATTTCACCCCTTCCACTGCCGCCATGGAGAATCCGATAGACGGTTCCGCCAATCCTACGTCTGCCCCAGCCACCTTGGACAAATTCCCCCTGGAGCAAATCATCACCAGTGTTCCCCCGCCTCTCGACGTCTCGTCATTCGCATCGTTCCCGAATACCTCGTCCAATTCCCCGATCACGTGTATGGCATTCCAAGATCAGTATCAAGACCAGTATCAAGAACAGTACCAAGACCAGTACTTCACTTCTCCTGATTCCGAGTTTCCATTGGGATCTGCCGGTACTGGCGCGCCATCGGTTGACTGGTCAAGTTTCCCACTGTATTCCGATGTCCCTGCGACTACTAGCACCCAGGCTCCGTCATACGCCAGTTACGATTACAATTCGTACCCCTCGGGTCTTCCCCCGCCATCCTCCTCGGGCGATATCTCCGAAGTCGACGAGTTTGGACCGCTTCCTGCCCTTGGACATACTGGTAACGACGTACACGACCTCCACAGCGTAAGCGAAGCGTCAGATATGGACCATCTCCGTATAAGCTCTGCCTCGTCACTGGTTGGACTACCTCAGGCGCGACTCTTGTCATCCAATGACCTTGAGTCGATCAACATTGACGATTTCCTCAAGTCCACCAATGAATCCACCGCTGCGCTAGAACACCAGCTTCAAGCCAGCATGGCAATGGAGCCCAAGTCAATCCCAGCGCAGGACATGTACTCCATGGCTCCCTCGCAAGATGCGGTTCCCTCCTGGCCGGCCAACCTCTTCAACGATGATTCGACCCCTCCCATGGATGACGACTACTTCCGCCAGTCCTGGGCTCAATAGCCTGGTCATCTGTAGGATGAACCTCTTTTTTGCTTCTTATCTTACTTCCTGGGGTCTCCGCTACCTGCGGCACCTTACCACCACCTCTACACCGTCTTTATGACCTTGATGAGAGATGATGATAAATGCCTTTGCCTTGTTTTAACTAGCCAGTTTCTAGAGCTCTTCATGATAGCATTGAATCTAGAGGGGTTTTGTGATTTTTTTTTTTTCGAGGGATACCATGTGCCTGTACATGGTCACCGTACATGGACTCGCACTGACTCGCTGTATAGACCAGTCCTTTACGTGTACAATGACTTTCTAGGCCATATCTGAATACCACATCTGACATGGCGATCCTACCCGTTGGTATTGTAAAAAAAAGACATTGAAAAACAAAATCGTAATAGTATCCACTTCAGATGCTTAGCGCTCAAAGAAGCGATATCTATTGGGACAGCTGATCATCTGCCATGCACTCAAACCAAATCCCACACCGAAAACTCGTGTACTTTCTTGAAGAGTTCAACAGCCTCCCCTACGATACCCCGTACAAGCCAGCTCTACAAGTTGGACATTCGGCCGAGATTCCCGATTCAAGACGACTGCATTAGATAAAAAGAATCGAGTAGGTAAAAGGTTTCACAAAAATCAAAAAAAAATTCTAGCGGTGTGTTGCCTCCTTCTCCCCACGAACCGACCTGTCTCGGATCGGCAAAAAGCAGGTTTTACGCCCAATCTGCATCTGAGAAAGTCTATGCTCGATCTCGGACTGCAGCTTGCCATCACCTACAGGCGATCAGGGTCAGGTGTGTGTGTGGGACCCCACTTCCAGGATGACTTGTTACTTGCTTACTTGTTTCCCTGGTCACCCCTGTGACCAGATCTTCAACCCTTCTTTCGGAAGTTTAGCAGGTCAAAGAGTCCTCCGTTACGTAGCTTTTGCTCAGTTACGATGTTAGAGTGGACAAGGTGGAAAACTTCAACGTATTCAGCCGCTGTGTGAGTGAATCGATCGGCAAGTAGCGGTGTACATTTTCCCAGGGTTAATGTAGACTGCGCTTGGTAGCTGAACTCACTATACTGACCTCTCTCATCATGATCAAGTAAAATACAAAGTAAACCAACTGGTATATTTGCTACAAGAAAAGAAGAACATTTGAATCGATGAAATTTGAAATTTTTTAAAAAACACCACGTAATGTTCAGTACTAAAAACATAGTATGTATCTTGTTCTTCTTTCCGGTAACATAAGACCTAGATCTACATGTACATCTACAACTTGAAGCCATTCCAACCAAAATCCCCATTCCAACCGGAAATCCCGGCACACGTAACGCATTTTCTCATACAGATCATGAATTACGGCCAAAGTTACACGTATATACGAGAAAGGGAGATGATCCCCGTCAGCTACTTGCATTCGCATACCAAGCCTTTTCCGGATCGTACATGGTACAGCCCGCTAGTCCATGCCACACATGCCACACATGCCACCGGCACCTTTTCGAACCTTACATGGTGTCTTGCTCGCGATACAAGCCTTGGGTGCATGGGCTTGGCTAATGCTTAGCTCTGCACGGTCCGCGTCGCGTGCAGGGGGGTCTCCTTGCTGGCTGTGTGTCTTGTAGTCTGACGGGTTGAGATGGTGATGGCTGGGATCTGGGATCTGGGATCTGGGTTGTTTTGGTTGGGGGTTTGGGGGGTGGTAAGCTGACGTGCACTTGTCTCCAGTAAGATAATATCTAGACTTGATTTCATTATTGAATGTCATTTACATCGTATTCAATTCATCGTCTCTTGATGCGCTGATGACGTGAAATGTTAAACATTGCAATTGCGACGACGATTCGTGGTCGACGCAAGGGATAGACGTACGTACACATTGCCTGTGTGGAGATTATCATTCCGATCGAACTTGTATGACTCTCGGATAATTCGGCATCTGTTGCACACTGACTTGAGTTTTAATGCCGCGGGGGCATGTAGGGGGTTTGTTTTCTTTCCGTTGATCAATATGAGCATTGGATACTACAGTAGATATCGCCCACGTTGGAATGTTGTATTTTATTTTCAGATGGCGCAAGGACTGGAGAATAAACTACGCTTCAAGTGGTGTAGTACCAGATCATCATACGGAACTTGGAGCTTTCTTTACCAACAAGTTCCTTCCCTAAGTCCTCAAAGGATCTCGTAATCGTCCAACTAACCATTCAACACCCTCATCAATTCCCTCCCACTTCAAAACCGATCCTTCAAAGACTCTAAACTCTTTCATGCCAACACTCTCAAGCTCCATAGCCTTCAATATCTCCTCTGACGAGCAACTATCTCCCGCATCCTGTTGATTAACTAAAACAAGCCAGGGTATCTCGTCAAACTTCAAAGCCGACATCCTCGCAACTCGCTCCTGCTCCTCCGCAACGTCCTTCCCTTCTCGTCTCCGTTTCGAAATAAGCTCCTCCACCCTCCTCCTTTCCTTAGTCGTCATCTCCTCCGCAATCCAATCAGGCGACTCGAAGAAATCGCTTCTGGACCGAGAATTGACTACCCAGATCGCTGCATCGGCATCTTTATAAAAGTTTCGGCGGAAGACTTTCCAATTAGGTGGCTCGCTGTACCCGATGTCGCTGGCGATTATTGTGATATTTAGGGCTGCGTTGTGGCCGATGTGAACTTTGACGCTGTCGGGATATCGGCAGGATGTGTTGCGGTGCGTTATTATTGGGGCTCCCTTGTCTGTGAGGCCGCGGAGGAGAGATTGTTTGCCTGCGCCTTCATAGCCGAGAATCGCGATTTTGTAAGTTGGTTGTGGGGGTGTAGGGGTGAGAAGGTTTGTGATATAAGATAACAAGGTAGCCATGGCGATTGGTGCGGGGATTTTGGGGGTTTCTGAGGTGAAGTTTAGTCCGGTGGTGGCTTTTATAGTCCCAGGCTGGATTGGAAGCCTAGTGCACATAGTGGATACCTTTAGCGCGATGGGTCGATGCCCTCTGATTAGCTTATGTGGAGTAACTTTGAATCTATGTGTAGTAGCTAAGCTGCCTTGGAAGTAATTAGAGATCTGACGGGATTGAAGGTGTTTATATTCATGGCCTATATCCATGAGCGATGCCTACCTAAATTATCACTTGATTCCAGAAACGCAAAAGTAAAATCGTTCTATATGGTATAAAATGAAAACCCCATACAATCGCAGTTGACGCGTATGTAGAAGCCAGTATGAACAATGTATGGGGCGTGGTGAGACGGTGGAAGTGCACGTCAGACATTCGTCAGAAGCAGACCAGAGAATTGCTTCCAACTGCTTCCAGTGCTTCCATCTTAAAACTCTTTTTATTTAATATGTCGTTCTTAGCTGTACTTTTCGATAAACTCCGAGTGGAACTTGACGATGCGCTCGACCCAATCAGTGCCTGGGGCAAGGAATGTTGTACGGAAGTGAAGAGTGTTCTCCTTCTGACCAAAGCCGGAACCAGGGACCACGCAAACGCCGGTAGCGTCGAGCATGGCCAGGCAGTAGAACTCATCAGCGGTACGGCCTTCAGCCTTGGCAGCGTCAACAGCCTTAGCAGGAAGATGGATGGTGGGGAAGAGGTACATAGCACCCTGGGATTCATAATTAGCATAAACGGTCATTGGGGATTATGGGAATTGGTGATCCCTACCTGGGGCTCCTGGCACTCAACGCCCTCCATGCGCTGGAAAGCATCATACAACGCAAGTGCACGCTTGTGTAGACCATCCCGGATTCCGTTGAACTCCTTCTGGTACAGCTCGAAACTGGGCTCACCCTCACGAGGAGGATTGACCATAGTTTCAAGCAGGCACTGAGCAACGACCGGTGGGCATAAACCAATACTGACGAGCTTGTAGATCTGTTCCTGGACTAACGGGTCAAAGCCGACCAGCTCAAAGTAACCACCACGGTGACCACACTCGCCAACCATGCCCTTAGAGGTACTGTGCAAGGAAACCAGCTCCACATCGTCGTACTTGCCAGGCCTCTCTTGCTGCAGCTGGCGCAGGCACTTCTTAAACGAGACGAATTCACCAGTGAAGACGTTGGTCTGGTACACTTCGTCGGCAATAACAACAAGATGCTCCTCAGCAGCGATATCGAGAACACCCTTGATGTCGTCGGAGCTCAGCGAAGCACCGGTAGGGTTACCGGGATTAATCACAGCGACGGAGCGCACGTTAATATTTTTGGCACGGGCCTCCTCAATGGACTGCTTAATTGCGCTGACATTGGTACCCCACGCCTTTTGTTCTTCCAAGTAGTAAGGCACACAGTGCGCATTCAGCAGCGCCAGTGTGGCGGTATAAAGTGGATATTGAGGAATAGGTACAAGTACACCGGCATTCGGGTCATTGCAGATAACACTCATCAGTGTGCTCACACCAGACGAGGCACCACCAGTCAAGAATAGGTCCTGCGGGTTCGCAGGGAATCCATCGCGTTCCTCAATGAACTTGGCCACGCTATCTCGGATTCCCGGAGCGCCTTGGCTGTGGCTGTAGGCACCCACACTCTGCACGTTCGCCAAGAGAGCCTTGGCCCGGTCAATCACATCCTGTTTGTATCCGAATGAGGTCTTGAGTGCCTCCGGGTTCTCCAATAGCAGAGGGTTCTCAACGAGACTGAGGACTTGACGGAAGAAAGTGATGGGCTTCTGATCGAGTTGCTGTGGGTTACCGATGTTTGCAAAAATGACGCTTTCAAAGGGTAGCGACTTGTCTCCGTCTGACAGGCGCTGACGGTAGGTTTCAGCCTTGACGGCCAGCTCACCCCGCACGGCGTACTTGGCTGCGCGTACATGCTGGTTAATGTTGTCGAGGTTGAGGCATTTGTTCGAGTGAGTGGACAGGGTCCGCTTGGTAGTATATGCGACACTGGTTTGGGTGGTTTGAGTCATAGTGGAGTCTGAGGATCAACCCAGATACGTTAGTGGTATGTCAACAAAAGAGACGATCTTTGTAGAATAGTATTGACAGTGTTCAAGTGAAGTGGAGAAAAGAAGAATGACAGGCGATGGGGCTATATAGGGTGGGACAGACCCCCTCTCTCCGCGGAAGGCTGTCCGAACTATATATGGTGCAACCTGGAACGCATCATCCCACGTACCTGACCAAGCGGAGAACCTCCCCGCAGCTCCAAGTGTGATCGGGCGAAGTAGGAGACCATTCAGCCGTGTCGTCAGCGCCCGCGGCGGAGACGCCCGTATTCTAGAGGCGAGCTTAAGTTGCCACATAATGATAGACAGTCACCTGTTCGGTCCGAACCTCGTTAACCTCTTAAAATGGGAGGAAAGAACAAGAACGGTTACAGCGCATGAAGAAAAAAGGAATCCAGGGACCGATTGGGCGGTGTGTGAGTCAGCACAGGACTCCCCCACATTCGGTGAACCCAAAGATAACAAGTGTGGAGTTTAATTATTGAGAGATAATTGACTCATAATTGAGACATAACTAAGCAGTAGTAGGCAAACAGTGGGCAAATCATCTGGGAATGCAGTGAAAGCCCGGGTGAGGTCCCGAGTAAGGTGCACGCGGCGTATTTACGAGGTTAAGAAAGTACGGTGCATGATCCATCACGCTCTAAGCGCAGGTATAAACCCGGGCTTTGGCAATGGCGCTAGGTCGATCTTCCCTCGGAAAGGCTTGCCCGGCCCCAGTGGACTCCGTGAATAGCCCCATCGTCACCTCCGGAGCCGCCCGGTGCGGGGGTGTTGGGAAAGAAGATAAACACTCTCCACCTTATAGAAACGGCAACGATTATTAAAAGAGTCATAGATAGCATAAGATCTAGCTGTGGACTGGCTATTCTAGAAACAGGTTTACAATGCTAGAAGGTATCTCGGTCCGTGACGATATGGACCATCATTTCTCTGGTTCGTATCAAAAATAAATTTCCCTTTCCTCCATTTAACTGCGCTCACTACCACGAAGACGGACAGCTTGTCCATACTTTTGGAGCTTGGTGATCAAAGCATCACCGTGCTTCACCACGTCCGCATATTGCTTGTTCTTGTCATCCGGTCGATTGGTCTCAATGATCCCATTGACACGGTCGATAGTGCAAGCAATGCGGTTGCTGGAAATGAACTTGGCCAGATCACTATGTCTTCGATTAGCGACCTTGCTTATATTTATATGAACGCGGGGAGAAAGAGATACATACCGGTCAAGATAATCCACGGTCACACCAAAGTCGTTGGCCATGGTGTTCAGACCTACCACCCGGTAGCTCTGAAGGAGCTGCTGGTAGGCACGTAGTCGCATTTCCCGGACAAACCATGCTCGGTGTTCATGCAAGTAGTGGTCCTGGGTCAGGAATTGATCCTCGACACCGGCAAGAGCCACAAAGAAATTGCGGTAGTTGCCATTATACAGGCTGTTCACCAGGTTCGCCAGGGGAGAGAAATCAACCGGAAGCTCATTCTCTGCCCGGTCGCTGGCGCCAGCTCCGAATGTGGACAAGTTGACGGCAGTGGTCGCACCAGTAGTGGGAGTCGACCGTGATACTGTCGCATCCTTCATATCTTCATCTTGAGCACCGGGGCCAGCTGAAAGCTCACCAGAGAGAGCAGCCAATTGGTCCTCTCCAGCACCCAGGATGGCCTTGATCTCCGGTGCATCCACCACCTTGGCCTTGAAGTCTACCCGCTTGAGGGACAAGGATCCTGCAAGGACGGAGTAGATGACGAGGGCAGAATAGCTGCAAAGTTCATAGCTTGTGAATGTTGACAGACTATCAAGGAGAAGAGGGGCGGCTAAGCTGTAGGAACGGATGGTAAGCAGGTGCAAACCCTTGTATGCCTTGAGTCGATTCCTTCGGTCCCAGTCACCACCACTCTCGACCAGGGTTTCTGCGCGTTCAATTGTCTTCTTCACAAACAAGGCATCACCAAAGAACAGACCGATGCGGATCATGGCCAAAACCAAGTCGATCTTAGTTCCCAGGAAACCAATCTTATCAAGAAGGGCGTCGTACGATTCGACGGCTTTATCCTGTAAAGAAATTGGGGTTAGATATTAATTCCCCCTTAAAAGCAAAGGAATTGTAATATTTCCTTACCTTATCACCAACCCGGGCCCAGAATTCCGCTCGTTTACCCCGAGCAGCCTGTACCTCAGTCTCACCCGCAGCCTCCTCAGCGTCATCTTCCTCCTTCTGAATAGTCTCCAGCTCCTTCTTATTATCGTCAACTAGGGACTGGTAGAGTTTTTCGTCCCACGGGAAATCGATGTTCTGGGGCGACTTTCGTGAGGCGAGCATGTTGGAGGTGATGAGAGGCTTGGTGGTTCCGGCATGAGAATGTTGAATGGTACCCTCGCCAGCGTTGTTCAAGATACCCTCGGTAGGGTGAGCCAGATGGCGGTAGAAGGGGGCCATCTTGCGCTCGGAGATGGCATCTTGCAGCTTCTTCAACGAGGACTTACGGGTGGATGAGGCGCATGCAGGGTTGGAGAGGTTGAAGACATCTTGGGCGAGAAGGAGATCGGGGTACTTGATGTACTGTGGATCAGACCCCATGATGGCGGATCAGGACTGATGAATGGTACGGGGGAATGGAAAATCGGGGGGTGGTGAGATGCAGAGTGTCTTGATGAGATGGGACACTTGGAAGGGAAGCGATACATCACGTAACTAGCTGGACCCAAGCTCAGCTGGCGGAAAGTTTCTCCGGGGCCGAACACCCCTTGGAGCCTCAGGCAAGAACTTGCTTTTCTTTGGTTCTTTCCTAATCGGGTAAGTCAACCAATCCCTGTACAAAAATGACCTTGATGATCAACTTTTCTTTTCTCTGGAATTTGTTCGTGCATATAACTCGATCGATCTAGTTCATGACAAGCTTCCTTTAATTTTTGGGGTCCACATTCCACGCGCGGTTGCTGCAACACGTTTTCATGTGAGGTCGTGTGCCCTTTCCACTAGTCATTTTGTCTCCTATGAACTCCTCTACACCAATTTTGTCCCCTGTCAGCTGAGTGGCACTGTCCGTGCAGGTGCTTTTCTTTTCTTCTCTTTTAAATTTTTTTTTTAAATTTTTATTTTGCAACACTTGAAGCCATTTTTTCTCGGTAAAGGCCGAGTTCTAAAAGTCGTAAATATCCTTTGGGGGTTTTGCCTTTTCCCAGCTTCAACCGAAGCAAAAAAGTGGATGTTCGGCCCCGGTACAACCTACTAGTACATTGTAGCCGGCAACACGTTACACACAGCAGGATCCGCACGTGCGTGCCTTCATAGGACAGGAGGCGAAGTTCTCCAAGACCCTTGTCATGGTGATTCCTGTCCACATGAAGATCCTCTGGAGCTTGCGTATTCCCGATAATCAGATCCTTTTGCACAAGCTTTTCGGTGCGGTTGAACACGGTATTCGTCGTAGCCACCAACGGAACAGACCGAGGGTATACGTGGGTCTGAGCGCAGGTGATATAACAAACGCTTTTCATTGGTTTTCCATGGCTCCCGGCTTGGAAGGTTGATGCTTAGCGCATGTACAGTGGTGGAAAGGGCCCCCACTATCCCGCATCCCGCCCTAAGGTAAACATGTCGAGATACAAGGCCCCGAAGCTGGGCTTATCGGCTAAGGCCAAGATGATTCACTTTCTTAGCGTGTTTATTATTTTATTAAATTTTTTTCTTTCCCCTAAAATTTTCTAATCTTTCAAGTTTCTTCGTTGCTCGCACTCGTCCTATTTCTTCTCTTTCCATCTCTTGTTTTTCTCGGTTTCATCTCAACAACCCCTCGACTGGATCCCATAGCTTCTCCTTGCATCACGACGCCTTTGGCTTGAAAACAGGTGAGATAGTCCTCTCATGACCTCACGTGCCTCGGGAATTCGAAGCTGAACTTATACAGGCATCGCCTTGACGGCAATCCGCAAACATGAGCTCCAAGGAAATTGAGCCCCAGACATACCCGGAGAAGGATCCCGGCCCGCTGGAGGAAGCACATGCTCTGTCGCCTCTCGAAGATAAGACCAAGGGTCGTTGGGAGCGCAGTTGGCCTACCATCGCATGTGGTGCCGGTCTGTTCTCCGATGGTTATCTTAATGGCGTAAGTATTCTACTAAGACCTGACAAATGTTCTCACATGCAATGTGACATTGGGCGTTATGGTCGAAAAAACAAACATTTCGCAGTTCCTGACAGCTTTTATACTAGGTCATTGGCCAAGTCAACACGATACTCAGTACCATCTATGCGGATGTCTACAACAACTCCACGGCCAGTAAGAATGTCTCATCAATCGCCTTTGTTGGTACCGTGGTTGGTATGCTCATCTTTGGCTACACAAGCGATCACTGGTCGCGCAAGTGGTCCCTGATGATTTCGACAATCATCCTATTCGTTTTCGCGGCTCTCTGCGCGGGTTCCTATGGCTACCATGATAGCACGTACGGGTTATTCGCAGCACTAACGGCTTATCGTTTTTTCATTGGAGTTGGCATTGGTGGGGAATATCCTGCTGGTTCAGTCGCTTGTGCAGAGAACACTGGCGAGCTCAAGGAAGGACATCGCAACCGGTGGTTCATCATGTTCACCAACTTCCAGATCGACTTTGGCTTCGTGGTCTCGGCCATTGTACCCATGATTGTCTGCTTGATCTGCGGTAGTGATCATTTGCGGGCATCCTGGCGTATTAGTTTGGGCTTGGGTATCATCCCTCCCTTGAGTCTGGTCTATCTTCGATACAAGATGAACGAGCCGGAGGAATTCAACCGCCAGCGCATGCACAAGTTCCCTTTATCACTGATCTTCAAGTTCTACTGGAGGCGCTTGGTAGGGGCTACAGAAACCCGATTGTCCCAATATGTTTTGCTAACAATGTGTTAGTTTATCGTCTCTTTGATCTGGTTCATCTACGACTTTTCGTCCTACTCCTTCGGCCTGTACTCCTCCAAATGGCTGTCACTTATCCTCCCCGATACCGCACCACTTTGGAAGACCTTTGGCTATACCACGCTGATCTATCTCTTCTACATTCCTGGTTCCGCTCTCGGGGCATTTTGTAGTGATTGGCTTGGCCCTCGTCAAACACTGGCTATCGGAGTTGGTCTCCAAGGTGTAGTTGGATTCATCATGTCTGGGTGCTACCAATGGCTTGCTACTAAGGAGTACATTGGTGCCTTTATCGTGGTTTACGGGTGAGTCCCACGTAATCGCTATTTATTCTCGTCCCCACTAACCATATATTAGTGTTTTCTTGGCCCTAGGTGAATTTGGCCCTGGCGATAACATTGGCCTTGTTGCAGCTAAAACCAGCGCCACCGCCATTCGCGGACAGTACTACTCGTATGCCGCAGCCATCGGTAAGATTGGCGCATTCGTGGGTACTTACGTCCTTCCCATTGCCAAAAACAACGCCCCAAACCCGACTCGCGCTGGCCAGGATCCTTTTTTCATTTCCAGCTCCCTCTGCATCTTCAGTGCTTTCCTGGCATGGTTCCTTCTCCCCCAGATCAATCAGGTACGCTTCCCATTGTGTGGTATGCTTATCTTCACCTTCTAACCCCCCAATAGGACACCATCACCCATGAGGATGAAAGGTTCCGCGAGTATTTGGCCGAACAAGGCTACGACACATCAACCATGGGTAACTAAATACGGTCCCAAAGGCCCAGATTCCCCGCACGCGCCAATGCCCTCGCCAATGCCCTTGCCAACCCCGTGTACCGGACACAATGCGCCGACCCTCTCTTCTCATTAATTGCCCATGGCTTCTTTTGCTACCATTTCCCTACGCGACATGAACGGCCCAGTAACCGAGTGCGACGACCCAACCCCACCCCATGACCCCCTTGCGACGGAATTTGAATGAAAACTCCCCTGCGATATGTGTATTGATATTTTTTTATGGTGGGCATTTTCCGGGCTGATCTGCGGGTGATCTGCTTCGGCGGTGCATTTCCGAAACATTCTTGTATGGCTTTCTTATATAATCCGCTTAATATGTGACCAGCGGGTTCACCACAATTGAAAGACTTTAGCTTCCAGTCCCACCTTGATATCTTCAACCTGTTAAAATAGCCACGAGTTCATTTTACTTGGCGACTTTGATTAAATGAACCTTGCAAGTTCATGGACCTGGCGCCGTGACGAAAACCGATCGGAAGATAAACAGCGATCATTCTACATACGAACTTGTACGCATCACATTCTCCGTGTAGGCGACGGGGGTTTAGAAACCTCATACAGCGTAAAGAATAGATATGAAATTTCAGCTAAACAAATGGAACAAAAGAACGAGAGAGAATTAGTAAAGAAGCAAAATGAGGAGCAGATTAAGCATTTCACATGAAATCCATTGCGGTAGATGGAAGACGTCAGATCGGGAAGGGACTCTCACTCCACACTTTCTCCAGCCGAGGTAGCCCATGCGCGGCTCCAAACGCCGGTCAATTACCGGTCCTCCCTTTCACCACCCGACATACATCAACCCTTTCCCTTCGTCTGTCCGCCTGCGACTTCCTTTTCATCTACCCTTCGAAGCCGGTCTCCGAATCCAGAACTTACCCCCGAATCCCATCCTCGTGTGATAGTTAATTGAAATCAGCAAATATGGTTGCCGACGCTCTCGTTTACCACCCAGCCTTGGCGCACTGGCTGCGCTTCGTTGCGACAACCGGTACGTACGATACACACTTCCAAATACCCCATGGGCAGGGTTCTAGCCAGCCCGAAAGGAAAGTCAGATCGAGTACAGTGTACTGCACTTCACTTCACGATCACTCCCCGAGAATCCTCCACCCGTTGGGGGCGGACGGACTGGCGAACATGCTCAACTGCATCCCCAACAAAACATCTTCATCCGCATCCTGATCCAAAGACAACCTCAGCTAACCCATCTGTTTTTCTTGCTTCCCAGTCGGTCGCGATAAGCTCCTCCGTACCCTCCAATACTTCTCCCGCTTCTACGCCTGGTACCTGTACCGCACCAACAAGCCTCAATCCGCAATCGACCCTTACAATGCCGTCAAGAAGCAGTTCGGCACAACGCGCAAGATCATGCGTATCGGCAAGTTTGCCGAGCACCTCAAGGCTGCCTCCGTAGCTCTCGATAACAAGGGTCCCATTGACCCCGTCCTTCGCTACCTGAGCGTTGGTCGCCAGCTCGGTTATGCTGGATACTTGTCCCTCGACATGGTCACCGTTGTTGATGCCATCGGATTCCGCAAGCTTGAGTCTGTTAAGCGACTGCAGGAGAGTGCGTACCGCGCTTGGGCGGCTGGTTTGCTGTGCAGTGCTCTTGCGGGCGTTTACACTCTTTTCAAGTTGCAGGAGAAGGAGAAGACTGTTGACCGTAAGGAGGGTGAGGGTGTTGTGGAGGCCAAGAAGATTGAGAAGTACGTATTCTGTTGCTGTTGCTTTGGGGAGATTTTTTTTCCCTACCAAAAGAAGGATATGTGTGCTAACATTTAATGCAGGGAGCGCTCTGCTGCCCGCATACAACTATTCTCCGACGTGTGCGATCTTGCAGCCCCGTTGTCTGCGATCGGCGTCCTCAACTTGGATGATGGTATTGTCGGTATCACCGGTACCATTACTTCCCTGATCGGTATCTGGTCCCAGTGGCGCAAGACCGCATAAATCTGGTCTGCAGCCTTCCAGATTCGATAAGTTGAGCTTCGTGGGTACGGGCTTGGCCATACATGGCCGGGTTTGTATGCTGGTCTGAATAATTATATTCTCTAACCGGCAGAGAATGAAGGAAACGTGGGGGTTGGTTGGTTCAAATCTGATTTCTGGCCGGCTCCTGCGTTGATCAGTTTGACGGTTTCTGCGTTTATATCCTTGGATTGTGTTCATGATCAACTTGTAACTCCTTTTTTTGAAGGGCGAAGGGGAAATGTCTAGATGCCCCGTCTTTTGAGTACATACAAATTTCATTTCGGTTTCTTAATATGTCTGTTCTACACATCATCTCAAAAGAGATAATCTACCTGGGAAATTGCATTTTGATCGGTTTAGAACGTGGTCTCATTCTGCTAGGAAAGGCAATTCGTAACGGAACCCAGCCTCTCACTGGTTTTACATCATACTATCTCGTAACGCATGTCGGTTCTCTCTGTGTGCCCATAACACCGTCTCCACCAAACCCAATACTGTAGAGGGTGTGTGGTAGCTTAAACGGGGCAAGTCTGGGAACCATGAGCAGTCAGCAATGAATCTACAACCCGAACCCAAAGGGTCAACGAACCGCGCCACAAGATCCACAGGTCTTGGAGCCACCAGCCATGGTGGCAGAGCACTTGGGGCAGCTAGCGTGTCCAGACATATTGTTGAAGAAGGGATCTTTGCTGATCTATGGACCAGCCGAGGTCAGCATTCGGAAATTCAGTTCCTACTATAGACGCGGGACGGGAAATCTGCCTGCAAGGCCAAACAAAGTAAAGCAAACGCGACTGGAATGCGAATATCGTACCTGAAAGAGGTTTGGTCTGACTACCAAGGTAGGAGGGAAATTCGGAAATAGGCGAGTGATCGTTAGGGAAAATGTCAGCGAGGGGCAGAAGGAAAATAATCATAATCCACTTTGTGCTACTGTTTACCCCGCCTTGCAACCTTAGGCCCCGCTTTGTATATGATAAGCGTGGGAAGCATCCATGTACTGGGACATGGAGTTGTATGATCATTTGAATATTAATGTTTGGTAGAGGTACAAGCTGTAACAACCTTAATTCATTCTTTGCATCACTGTGACATGTCATTTTCTTATATGTGATATACATTATCTACTAAAAGAAGTAAGTTACACCAGCTGAACAACAGTATGATCGATATAAGAATAGAGATGAATAAGCTATCTCAGAGCTACATTCATCTATCAGTGAACCGAACCCGCCTCACGATACAAAAGCCCATAGGTATTAAAATCGCCCTTTGGGCCACCCCACTGCTCCAAGTCGACTGTCACTCGATCAACCTCTTTAAACCCATGCTTGAGATATAGTCCCAAGCCTTCTGGGCTAGCCTCCGTGTAAGCAGGCAGGCCACGCTCATCTGCCTCATCGACACCAAATGCCACCATCAAACCCCCAAGCCCCTGACGCTGATGGCTTGGAAGAACATACAATTCTTTCAGATCTAACAAGTTGAATATCGTTAGCCGTGATATTAACACGTAATAAAGGGAGATGAGATATAACTAACGCATGAATTCCTTCTCCCCAAGCACACCCGCCCGCTTCAAATAACGTACTCCTCCCGTAGCATCCATCAAGGCACCATTCATGGTCGGCGGTCGGTACCGGTTCTTATATCCCTCTGCCCACTGGGCTACTGTCTGGCCCTTGGCGTGAGCCCACCACGAAAAAGCCACAGCCTTGTTGGTGGTCTCTTCCGTTATTAGCAGGTAAGTATTCTTGGGATCTGCAAGCATCGGAACCATCCGGCGGATATCGTCATCTTGTCCATCTGATGCTCGGGAAGGGGCCTCGGTCTCGGTCTTGACCTTTTTAGGCTTGAGATGGGCTGGCCAGAGCAAGTCTCCAATTGAGCTTTTATTCTTTTCGTTGCTGTCGTTTTGCGCGGCCATTTCGATATCCCAGATTGTTCGAGCCCCTTCCTCCGTCGCGGGAACACGGCTTACTTGAAAGCCTGGCTTGTTATGTAGTACCATGATGCGCAAGTGCAAAGTGGAAGAAGATAAAGAAAGATTTACGAAATTCCGTGGTCGTGGAACTAGGAGAGTTGAAAGATTGAGAGAAGAGGGAGATATTTTTTGGGATGTTATCTGCATATGGCGTAGGCTTGCTGTGTTGCGTGAGAGTACTATAAATGCATAATCCATAAAGCCACGTTGCGATTTTTTGTACTTAATCAAAGGATTTGCAAGTCTTTACTCGTAAAGGGATTCGAAAGCAGTATTAAGCCAATCATTGCGCAGTGAGAAGCACCGTACCGCCCGTTTCGGACCCTAGTGTTAGCCACCAGTCTATGGTACGGTAAAAGTGCCCTGCTACTTTCGACATCGAATCTGGAGAGAATGGAATAAGGTTGTCTCAGCCAAGCTTCATTGATCGGGTTTCTCTCTATGTAAGTCCCGGAATCTCTCCCGATGGTCTCTGGCAATTTTTGTAGTGAAGGGCTTTGATGATAGAATATTTGAAGACGAGGGCATCGATTTGGCCTAAGCTTTCAAAGGTGATGAGAATACATAAGTGATCAATGTGATCTGCATGCATATGTTAGGATCGTCGGACTCCGGATAGCTCCCCGGTTTAAGCCAACAGAGGAGTACGTATCTTGTGTATGGATTCCTTACTATTTGGTGGCTGATTGGCGGGATAAGATACAGGAGTCAGGTAGAAAGTGGGGGCAATATACAGGGAGGGGCCTAGACTAGGCAACGACGAGAGTGAGAAACACTACATAGCACTTGTAGCACTTGAATATTGGGCAAAATTCGGGGACAAAATACCAAGACATGAATAAACATCTATGTTAACATGCGTTGATTGTGCATAACAAGGTGACCACATGGGTTGAGGAAAAGGAGCGCTATATACGATTTCACTTTATCTGCATGTCACTACCTAGTATTTCATGCCATGTCATACTTCGCTTCCTCCATTTTCAGCCTCAGAATCCTCATCTTCCTCACAAGTACAACTCCACATGATCCCTAGCTCCTCATTTGCATTTGAATACATCCTATCCCTCGCCTCATTTTTCAAACAAAACGTCGGCCGTTTATCAAACCCATGAATGGCCTCCTCAACAACAAACCCGCCAACATGCTTCATTCTTCCCTCATCCACAAAGCGACAAATTCTCTCCCTCAATGTATTCCCCTCGACAAGCAATTGATCCCAACCACATGTATAAATTGCCACAGAAGGCGGGAAAGCCTCAAGAACCAAATTTGTTGGCGCCACCCCAGGCGATAAATACGGATGCCCCATATCAACACTCTTCCCGTCGTCCAACTTAGGCAAGTTCTCTTTAAGTAGATACGACTCATCGAAGAACGTGAATATTTTCGGCGGAATCATAGATCTCTCCGCCGCAATGGGGTTCGTAGCATCGCGCTCCGATCGAGACCGTGTCCAATCCACGGTAGGGTAAAACGCCACCGATCCCGCAAGCTTGATTTCGCTCTTCGTATCTAGCCGGCCACGGACCTCAAGTTCTTCGTGGAGACGCAATGGGACCGTGAATGAGAGATTTCCACCCGCACTTGCGCCGCACAGCACAAACCGCTTTCGATCGAGATTGTAGTTCTCGGCATGGTCCCATAGCCACAGGATAGCATCGACTCCGTCCTCGATTGCAATGGGGAATGGGTGTTCCGGGGCGAGTCTGTAGTTTACGCTGACGAATATACTGTCAGGATGTGCTTTTAGGACAGAATGCGCCCATCTTGCGTCGTCGATTGCGTGGCCAATGGAGAAACCGCCGCCATGGAAGTTGATCAGGACTGGGCGGGGAGGTGCGTTGAGGCCGTGAGGTTGGGAGGATATAGAGGTTGGTGCTTGGTCTGGCGCGGTGAAGATGTAGAGTTGGATTGAGCCGGGGGTTTTGCTGACTGTTGTCGGGATGGTGAGCTCGAGGCTGGGGTTGGGAGGGAGTGGCCAGGAGAGGTAACGGTCGAGCCAGGAGATGACACTATCCCAGAAACGGAGCTTTTTAGCTTGTTTTGTGAGGGACGTCCGGGATGATTGCATCCTGGTTTCTCTGGCCTTTTTTTGTTAAAATACTTGATATGCCAAAGGTACCCCGGGGAGTACATTTTTCGAATTTTGATACTCATCCGGCGTGAAGTGTAAGCTACTATATACTGGAAATGAGCCCTGGAGTTAATGACGTAGAAAGAGTGTAAGGCTGGCAAAACTTTTCATCGAACCTTGGAATCTTCATCTTCGGTTGACTCCAAATGTCCAATAGATCCTGATTGATCTAGATAGTCTGTCTATTCCCAAGGCAAAATATTTCGAAGGCTGCAACCCTCTTTGAACGGAGTTTTCCCTTCGTGGATTCATCAAAGTATAGATGGCGATTATCAAGATTGTGCTGATTTTCGCTGACGGTCGACAACCGATCTTAATATGGGAAGCTTTACCTCATGCTTTGAATGTTGTCGGTGACTCTCGAGTGCTTAGACTAGAGATCAATTGATGCTCATCCAAATAGAGTAAGTCGATTCGAACCAATTGGAATTTCAAATACAATGGCGCTAGGCTATAACTGTGCAGGATCGGTCTTTGAGCTAACATTAAATTAAATTCCATGACACCTGTCAAAGTATCAATATAATCCCCCTCTCTCCAACTATGTAGACTGCTCCATCACAGGACGCACAGTGCGATCGTTCCTAGCGGGGTCTACGAATGGGGGCCAAATTGAAGCCGCCTTATAAAAGAGGCTAACTTCCCCGCGATTGACAGGTCATCTCAGTCAACATTTGAATACTACTCACCAATCATATTCTGATTCCCGATTCTTCCCATATTGATCATCCAATCATGTCTAGTCTCCCAAATCACATGCCTGTGATCGTATGTGGCCGGTCCACGGTGATCGGAAAGCCCATCGCAGAGGCCTTGTTACCCGAATTCGAAGGTAATATGCATTTGACGTGGAACTAAGCTCAAGCAATTTTCAAAAAAGAAAAAAAAAAAAAACTCACCAAAGTCAAACAGTCATCCACTTCATCATGACCAATGAGGCGGCTCAAGCCGAGATCCCTCACGTTCTCGCCGGGCGAGATCCCCAATCCCCCGACAACAACGATGTAGGCTCGGGAAACTACAGCAAGCCCGCCCGCGCAGTCGTTTTTGGTCGAGGATATGCTCAAGCAGATGTCGAGGCTATCCGGGTCGCTTGCGAAGGAGTGAATCGGGAGCCTGTGCTTTGGGTTGTTGGTGACGATGCCAAAGCACCTGCTCCTGGCGCGCCACCACCTGGGGAGGGATATGCTAAGATGGCCGCACAGGGCACAAAGAATATTTTAACAAAGTGGAAAGATGATGGAGCTGATAAGGATGAGGTTGTTATTTACTAAGTTTCTTTCTTTCCTGTACCTTAGGTCGGGGTATTGGCTTTGGTAGTAAGGAGCAATTTTATTTCAAAGATAATATCGAAGCGTCGACTGTCAATATGAGGTCTCCAAATTTCCAAGATCATTAAATGAAAATTGAAAACCTGGATAATTGTTTAGAATCGATACTAGTAGTCATTTCGTTATTATTTCATGCGTCACTGCGTGACCGTCAGTTCCGCACAGTTGGGTTGATTTTCTTTCTCCTGTTCGGGCCTAGCGTTCTTCCATTTGGTCTATTCTAATTTCTCGGAGAACTCGGACTCTCTTCTTTCTCTCTTTCGAACAACGACTCACTCAAGCCACAACCAGCGAGACAGATGTGATCAAGCTTATCAAGCTTGTTAGTTCTAGGTCAATGTGGCCCACACATTTGTTACTTGTATGACAGAAGGCGGCTTCGGCCCGCGGCCCGCGGGTCAATACGAAGTCAGCCTCAGGCATGTCAGCGACCCAAAAAACAGTCGCCGAGTGAATTTCAAAGGCCGGCTCAGTAATCAATGAATCATGGTGGAATACGAGGGAACACACATGCATGAACGCGTGGGCTGAGTCGCACAAGTCTTTCCACGCCCTTTTGTGTCAATTTTGTGCCAGATGCAAGCTGAGATGCAATGAAAATGTAGAAGAGCACTGGCAATATCCTGTTTAGTGATCGACTGCAACAAAAAAAAACATTGAAACCAGTGGGTAACGAAGTACTTTCCCATATGTGGTGAGTCGTGACGTGAAAGCTGACAATTGTTCGAATTATTCAGCCCACTCGCAAACCGTTGACAAATCAGATAAAGTCGCCGGCCAAAGTTAATTCGAATCCCGAATTCTAATCCCGCGAACGTATATAAATTGTCTTGTGGCATGCCGCGACTTTTCTATTTACACAAGTAACACAACATCCAAAGCCTGCTCAATCCAATTTCAAAGACCACCTCAAGCAAGCATTGAAATGACCGTCAGCAAAAACCGCACCATCGCCATTGTGGGCGTCGGCTCGTCCATGTCCCGATCTCTGGCACTATGGCTCGCAAGTTTGGGGTGGAACATTGCGCTCATTTCTCGTTCCGAGAAAAACCTCTCCACTATTGCAGACGAGGTCAAAAATGCCCAAACAAACAAAGAATCCAAAGTCATCTATCGCGCCGCCGACGCTGGCGACCCAACCAGTCTGAAGGCTGCCCTCGACTGGTGTGCTGATCAATTCCAATCCAAGTTGGACGTCTTGAACTACAATGCCGCCCATGTCAGCGAATCCGATATCACCAATCTAACCCCGGAGGAATTGGAGGCCGATTTTCGAGTCGCGGCAGTCGGCACGCTAGTTGCAGGGCAGTGGTTCACGAAGAATGCCCGACTCGACAATATTCAAAAGGGAGAAAGGCCACTTCTGTTAGTCACCGGTGGTGCACTCGATAAGGATCCACAGCCAATCTTTTCCTCTCTTTCTACTGTGAAAGCTGCCTCTCAAACTGTGAGCCGGCTTTTCGCTAAGACCCTGCCGGAAAAATTCAACATCATGGTTGGAATGCCTCTGGTCTCTGGAAGGATCATGGATCCATTGACTGGAGAATATATCGACGGATTCCACCCCACAGATATCATTCAGACGGTGTTTAAACCATTCTTCGAGGATAGGGAAAAGGTATTCGATGGAACGGAATCATGGACAGTGGAACGACTCCTTTAAGCTTGTCCTCCTGTCGATGCAGCATATGTTTTCTCTTGTTTTGGCTTGACGGATTTTCGTGTACCAGATTTCAACGTTGCTCCTTTGGAATTTTTTCCTTAAAAATGCATGTGATTTAAATCAACCTCCAGGGCTTGAATGTTGAAAGTTCAAACATTGATGAGCTTACAGCCTGTTTCGTTTGCTTAATTATACTGCTGTTATTACTTAAATCAAATCATTCGCATTCTTACATCTTGATTGCCTTATTCAGAAGTAGAGCCTTATAAAATATTATGCATCCGATTTTGGAGATCAGTTTATTAAATATGCTCTAATGAGCCCATGCGATGACAATCTTGTTTATACGAAGTCCGCACGTAGGACACGAAAGAAAATCCAGCTCTAGAAGCACCCAAGGGGCTCGCAGGAGTAAAATCAATCCTCACGACTGCGCCAGCGCCAAGTGGCATACGGTTTACCTGCCAGGTACCAACCCCGCCCTAAGTATAAATGCCAAATCTGACAGTCACTCGGGGCATCTGACTCATCATCATGCTAAAGCCGAACATGATCAAGCCGAGTGTGCAAATGAGCGACATCAAATAGGAGCGGGTCATCGAATGGTTCTTGTTGTCCCGAATCTGGCAGAGTTTATATATTAGCAACTTTAAGCGAACCTGATGGTACTTTTGGCGTCTTACATCATATACCCAGTCATCTTTGCTGCCCCAGTGTGTTGAATACCACATGTCAAAGGAGCTCCACGGATAAATAAACCAGTTCTTTTTGGTCTTCTGATCAATGAAGTACTAAAAAAGATATTTAGTTATTTATGGAGGTCAAAGGATATTCTCGTTGATTAAGAACATTATCCAGCGACTTACGCTGCCACATGAATTGTTGAAGATTGTCTTGGCGAGAGATCCGTGCAGTCTTTCGTTGTAAAGTTTCTCTCGATCCGCCTTGACCTCCACAAATGTGGAATAATCCTTGATGACAGGCGTGATCACTTGAGCTATCAAGTCGACATAACTATGCACAAACCCAGTAAGCCTTGGTAAAATAGACGAAGCGAAGACGGTTCAACCTACTTCTCAATAGAGTAAATGGTAGAAGTATGACCTTTGCCGGAATTCGGACCCAAAACATAGAAGAAGTTGGGAAACCCAGACATCGCAATTGATTTGTATGCCTCTTTGTATCCATACTCGTTCCAGTGGTCATTTCGAGTACGGCCGTTGCGACCTTCGATTTCCACGTCGTACTGTGTTAAAGAAAATCCGGTGGCGAGGAGCTTTTCGACAGAAACAGTTAGTTTGCTTTGATATTCCCTTTTTTTTTTTCAAGAGGGCAATTTCCTTTCTTACAATGACATCTGCGGGATACTCTTGGCCAGACTTTGTCAGAATTGAATTAGATCGAAGAGCAACAATTGGGTCATCCGTAAGGTGAATATTGCTTCTTTGAAGATGACCGATATATTTGGAATTGTCAAATACCCGTCGCTGTTGATGTGGCGTGTCAGTATATGCTACATGATAATATCATTTTGTTATTGATTTCTTACCTTGCATCCAAGTTCATATGTTGGAATCAAGAGGGGCCAGTATTTCTCTTGAATCAAAGAGTGAGTCTTGCTTCAATTTGGGGACTCGTGGGTCTGAATCCAGAAACTCACCTGGTGCAGTTTGTTTGATGTATGCCTCGCTGCTCTTGAGAGATTGATTTCTAGCCTTAACACCGTTCTGGTCCATGCCAAACCGGACGGATGTGCTTTCGAGGTAAAGGAAGACAATGATTCGAAGTATCCACAGAGCACCGGGTACATGGCGGAAAATTCGCCTCCAAGTCTCATTGACATGCATATTGTCGTTTTCCAGGTAGTGTTGAGGGGTCTATAAGTCTCATTAGTGGATCTTTCGGAATGTCATGTAGAGGTAGCAATTACCCGAATAAATTGAGATATACTCTTGGCTTCATCAGCAATGGCTGGGACCAATTGTGCTGCCGAGCCTTAAAAAGCAGGTTAGTGAAGGTTGTGGTGTGAAGATTACTATACTGTAAGCTTACATCCATTACCCACAACAACAACATTCTTCTGACGTAAGGAAGTCTCCGACTTCCATCTTGCAGTGTGAACAATATCACCTTCGAATATGTCGATACCGGGAACATTTAACGTATTCGGATTGACCAAGCCCCCAACAGCAGACACGAGAATCTGACATTCTTGATAGAAGGTCTCACCGGTAGGGATGTCCTTCATCTTTACCAACCAGGTGTTGGTGAGCTCCTGCCAAGAAGCCCCTTCCCATTCCGTATTTGGGACGATATGCCGGGAAACACCGTACCTCTCTGCAACGCCGTTGAAATATTGCAAAATTTCAGATTGTGGGGGGAAGGCCTTGGAGAACTCCGGATTGGGGGCAAAGGAAAGACTATAAAATGCAGCAGGAATATCGACAGCACATCCTGGGTCTGTTATTAGATTAGTATATCACCAACCAACGTTGAAACTCTGTGGGCATGGTGAGATGACGGAGCATGTACTGACATTTGTTTGCCCACCAGGCACCGCCAGGGGCTGATTCCCTGTCGTAGATAACATAGTCATCGCAGTTGAGCTTGGTTTGAAGCTGACATGCCATGGTCAAACCGGAAAAGCCGCCTCCAATTATCACCACTCTGGTGAAAGGTCTTTTCCCAGAGCAAATCATGATGTCAAACTTTAGAATGATGAAGAGACTTGACAGATTGTTGTTGTTGTTTTTTTTTTTTTTTTGAAAGCGAGAGCCTGAGCCCTTTTTCTGGCTTAACTTATAGTCATTCTTGGCCAAAATTCACATGCCTGTCAAACAATTTATTCCAAGCCTAAACATCTGTCAGCTGCGAGGGAAGGCTTCGGCACATCGTATATGCATCTTGAGGTAGCACAGATTCATCCTCTAAGCTGGCGATTGGCGATTCATGTCTCTAGCCTAAAAAGGGAAGTTCCGATGTCAATAAAAAGAGTTTCATGGGTGGAAGAAGATGGTGTCGTCAACGACGATCTTGCCCAGTACGGTTTAATAAAGCCCCCATGGTGAATTAACCTTGGAAGTGATAATGGCAGCCCATCTACTCATCTCTCAAACTAGCCACCTTGGGATTTTGCGGCATGATAGATCTTCCAAATCCAGCAAGAGGCATCTTTCACATGTATACGTCCTTGTGATTGACTATTTGAAGTATTATCAGAAAGAACGGTGAGCTTTCATGCTAACCGAAACCAACCATATTAAAGAGTCACCCCTCAGTCCCAAATTGTCGGATCTTTCCAGAGAATTATACTCGAAGCCATGTTCCACACCGATATCTTATCCGGTGATTATTTCCAATCCATTGTGCCTATTTTTCTAGGCGTGATTGGTGTTGGGACTGTTCTTCATTCATTCCGATACCACCCGGGTACATCTACTAAGGATGCACTCTTTACACTGTTTCCTGTTTTTGTCGAGGTATCAGAAAGGTTTGGCTGGATTAAGACGCTTGGAATCTTAATCCCCATTTCTTTTGGGAGTATCGGCATAAGCTTACTAGCTTGGGTATCGACGGTTGCATGTTTTCAGCGAAAGTTGATCTTACAATCCCAAGAAAATCCTGAGATCGAAAAGACTCTCTTGGGAAGACCACTCCTTTTCCCATCCCGTCTTACCCACTCTCGCATGTTTCCAGAGAAGTATACTTACTGGATCAACTACTTTCTTGTTGGTATTCCTGTTGGGTTGCGTGGTCGTGTTGGAACCGTTTTATCCATCGATAGTGATGGTACGCAACAGAATTCCTCAGCGATAATCTCCTGGGTATTCAAAAAATTACTCTGGTTCAGAGTTGATACAAATCTATATCTTCATGGAGGAGAGGGTCATATGGGTCTAGCCAAAAAGCTTGAGAACTTTCTGGAAGAACAGGTAAATTCTCTAAAAACCGAATTACCAGGGTGAGCTCAAAAGTGTTAATCATCATTAGGGCGAGGATCCAAGTCAATTTCCATATGCCTATATTGTGGGAATCCCCAGATTTCTCTGGTGGACGAAAAGTCCAATTTCCTACTGGTATCTCTACTCCCCCTCAAAAGAGCTGTGTGGCATTATCATGGAGATCAACAACTCATATGGCGAAAAAAAGAACGCCTTTACTCGACTTTATCCAGAAGAATCTTCTGTTTTTGAAAAACCCAAAATTTCCGAAACAATCAGCACTGTATCAGGAAGAGGGCTGGAAGGCACTCAGCCTGTTCGGTTCATGTCATCCGCGCCTGGCGCTAAATACTACAAGGGCAGCTGGGACAAGGATATTTTTGCCTCACCATTTGAGAAAGTTGAAGGGTGGTTTTCTCTCCGATTCGTTGATCCCCTTGACCCATCACCTGCCAAGGGGGGTCCCTTACACTCCAACATGACCCTCATGAGCACCACTGGCAAACCCAAAATCTCCAGTCGCCTCTTTTCATGCGCCCCACCCCTTGACCCTCTTTTGGCATCTTTTTGGGAAGTAGTGGTTTTTCTTCTAAGTTGGTCATTTACCGTCCCACTCTCCATTGGCCGTATTGTGGTGGAAGCACTCCGGATTCGCTTCAGAGGAAATTTGCCATATCTGAACAAACCGGATGTGAAGCCAACCAACATTCCACGCAAGGCATCAGACACGGAAAAGTAAGCTCCACTCCCACGCATCTATATTGCGTTTTCTCTAATGCTTCACTTTGCAGAACCTTGGAACCCTTCTTCCGGCTTTACCTCTCCCAGCTGATTGACGAATGTTCATTTCCCTTGACGGTGATCTACATACCTGCCAAATCCATGCAGATCCCTCCAATTTCCATGGATTCCCCAATCAAGACACCAACTTCGGCTCCACGGCCAACTCTGACGATCCAACCTCTGACTCCCAAGTTCTACACAAATATTTTGAAGTACACGTGTGCTGTGTCGGGGTTTGCGGCTGAGATGGAAAGTGAACCGCAGATCTGTGATCCTATCTCTCAACGCTTATGGACATCCGACCCTAAGCTGTTTCAAAGTTTGATAAACAGTGCCCGTATTTCTTCTTTTTCGGAGAAATCCCCCTCTCCATCCGTACTCCCATGGAAGCGGAGCACGGACAGAACCTTCATGGACGAATTTTCTGAAAAGAACTTCTCCGTCGGAATGTATAGGAGATACCGGGCTGCACGGATCAATTGTAGTCTCACTGAAAGGTTTGCGTGGGGCTCATACAATGCAGCTGCAGTGCATTCTTTTTTCCTGCGGCTGGCGTTCATGTGGCTTGCCCTTCGAGCATTGGTATGGAGTCTGTATGGATCTTCAGCAGTGGGCCTTGAGCACGTTGCAATTGCGTCAGGAATAGAGTTTTTGGGCGTTAGATGGTGGGCAGCGTTGAGTGAGTGGTTCTATCGATAGTTACTATGATTGGATATGGAGATCGTTCCCGAGGGTGTGGTTCCCTAGATGTGGCTGGCTACTGTAGACCCGCCACGGGTCACACTCGTCCAGGTCATGCACCTCACCCCAAATGTAAACATGATCGTGTCCTAAACCCATCAGATGCGTTTATCTTGGTTGCAAGATTTGTTTTTCGTGGGCTATACCTGCATTGGGCAAAGATTTCTACTTAACATGTTTGTCCAGCCAAATTGAATGCTTCAGTCTTAGTCTCTGGGGCCTCTAATTTTCTGTTAGCAATTTTTTCTCGACCATGAAAGATTACTTACTATTGCCACTCTCTACACACTGTCTAAGATGTATTAGGCTGCCAGATGGTGGCGATCTCCATCTCTCGGGAGCCAGACCTTTTCTTGCATTTTGTTCCAGATCAGATCATCTATAGCATATACTTCTTTGGATCGACTATCTACCTGCAAGGGTCTCAGTTTGGTAACTTTAGACTTGCATATGACACTTGATCATCCCGTTGGTCAGACCTCGCTGTATAGGGATACACACCGCTCATAGTACAAATGTTTGCCTTGATTTCAGTATCAACTCTATTCACCCTGAAAGAAGGAAAGATAAGCGAAAGAAGGGAGCTTGAGTTGTGGGTGCACGATAACTGGATTTTGCCCAGGTCCAGACTGAGAATCTTCAGCCTTATAGATATGCCCATTGGTCAGAAGATCCCCGTTAGAAGAACTTTGATCTTTCCCGAAAGAGAAATGATGTCACTCAAGGTACCCTCCTGTCTTTCGAGTGCACGGTGTTCATAGAGGATCTGTAAGGTGTCAGCAGTACAACGTTGGAACCGGTAGCATATTTCCAAAACTTCAAATATTTGGATTACTTCTTCCCGGGGTGACGGTTGTGTGAGTGGGTACAGAGTATAGATACTGCAGTTCTGTAGTGGAGGTTACCTACTGCGGTTCTTAGCGCATAAGAGATCTACATTGTGTAACCATCATGTGACGTCATAAGTCTATGTTGGTGAATCGTGATGGTCCCTTGTTGACTTCCCTTTGATTTCCTTGATTCCCGACCACAAATCTTTTGTTCTAGCCTCAGACTATTTTTGTACTAGCAATTTATCATTCTACATGTCGAGGTAATGTGCTCAATTCAACTGTTGCTTACATTTGGCGATGAGAATTTCCCGATCTAGAACTAGCTTCGATGGCGTGCAGGTGCGAACGGGCGTACGTCTCTAGATAATCTGCTCACCTGGCGATTTTTCATCGGGCATCTATGTACCAGCAATCACTTAGCACGGTTCTATTCTCTCTTGAGGAATCTTGCGGAGCACTGCGGCTTGGGTCACGGGTGGGTATCAAGGTTTCCTTTGCACATACAGTGAGTTGTAACTTGTGGGGGCTTTCACGGCCCGGTCCACGAACCCGGGTCTGATCGTCAGTCCAAGGTTGCAAAACACTGCCATTAACCGTCGTTTTAACTGAATGGTTGTGATTTAAGAGCAACTCGATTCAAAGGAACTCTCTGATTATTCATCTTGGAATCCTTCAAGGTTACAGAAAAGTATACCTGCAGGATCTGACTACCTCCCACTCATACTCTTGGGTCTGTTCTTTTGGTCATAAAGCCCAGACTACAGATAATCAGCATTTCCATTTGGCATACAGACTTAGAGCTCCATAAGAAGTAATGGAAAGTAGCGGACTACAATTGATTGACGAGAAGGGAAGCCTTCAAACCAGGCAAGTCTGAGGACTGAATAGATTTTCATATCAGGAAAGGGTGCTTTAAAGCATTCATCAATGCCCTTTGTCGCCTGAGACAACACACTTGCCCGGTTTGCGTGTCAGAATGAGTCCGTATCTGCGGTTATTTGTTGTTGAACTGTTGCTATGACAGTGTGGTATGTGCTCCCCTTTTTTCCACCTGCACTCTAACCGATCGAACGGGGAGAGTTTTGAGAAGTTCTGAAGATAAAACTGGCCGTTCACTTTTAAAGGTACATGATATATGACAGACATATAGGTAATTAGTCGTAAACTAACACCCAACACCCAGCACTTTGCTCGGTCTTCATTCTTTGTCGTTTCAACGGCCAGCTGAATTAGTACATCCATATCTGCTCATGCTGCAAAGCTGTCGGGGGTCGCATACCATTGAAAGATGCTATACACATGTATTGATATAAAAAGATGTCCTATGTACTAGTGAAGTAATCGCTGCTTGAATGTCAGGTCTGTGAGTTGCAATGGTTGCTTCATTACCTATATCTTGCCAGGCAATCAAGCAGTGGCTTCTCTTGCGGATCACAAATCGCAATTTGAATGACCTCGTTCATATTAAACTCCAGACCCTCAATTACCATTCAAGAAGCAGGTATATCGCCTGTCTTGTGGCATGGGATCTGCTGAATGGCTTTACCCATCTGGCTCTCGGGCAGATCAAAGCAAGCCCGAGTCCAGGAAAATGAGGTGAAGAGAAGACCAAAATCGTGTTCAAATATGCTCTCAATCGAGATGCTGCGAACTTCAATGTTTCTTGGCATTCTTCTTACACAGGACCTCACATTTGCGCGGGTTATCAAGTTGATCAACTCTGCTACGATACTGCGCCTCCACCACCCAGGTCGAGAATTCCTACAAACAAAGTCCCCCATTGTTGGTGATCTGAAGCATGCAACTCAGCACGCATCTCAGTGCGCATCTCAGTGCGCATCTCGGGAAGAGGTGCAACCCGGGGATCTTGAAAAATTTAAACTACGCTACGAGCTTTGTGGGATGCTGATACACGGACTTCAAGACTTCATCTCCCTCAAGTTTTGGCATGGGAGAAGATGACCCACCGCACCCACAGTACCTAGCGCAAATACTATGCAAACTGGGCAAATGGACCCAAGAATGAGTTGCTCATGAATCTCCCGCACGCGCTACTGGAAGAAATCACCCTGTTCAAAGTTTGCTCTATGCTGGCCTGGCTCAAAACCAGCGAGGCCGAAGAAATGAGATGGGTACGTTGTGGGTTGGAGAGAAGACTTCGATGAGAGATCGTATTACCCTGTCAAAGATGGTCAAAAGAGAGAGGAGGAGGGAAGTGGGTCACCAGAAGCTCTATTTCTCGACAAGGTACCGAGGAGTACAGTAGAGGCATCTTTACCAAAAGGAAAGCACAGCTACTTCTCACACCTTCAAGATCGAGAAGGATCGCTCATCCGAGTTTGTGAAAGGATTTACTGCGTCGGAGGGAGTATCGACGCGCTTCAAAAAGACTTCCAAGAATGAAGATTCACTGATGTTTGTTTAGGCGCGACTTGAAGGTTCTCCTGCTGGGATCAAGATGATTTCGAGCGCGCGGCTTTACTTTTTGCCATGAACACGTTACACGGTTCGCGTTTCCTGTCACGTGATCCACCAAGAAGTATAGTATACTATATAGAGTACACAGTCCAAAGAACTGTAGCCCATCTCCATGCAAAATTAAGCGTGTGGTGCTGATGGAGTTTTTTCGGGATATCTGGATCAAACCTCTCCAGTTTTGATCTAGTTTTCCGCCTCTCACTTCAACTTGCCTTAACGTATGAGAATAAATTCGTAGAGAAATATGACGTCATTATGGGAGACATACTCTTCAGATGTTGATCACCTCGGTGGTTGAAGTATCGAGAGCACTTGAACGGGAGGTTCCTTGTATGCAACTATACATAGACATTATGATTTTTCTCAATAAAAGTTCCCCCTGCAATTAGTCTTAAAACACAATGCGTCCATATGTATATCCCTTAATCTTAGACGTGCGGGATTCTCGCCCCACTCAACATTTGAACGGGCCGAGGTCAGATAGAATATATAATGTACACACACTACTCCCTGTAGCATACACCTCCACGGCGGGAATATTCAATGTTTGGAATGGCTGGAAAATTTTATTTTCCCGAGGAAGGCCTTCATGCTTGCATATGTACATAATACCAGTATATAATGATTCAAATGCCGACCTGGGCATCTGGGCTCCAGGGCTTGAAACCTTCCAACATTAAGACCCCGCTGGAGGCCAGAACTATACATATATGTACCAAGGTCAACTGGTATGCACGTGCACTAGAACAGTGCTCAAGTTGAAAATCTTAGTGCTAGTTACCCTTGAGTTGCACACTATTCAAACCAGTATGTTGATGTAACTAACATTTGAACATTGAATAGGTGCACATGTGCAATGTTACCAGGTGCACGGGTGCTAAATATTACATCCTTCAACCAGACTTTTTATTCTCCGATCATTTAACAACATTCAAATGTTTGAACCTTCCAAGGAAGATTCATTGTTGATCAATCGAACGCCCGAACGAAGCATTTGAACAGGCCTCGAATGAGATTTTGACAACGTTCAAGATATGTACATGCATGTTTTGGGAACATGTGAAAGAATTGACGATAATTGTTCCTGCACTTGTGCTAATAAGGAAACAAGTATATGTACGATGATAAAATCCCGACTGGACTGACCAATCAGCTATATGTATGATCCCTAGCAGGTACCTTTACGGCGATGACTGAGCTTCGGCCAGTTGACCTTTTCATAATTTCAAATAAATACTAGCCTGGTGTTTTCGGCCTTTTATTTGTTTCAGCTTTGTTTCAAAAAACCAATGAAGCGGGATAAGCAAATTAGAAAGAAGAATTTACTTGAAAAATGACTTAAAATGGTAGCTTGTCCAGCAAGGATGTTAGGGCGCTACGTGAGGCAGGTTTCAATGTTGTCACTAAACACAGCTGTGAGGCAATTTACAAATATGTAAATACCCGAAATTCCCCTAAAGACTATTGGATATGCAAGAATCTCACGGATAAGCACGGTCAAAGTAGATAGCCGACAAACCAAAATGAAGAGTCTAATATGCTGGTCGACATTTTGGACAACAAAAAAGCCCAAGCGACCAGGCACACGTGGAGAGACCCCCCCTCTCGCGCTATACCCCGCATCCGCCAGAGGTCCAGAGCCACGCGAGCGATTTCCCCAGATAGCCAAGAACTGCCAAGCTGGGCTGTCAGCGCCCAACATCAGCAACTCCCGTACCGGGTAGTGGACACTCGGGCCAGCCGGGGACAGCGGTATCAGGCTGAAGTCGGGTCATTGAGGAGCGAAGGTATTAGATACATTGATCGGTTAAGAGGTCCGAAGTAGAATGCCGGCCAGTCGCGACTTGCAAGCAAATCAACTATGACGTGCATAGGTCGGGTCGGGGAAAATAGGAGAAGATTGATCTACGTTTCCCCCCCTGTTTTCCCGCGCCGTTTTTAAAAACCGGAGTGATGTGGTTGGGTGGGGTGGGGGTGGATAGGTTAGATTTGCATGAGAATCTAAGTAGATATATATTCACGGGTGAAATAGGGAAAGGGGAGAGTGACGTGATTGGCGATTGGATGTATGGAGGTTCTGGAAGTTGATAATCGTTAAGCCGGGATGTGTGATAAGGGGGAGAGTTCCGGGGCGAAGAACCCGGGGAGACGGGGGAAGAAGTGAAGACCGGGGCAAGACTCGGGACTTCCAAGAATCCCCTTTTTTTCCCCACTTTGTACGGAGTAACGAAAAGTGAATGGAGAACAAGTTATTATTAAACATGCAAAGAAGAAAAGAGAAGAAAAAAATACATTGAAAAAATAGCCTCGTTCCAGCCTCGGGTTCAATTGCTCTATACTAGAAGCACTAGTAGACGACGAATAGTCACGCGCACCCGAAAAAAAAAATTGAAAAAATTGAAAAAAAACTAAAAACAAACTAAAGGAAGAGCAGGTGATGGACTAAGGATGCCTAGTACAGAGTACAACAACAATTATAGATGTATCCCTAGAAGAGCGACCAAGAATAGCTTTTTTCGGCGATTCGATACGTAAGCATCTGAAACAAACAAAATCGCGCAACCAAAAGGCATGTTTCAATCCCGAGAATACAATCCGGTTCGGCATCCGCCGCTAACCACCGGGAGGATCTGGGGTTGGGCGAATCTTGGGATCCAAAATGCCAGGTCAATTGGGCCACCAGGGTACGGGAGTAGAGCTGAGATTGTAGAATCAACGTGATGACCGAATAGAAAATGGTCTAAAAATGCAATTCCCTAGGGATCCATTCTCGGGACCTTAAGGGCTTTTTTTTCTTTTCACGGGATGATCGAAGCCTCAATTCGTGAGCTAGGCCGAGACCGAGAAACCCACGTAACATGCATGCGATCGATCTCCATCAGGGCCTCGATTCTAATTGATCCGTCAACACCGCACATTGGGAGAGATTATTATCAGAAAAATTCCAGAACCCTAGAAGACCCAGCGGCAATATCTTCTCCCCACCCATCCCTGCGGAAAATGGGAAAAGTGGAAATATACGGCTTGTGATTGGTCAGAGCCGCCGCGGTGAAAGTCGTTGATACATCATCCTCGGCTGGGTTAAACGCCGTTATTGGAGAGGATCTCGGAGCATGGTAAGAAAACCACATTTCCTTCCGACCTGGCACCGGGTCTCTTTGTCGTCATCGGGTTGACATTGTATTTTTCGATTTTCGAGTTTTCATGATGATCTTCTTTTTTCCCCCAATGCAATCCGAAATCAAATCGGAGAAGAGGGAAGCCGAAAATAGAGGAAAGTCACATTCCAGTTGATTGTACTTCCGTATACATTGATACCATTACAAGAAAATGTAAAAAAAAAACATCGATCCCGTGTCCCCTTATGTCAGCTTCCCCCGCGAATTGCTCGGATGAGACTAGTCTGAACAAGATTAAACTTGTATCGAAAAAACTTGGTAACTTTGGCTTCAAAAAATAATACAATTACTTGGTGAGATCATTGCGCGTCATTCCTCTCGTCCGTGTTCTTCTACTAAACTTTGGAGAGAATTTTCACAAGCTGAATGCGGCCAGAGGTAGAACCTAGGTAGAAAACAGAAAAAAAAAAACTATCACTTAAAAAGCCTATGAATTGTACTTGACTCTCTATCTCTTTCATCCTTCAAGTTCATAAGAAAAATCTACAATACATGAAATAAAAAGGGAAAGACCGATACCTAGATCTAGTCTCCACATCTGCGGCTTTTTTTTCTCTCTCTTCTGGCAAGAAACGTATCCACTTGATCATTTCTTACCACCCCTCCTTACCTTTCCGGTTCATCATCCGTTCCCCGGGTGCACTTCGTGTCCACTTTAAGTCATTCGGGTCAACTCGGACTGCGCCTCCTAAGGTATTCGCAGTCAACGGCAACGCTTCATCCATCGTCAACCGTCCGTCTCAGCTCGGCCCTCCACCCCGACATTACCCGTGGAACTGTGGAGAAGCACAGGGGCAAAGCACGAGAACGCAACTACGCATCGTCAAGGCCATGGCCCCGCCTGAAAGAAATTATATAGAGCCCGGCCGCCCCTGCTCTCCAGGTCTATTGCAATCCGATTTCTTCCAACAACAAGTCGCAAAGCAACGCAACAATAACTATCATTCCACTTCACTCAGAAAAATGGTTGCTACATCTGTAAACCGGACCGCCCTCCACCCTGGCGGTGTCCAGTACGTTTCCCAACCTCAACTCGGACCTTATTTACCCTCGCTTCTGTTCTTCATTGCTTTCCCTTGGTTACCCATCACTAACCATACTTTCCTTCCACTAGGCCTAGCAAGGGTCACACCGAGCTGGAGGAGGAGCTCCACGAGACTGCCCACATTGACTACGACCGAGTTGCCATTGTATGCAAATCTCCTCTCCCCCTCCACTTGATATCACCAACGTGATACTAATTACCCATTATAGATTGCCAACCCCGCTGTCCCCGCTTTGTACGAAGATGCTCTTGTCTACGAGACCGGTACCGCTATCACTTCCAGCGGTGCTTTGAGTGCCTACTCCGGTGCTAAGACTGGCCGTTCCCCCTCCGACAAGCGTATTGTCCAGGAGGAGTCCTCTGAGAATGAGATCTGGTGGGGACCCGTCAACAAGCCCATGACCCCTGATGTAAGTTTGAGGCTTTTTTTATCTTTTGCTATGAGTGATTTTATTTGCTTGTTACATATTTGCCGGGACTATGCGGTTGGGGGCTGCCCTTGCAGGTGGCCCGCCGGCTCCACCCCAGGATCCCTTGCATATGCAGTCCAAGACCAAGCTTTTCTGTCATTCAAGCCTTCAATTCCGTCTAATCTGGCTGTCTTGCTCTTGTGACCCATTTCCTTCATCCCAAAGGGTTTGCTCTTGGCTCTGAAATCTGCACTTTGCCACCTCGTTTTACTTTTTTTTGCCCCGCGATGTCGAGATCTCACGTGAATGACGTCATACTAATACACCCATCTATAGGTCTGGCGCATCAACCGTGAGCGTGCTGTCGACTACCTGAACACTCGCAACCGCATCTATGTTATCGATGGTTTCGCCGGCTGGGACGAGCGTTACCGCATCAGTGTCCGTGTTGTCTGCGCTCGTGCCTACCACGCTCTTTTCATGCGCAACATGCTTATCCGCCCCTCCGCTGAGGAGCTCAAGCACTTCCACCCTGACTACGTTATCTACAACGCCGGCTCTTTCCCCGCCAACCGCTTCACCGAGGGTATGACCTCCGCTACCTCCGTTGCCATCAACTTTGCCGATAAGGAGATGGTTATCCTGGGTACCGAGTACGCTGGTGAGATGAAGAAGGGTGTCTTCACTGTCCTCTTCTACGAGATGCCCGTTAAGCACAACGTCCTCACCCTCCACTCCTCTGCCAACGAGGGTGAGAACGGTGATGTTACCGTCTTCTTCGGTCTGTCCGGTACCGGAAAGACCACCCTGTCTGCCGACCCCAAGCGTAAGCTGATCGGTGACGACGAGCACTGCTGGACCGACACCGGTGTCTTCAACATCGAGGGTGGTTGCTACGCCAAGTGCATTGGCTTGACCGGCGAGAAGGAGCCCGATATTTTCAACGCCATCAAGTTCGGTTCCGTCCTCGAGAACGTCGTCTTCGACCCCATCAGCCGTGTTGTCGACTACGATGATGTTACCCTGACCGAGAACACCCGTTGCGCCTACCCCATCGAGTACATCGAGAACGCCAAGATTCCCTGCAAGACCGACAGCCACCCCTCCAACATCATCCTGCTCACCTGTGATGCCCGCGGTGTCCTGCCCCCCATCTCCAAGCTCACCCCCGAGCAGGCCATGTTCCACTTCATCTCCGGTTACACCTCCAAGATGGCCGGTACCGAGGATGGTATCACCGAGCCCCAGGCTACCTTCTCCTCTTGCTTCGCTCAGCCCTTCTTGGCCCTGCACCCCATGCGCTACGCTCACATGCTCGCCGACAAGATCAAGGAGCACAAGGCCGATGTCTGGCTCCTCAACACCGGCTGGGTCGGTGCCGGTGCCACCACCGGTGGCAAGCGTTGCCCTCTGCAGTACACCCGTGCCATCCTCGACTCCATCCACAGCGGTCACCTCGCCACTGTCGAGTACGAGACCTACGATGTCTTCAACCTGCCCGTCCCCAAGTCTTGCCCCGGTGTTCCCGACAGCTTGCTCAACCCCAAGACCAGCTGGACCGCCTCCACTCCCTTCGTCGACGAGGTCTCCAAGCTCGCCAACCTGTTCAACGAGAACTTCAAGAAGTACTCCGACCAGGCCACCCCCGAGGTCATGGCTGCTGCTCCCCGCGTTTAAGTTTGCCCTTTTCGGGTACCAAAATGAGCATAACGGTTTTGATTTTTCAGACTTTTTTAAGTTTTTTGCATGGCGTGCTGCGTTGGCTTGATCTATTCCCCTGGATCTCGACCTCAATCACTTGAATCGGCCCAAGTGTTGGGGTATCTTTTTCCATTTCTTTGATTTTTTTTCTTTTCTTATTTCTCTGATATCTCTTTTATCTCTTAAATGTTTTGCTTTCTTGATGGATAAATTCGACGACTGGCTCAATCGAGTTCCATCTCAATTACCCTAACGATAGTCAATGAATCAGATATTTTCAAACAAATTCTTTTATCGCAACTGTAAATGTTAAATCTAAAAATATAAAGACCCATACTACTAATCACTGCTTGACTGGAGATCTTTCCCAGGTTCTCCAAGACTACTAGTGACTACTTAAAACATGGACTGCCCAGGCGACTTACTAAGTCAATCTAACAGCCCCACGATTTCCTAATCCCGTCTAGCTTGAAAAAGGCTTGTATTTTATTATTATACTATCTTATCTTCAAATATTACCACCAAATCACAGTGGAAACGCCATCAATGGATTCAGTTTCGCCCCAAAATACCACTCTGACGCAAGCCTTTGATTATTACAACTTCCCCTCTTTCCCCTTTCCCCTTTTCCCTTTCCCCCTGTTCTTCTTTCTCTTCCACCCAAAATGTCATTTGTTTTCAACTGCCTGCACTTTAAGAACACTAGGTACTCATACTCAATCTGACAATCGAATGTATGTTCATTATTTTATCAAAGAATCATTCTCCGATAGCTTCACATCTCAACGCTGAAGTATGTATTCAGACGAAGACGGTACTGCTTCAAAGGAGTCTGAGAATATCTACTGGGATCGCATATGGGCTCTATGCTCTCTCAACTCGCTATTGTCGATTTTGGGCCTTAGCGCTTTCACCCTGAGCGGCGAATATGGCAGAGAGAATGACTCTTGGAACCAGCCAATTTCAGTCGCTAAACTTCTGTGGGCAAGTGCAAAGAAAAAGTCAGGACGAGTTTTGAGAAATGCGGCTAATGTTTCTTTCTAGCCTCTTTTGTTACTGCATAGTCTTCGCTTACATTGGACTGATAACCCGATCAATCTATACACCGCTGGCCTGAGGGGGTCGCTAATATGCACTTTCATTATCCTCTCTCAGATCTTTGAGAAGGTCCAGCCTAGTGCTGAGCATTTCTTCATATTTTCAGCGTCCTCCTTTCAGCTTTTTACAGCGTTCGTTCTCGCAATTCTTCAAATTCAATTTCCACGCCGACCAGACGTTTTTTCTCCAAATGGACGACCCGTGGACTTGGAGAATAGTTGCTCGGCCTTTCAACGATATTCCATGCAATGGTGTATAGGTGCCGTTCATATTGCTGGAAATGCCGGGCTCGGAGAACTGCCGGTGCTGAATTCTGGAACCCGATCAAAGACTCAGCCCATGATAGCGCTTTCCAACACTTCATTGTGGGATCGTATTATTGCTGAGCGCTTTTTGGGATTCGCTAAACAATGGACCATGATGTTGATCCGATCAGTTGTGACCTTTGGCTCTCCGTACTGCGTTATGCGACTGCTAACGTTCCTGGAAGAGAATAATGGCCCAGCGAACTCCGCTTGGCTCTGGTTAATTGGCATTGCAGTCTTTTCTACAGCCGAGGCCCTCTTGCATCATCAGCTGGCGTGGATACAATGGTCTGAGATGGGGATCCCTATTCGTGCACAGCTCATCATGGCAATATTTTCCAAGGTCCTCAGAGCGAAAGACTCCAAGGATACAGGAGACAAGCCGGAGGCAATCAATCTCATATCATCCGATACAATGTCCTTCACCAAATTCACGGCCGTCAACTATATACTTCCCTTCTCATGTATCAAGTTTTTGTTTGCTGTGTTATTTCTTCTCCGACTGTTAGGATGGCAGAGTACCGTTGTGGCAGTTTTAGCCACTATAGCCACTGTGCCAATACAGTCCAGGATTCTGAAGCAAGAGCGGGCTGCAAAGAAACGGCTTACAGTGGCAAGAGATAAGAAAACCAAAGCCATTAATGAAGCTTTGCAGTCTCTTCGGCAGATAAAGTTCTCAGCCCTAGAAACACAGTGGGAGGAGCGCATCGAAGTATGTCGCCAAGCAGAACTGATTGAGATGCGAAAAAGCTTCATTGCCATCAATATTCGATCTGTGTGGAAAGTCGCATCCCCTTTTACTGTGGCTGCCGCTTCGATCTGCAGTTACGCTTATACTCAGAGCGAGGTGTCCCCCTCGATCATATTTACTATCATCGAGTTGTTGCCACATATCCAAGGAGCACTGGGCACGGTTCCTTTGGTGGTGCAAGATTATCTCGCTGCTCGATCAAACTCTCGCCGCATGGAGACCTTTTTGAAAGCCCCAGAAATGGAAAACATTCTAGATGAGAGTCCTACTGGCTGTGTGGCATTCCAAAATGCGCAAATTGCCTGGCCATCAGATCAAAAACAGAAGCACCAAGAGAAGCAATCTAGCTTACCCGAGAGGTTTGAGCTCCATAGCCTTGATGTCGAATTTCCCCGGGGTGAACTTAGTGTTATACATGGGGAAACAGGATCAGGAAAGAGCTTGGTGCTTGCGGCTATCCTCGGCGAAGTCGATCTTCTGAGCGGTCGCATTGAGGTACCGTCGTTGGAGCAATCGGTTGGCTTTGTTTCACAAACCCCGTGGCTTCAAAATGCAACCATCAAAGATAACATCCTGTTTGGGAGTGAACTGGATGAGACTAGGTATAGAAAAGTTCTAAGGGCATGTGCGCTTGAGACCGATCTTGCTGCTCTTCCAAAAGGGGACAAGACTTACATTGGTCTTCGGGGTGTGAAGCTTAGCGGTGGTCAACGCGCAAGAGTCTCTTTGGGCAGAGCTCTCTATTCAAGCGCTCAGCTACTGGTATTGGACGATATATTCTCTGCGCTTGACTCTCATGTCTCCAAGGACATATTCAGGGCACTGACTGGAGAGCTCAGCAATAGGCGCACACGGATTCTTGCAACTCACCATATATCTTTGTGTTTGCCTCGGGCTAAACTTGTCGTTGAAATCAAAAACAATACCATGAGCTCGTCACTCAATTTGAACATGATTGACCCCAAGTTGGATAACCTGGAGCCAGAGTTCGATACTTCGTCGATTCCACCGACAAAAGAGGAAGTCAGCAAGCCTGCCAGTGTCAAGCTAAAGACCGAGACTCCCAAACCAGAATCGGAGTGGGAGTCTTACAAGAGTTATTTCAGCGCTGCTGGCGGCCTTCAATTTGCAGCAATATACATTCTCGGCTTGCTTGGCAAGCAGATAGTGACTGCACTGACTACATGGACTCTCGGGCGTATCAATTCAAAACGCGGATCATCTGATTTGTCAAATGCCGACACTGGAAAGCATCTGTGGTATTACCTCTACATGTATCTTCTAGGATGTCTATCCGCGGTGGTCCTTGAGTTCCTCTCAAATATGCACATATTTTCGGGATCACTGCGTGCTTCAGAGACTTTGTTTCGTGCCATGACTGTAAATGTCATCCGAATGCCCCTTATCTGGTTCGACAATACGCCCCTCGGGGGAATCCTGAAGCGATTCAGTGTTGATATACGACTGGTTGATGATTTTCTACTGCATACAATGTCTGAGTTTGCGAACTGTCTAGTGAAATTGGTTATTGTGGGGTATATTGGGTAAGGCTTCCGAATCTCCCGAATTTTTGCTCAATGACTCAGCTAACGATACTGCCTAGAGTACAAAGATCTTTCTTCACAGGCTGTTTGGCAGCAGCTCTTCTCTTCTGGTGCTCTCAAGTCAGCAAAGGCTATATTAAGGCTCGGAAACCCTTAAAGCGTGGTGAATCTGAAGCCAACGCCGATATACTAGAGTACCTAACTACGGCTGCTGCCGGAGTATCGACTATCCGGGCTTTCAGGGCAGTGGATACATTTATTGACCATATGCACTCTCGTGTTGACAAACTGTCCATCGTCCGGCGGCATTTCTGGATTTTCAATCGCTGGCTCGGTCTTCAGATGAGTCTTATAGGTGTCGTATTAAGCGCGGGCACAGGCTTCGTCTGTCTGTCGTCAAAGTCCGTCTTGGATGCATCTTTGGTGGGATTCTCCCTGACATTTTCAATGGGATTCTCTCATGCTACATTCACTGCTGTCAACAACTTTGGCATGCTTGAAAATTACATGAATGCAGCTGTAGGTATAATCTCATATTCGAAACTGAAAGGAGAGGAGCAAGACGGGAACGATGTTCCAACGACCTGGCCATCTCGGGGCGAGGTCGAAGTCAAAGGATTGAGCGTTTCATACTCACCCAATCTCCCTCTTGTCCTGAAGGATATCTCTTTCTCCGTGGGAGCTGGCCAAAGGATAGGAATTGTTGGTCGTACTGGAGCCGGAAAATCGTCCTTGACTTTGGCACTTCTCCGCCTCATCGACCCTCAACGTGGCTCCATTCTTATCGACGGCATTGACATCTCCACGATCAAGCTTCAGTCACTCCGATCAAAAATTGCGTTTATTCCTCAAGATCCGGTCTTGTTCTCCGGTACGGTCAGGTCCAATTTGGATTACTTCCAAGAAGTTCCAAAAGACAAACTGAACGATGCGTTACGCCGGGTCAAGCTCCTATCGGAGGACGATGAAAAGAGAACAGGATTATTCACCCTGGATTCCCCGATCAGTCCCGGTGGGGCAAACATGTCGCAAGGTCAAAGACAGCTTCTCTGCCTTGCAAGAGTATTGATCCGGGACCCTAAGATCATTATTCTCGATGAGGCGACATCTGCTGTCGACAATGAGACGGATCTGTGGATTCAGGACACGATACGAAGCGAGTTTAACCGCACATTGATTGTCGTCGCTCATCGTTTGAGAACAGTCGCGTCTTTTGATAAAGTGATTGTCATCGATGATGGGCGCGTTGGAGAAATCGGAACTCCAGCGGAGTTGTTGAAAGCTAAAGGATTGTTCTATGATCTTGTTCAAAAGAGCCAAGATAAGGAATTTGTGACCAAATCTGCATTAGAATAGCACTACATATGTTCAACGGTGTAAAGCAAGCGCATGACGAAGAGGTTTCAGTGGGACAAAAATTGGGGGTTGGTGGTTTTCGCTCAACGGCTGTGTTGTCGCCTGAATCCTACTAATATTTCTTCAATGTTTGTGCTGACGGGGCCACCAGTATGGAATTAGCCACAATATGAACATTTTGGACAAATGCATGTCCATGTTTTCTGATTCAGCATTCTGGAGGGCTAACTTGTCCAAACTATTTGAGTAAGTAGCATTCTAAACATTCAATGTTTGAAGGACTCCCCCCACATTCATGTAAACAATGTACTAGTAGTGGTAGTAGGTACCACCCCCCACTGCCGAAGCACCCCACCGATCCCGTTACCACATCCCGTTACCCACCCGCTTTGCCGTCGGAATACCCTCGGCCCCCCGACTAGAATTGAATCCCGTTGTTCTGGGCCTAAATATGCCGAGCGCATTTTCCGCGGAAGTGGAACGCGCTCAACAGCCTGTAAGTTTGGGCGGGCCGCGGGTAGTGGTGAGATTATGCAGGGTGATTGTTGGGGCGGGTGGATTCCGGCTTTCTATTATTGCTTTCCTGGCTTTGTTTACGATGGAGAAGAAGCTGACAGGTGGTGGAATTGAGGCTATGTATTGGATCTTCCGGTGGGTTTGGTATCTGTTGGGGCCCTTGAAGGCATTGGATGGATTGCTTGGCAGTGGCCCAGTGGGGCTTATGAGCTGCACATGGGTTCTGGATCTAAGATTCAAAGCCAAGATATAGGGACCTTGGAGATTGGATTGACACTATTGAATGCCCAGAATTGATTATTGTGATCTATGATGGGGGATTTGTTGGGGGGAAGAGCCCATATGAGTACCTTGCACACGGACCCTGGAGTATAGTCTATTGTATCTGTGCTTGGAGCAAGTGAGCGAAAATGGATAGATGAGAGTTTCAACGGAGCATCGTTATCTAAAATCTGGGTCTTTTATCGGGGAGTTCGGAGATGGCCGTCATGTATTTGACGAAGAGACCGCTCCACGGGGAAGAGTATCGGATATACGCAGTAAAATCAAGATTCACGGGATAGACCACGGCCACTGCCACTGACCTGGAAAGTGTAGTTCGCTGCAACACTTGATTTTCAATGGGAGTGGATATGTCTCGTATCCCAGGTTCCCAGCTAAGCCGACGAGCCCTCTCTGATGTTTGCTATAACCGAGTTTATTCCGCCGTGATGATCTCACAACGGCAAACCGGCAATGATTGCCAGGGCGTCAGATTATTGAACCCGCAAGCTTGCGGAGAGTATAATAGCAAGATCAAGAAGACGGACTGATGTCCTCCGCGCGATGATAACCGCTCCACCGGCCCCGTCACTGTCTGATCGTGATTCGAGGCCATGGCTCCGATAATGGGCGTCTGGGGATAGTGACCTGTGGGGGGGGGGGGCTCTATAGCTGTCAGGCGTCAGGGGCCAATGGTTGAAACTGAAAGAGCCATTGAGTGCAGAGAAGTTCCGGTTATCGGCGGATGAAATGGCAGTGAAGGTTAAGGATCGGAGGATTCCATGGCGGTGGGACTAAATGTTTTGCCTCAACAAAGTCCTGTTCGCGCTAGGGGAAGATCTCATTGGCATTGTTGGTGGTGTCATTGGTCGAGAGGCGGGCCAGGGGCAATGAATGATGGGACTAGCGTGGTGGCTATTTGGTGGGCTAGAGTGTAATGGGCTGGATCCACCCTGTTTAGCATCCTCTCTTGTGTATGGTTGATATATTGTTCCCCTCGGTACGGGAAGTGGAAGCGGGAGAATATTATTGAGGAATAGCCGATCTGGAGACAAGATCCGTCCCACCGAGTTGGGGAGATTCCGTCATTGAACTTCTTACCCGGACAAAGGAGACTGACATGACGCATTGAAATTGGTACATGAACTTCAAATAATAATTTTGAATGGAAGAAAGCGAGTCCACCCAGCTAATAGTTTAGCAGAATCCCGATGGATTCTCGTGTTAGTTAGCTAAGCAGTGATTAGTCAGGGAAGTGGGGTTGACCCGTGACACTAATGCGGTCTGGGGTTCATGACGTGGAGAATATCATCTCCACCAGGTAGATCAGAGCTTCCAGTTTGATTTTGACAAGTTTTGCTACATTTGCTACATCACTTGAATGTAGAGCATTGGAAAATCAAATGCATTTGATGGGAAATCAATGGGAATTATCATCTTGTCATTCTTCTTCCCCTCCTTCCCTCCCCGTTTTTGTCCGAATCTTCGTACACATGACAAGCTTTAACCCCCGCATTTTAACAAGTACAACTGATAAATGCATTGGGATCGACGTAATTGGTCCACATGGAAGAACCAAACCCGTCATTCTCCTCCCCACAGCTCCCTCTCCGGAGAACTTACGGCGAACAATCGGTCCAAGGACCCGGTTGTTCGCGGGGTGGATTCAATCTTCTTCCCTCTGCCGCTAATTCCAGAGGATGGAGCTAGTATCCGAGGTAAAGAAGACACTAAATAAGATTAGATTATAAAAATAGGAAAAAATTGAAAAAAATTGAAAAAGAAAAAGGTATATAGAACAAGCCCAGGCCCCCAAGTATTCCCGAGTGTCACTCAGTATCATTGGTGCTTTTCCAAGGTTTGACACATTTTCCCCCGCACTGTGATCTCTTGTTGGTGTTTCCTCTTGTCTTCTTGTCCTCTCCTTTTCTCATCCGTGGAATCTCCCTTTTTTCCAAACGTTGCAAAAATACTCTTAAGCTTCAACGTCATCGGTGAGTTCCATGTTTCCCTGGACCGCATGAAACTTCCGCCGTGGCTTCTAACTCCGATCAAAAGGTACAGAATAAAGCACACGACACAAATCGACCTACTTTCACCGACTTTCCCTTTTGAAATTCAAAATATCTTCTGGTCAGTATATGGTAATCCATCCCCAGATACGATGCATGGAAAGAAAATAGAGAGAAAATGCCTACTCGCGCTCCGGAAATCCTTTCCAACCCAAACTAACCATCGAACTTTCCATTTCACAGAATACCTGGTCTGAATCCTGCATGACCATCATGGCCTCCAATTCCATCAAAGATTCCCCCAGCACCGCAGCCGTGGCTGCTTCCAGCCCAGCTACTCAAGCTACTACTACCACCATCCTCCAAAACCCATACCTCCGTGCCGCCCTTCCCTTCATCAACGGCGGCCTCTCCGGTATGACCGCCACCGCAGTAATTCAACCTGTCGATATGGTCAAAGTCCGTCTCCAGCTCGCCGGTGAAGGTGGAAAGACCGGCCCCCGCCCCTCCGCCTTCGGAATCACCCGCGACATCATCGCCGCCGGCAAAGTCGCTGACCTCTACACTGGCCTTTCCGCCGGTCTCCTCCGTCAAGCAGTCTACACCACCGCCCGCCTGGGTCTCTTCGACACCTTCATCAAATCTCTCAACGCAAACGCCGAATCGGCAAACCGAAAAGTCACTTTCGCTGAGCGCGCCGCAGCTGGCCTGACCGCCGGTGGCGTTGCGGCTATGATTGGAAACCCAGCCGACCTGGCCCTTGTCCGTATGCAATCTGATGGCCTCAAGCCCGTCGCCGCGCGCGCAAACTACCGTTCCGTCTTTGATGCGCTGGCTCGCATCTCGAGCACAGAAGGTGTCGCGGCTTTGTGGGCGGGTGCGTGTCCGACGGTTATTCGGGCCATGGCCCTTAATATGGGACAGTTGACCTTCTTCGCCGAGTCCAAGGCACAGCTTAAGCAGCATACAAGCTTGTCGACACAGAGTCAGACATTTGCGGCGTCCGCCATTGCGGGCTTCTTTGCTAGTTTCCTTTCATTGCCGTTTGACTTTATTAAGACACGGTTGCAGAAGCAGCAGAAGGACCCGAAGACAGGCCTCGTGCCCTATCGGGGTGTTTTGGATTGTGCGCGCAAGGTTGTTGCGGAGGAGGGTTGGTTGCGCTTTTACCGTGGCTTTGGCACTTATTACGTGCGGATCGCTCCTCATGCGTTAGTTCCTGCCCCCACTTTCTTACTTCTATATTGGACCCACAACAGCTAACTTGAGATCGGATCTGCAGTATGGTGACCCTCATCGTGGCTGATTACCTCAACCTTATTACCAAATAAATTTCACTAGATCACCCTCATCACTTTGCGACTATTATTCATACGCCATTCTTCTGAACGCCACTGGTCTATTTTTTATTTTTTGGAGTGAACGACCCCGGTTACGGAGTATGCACAGGCGATATTATTCCCCCCCCCTACACCCAATCCAAAATGGGAAATTCAGAAAATGCAAAACTGAATGCTAGTACGGTTTGCCATGTCTCGCTTCTCGAGTCAACTTGAATCGACTTTCTGCAAGCACCTCACACAGCCATCCTTCTACCCGACATATATTACGTGAGACATGGTTCCTCGAAATGTTTGCCATGCACAACGTTACTGTACCGCCTGACATTATTACCTGCATGAGCTCAATGTGTCTCTCATCGCTTATGCTTACGTTGACGCGAACCCGGAATGAATATTCTTATGGTTATTGTTTTTTTTTTTTTTGTGGTTACGGGAACTAAACACATGTATCCCGTCTGTCCGAGGTAATGAGAACTCCACCTTCGAGGACCGGATATCAAGTTTCCCGCGGGAATGGAGGACAAAGTTCAAAGTCCACGCTAACCGAATTGACAACCGGGTTTCTTTCATTGTTACACTGGTGCCTTTTATACTTACTGTCTCACTGTTCCTCCCTGCTTGTGTTCTATTCTTCTATGTTCCTCTTTCTTTTTATTCGACAGGCGAATACCCCACACAATTCATTGTCTTGTCTTGTCTGTCTTGTCCCCATCTGTTCTTTTGCCTGTCATTGTCACCTATCCATCCCGGCGATGTCATATAGTGAATAAAAACGAATGTTTCACTTTCCATGTTCACGGAATTTCTTTCCCATATACTAAGCTCTAGGGTATTCTTAATTGCCCGAGGTGTATTATGACTCAGGCACGGAATTCCGTCATCCCACATGAATAGATCCCATGACTGGATGTCCCGTGGCGCGGAAAACCTTCGCGCGTCTGTCTCGGATTTAACACTAAAGAGGGAACTTGAGGATTGATGGGCATTTATGGGGATTTTTGTTTCTTATTTTGAGATGAGTCAACATTTCTCTTTTTCACTGGAATATTAGGACTGGGTCATTAATGGTGACGCAGAGGTCTTATAGGAGACAATGAGTGTCGGCCATACCAGTAGGTAATATCAAAAGCAATTTCTCAGAACATCAAATTGATTGACTGGATTGAAAATTGATGTAAAACTACCGGTAAGTAAGATTGAACATTTAAAACTGGCATATCCTTGATCCCGGACTCCATTATGAACACGGAAACTTGAAGGCTGAGCGACATCCTCGACCTACCCTTTAGGCTATGGTATTCCCCTAAAATTTATCAATCATCAATTCAGAAGGGAATGGCCTCTTGTAAATCACCGATGGCCTCTCATTACCCTTATTCCCGTGTGTGCAAACCAGCGCAAACAAAACAAACTTTGAAATCCACCTAATCATGCAGAGCCGTCTTCTCCCGAATCACACCAGGGGATAGGACATCCTCAATGGTCTCACCGGTACCTTCCAGATCGTCCTCGATGGGAACCGTGTCCTGGATCTTGTAGAGAATCACCGGTGCAGCAATTAGGAGCGATCCACACAGAAGGCCCCAGTTGGAAGCAAACTCATTCATGTAGGCCAGATTGTGTTCTCCATCCAGAGACCACATCACGGCCGCACCAGCAGACTGAAGACCCTTGTAGAAACCAGCCAAATTGGCGAGTTTGCGGCCGGAGTTACCGAGAGCACCCATCAGCCAGTATACGGTACCCTGCCACACGGCGTCGTAGAAGCCGTAGAAGAAGTACAGGAACATTGGGCCCACGAATCCAGGGGTCGTCCAGTCCCAGGGCTGGAAGGTCTTTTCGGCAATGGTTGCGCGGGTGTATTTCTTCTGCCAGGCATAGCCACCGCCCCAGATGGCCATGGTGAGGGTAAACAGAACTCCCAAAGCGATGCGCGCACGGGTGCTGCGGCGGATCGATTTGATATCCAGGAGTGGGCCGATGATGACGGCAGCTACGATTTGAGCGAACCAGTAAAGGAAGTTGTTGAGGGATTTGGTGCGGGTGTTGAAGTAGGCATTGTTGATACTGTTCATCTGGTAGGTGTAGAACCAGTTTGAGGACCAGAACATCGGGAAGAGCAGAACGATGTACGGCTGTGAGCGGATGGTATCCCAGAGACCGATGAACTCGGTCTTCCAGGTGGGACTCTTCATCAGAATCACGCGAGAACCGTCCGGACGGATGATTTTATCAGCGTCGCAGATGAAGAGAGCCAGGACAGCTCCAAAGGCCATGAGCACGATGAAAGCGATGTAGGTTCCGTCCGTGACATTTTTCTTCGTGGTGACGTGAATATTCTGGCCAAGAGGAATCTGGAGAGAGAAAGATATGAACCGTTAGTTTCTTCGATCTGCATATACTGGTGTCTCACCAAGGCAGGCAAGAGGGGGGATTGTTACCAAAGCACCAATACAAGCGCCGACATTGAAGATAGCCCAGAACCAAGCAAAGTAGTGACCTTTCTTCTGCTCAGGAGGGTACGACATCATGATGGCACCCTGAGCGGCCCACAGCAAGCCTGCGCATACACCCAGCAAAGCGCCCGCGAAGATATTGAAGCCGCCAACACTGGCATGCTCGGAGACCAGCAAACTGATAGCATAGATGCAATAACCTACGCCACCGAAAGACAAGGCCAGACGAACACCAATACGGTTAACAAAGGTTCCAGCGAAGAAACCAATGACAGCAAAGGTACTGTACAGCGCAGTGTTCTATGTGACCCAAAAAGAGATGAAGTTGTTAGTGAGAGCCGAGCCACGTGGGGAATAATCTGGGGAATGTGGAGTTTTTTTTTTCTGGGGAAAAGAATCGGATCACCTACCATGTTATCGGCCAAAGTGTTGGTGGTTTTACCACCTCCACCAAGACCACCCAAGGCGTTGAACATTCCGGGACACATGAAGCAAACGAAGGCGACCATGGCCAACTGGAAGCCGGGCGAAGCATACCAGGTGGTAAGCTTACCAATGCGCAGTGGTTTGTACATCCATCCCGCCGGGAGCTGGGAGTCGTCGAAGGAAGATTCGTAGTTCTCAGTGCGAGTTTCGGCAGACTTGGGATTTTCTTCCGTATCAGCCATGACTATTTTCTTTTCTTTTCTTTTTGTAAGAGAAGAAAAAAGCCAAAGAGGATATGGGGAAGAAAAAAGTAATTGGAAGGAAAGATGAAGGTTGAAAGTTGAAAGTTGAGTAAGGAAGAAGAGATTTGGAGAGGAAAGAGCAATAAGATAAAGGGAAGTTGACGTTTGAAAAACAAAGAGAATAAGCTAAAGAATGAAAATGATAAAAAATGATAAAAAGCCTCCCCAAAAGAATACGACCACGAGTTAAGGTAACATCCCGGCTTGATCCCCAACCGCTAAATCCCATTTAGCTTCAGGCTTTTAGAGCTGCGTTTTGCGGGGACTCGAGTCAGCCGACGAGGCGATTGGTTGATTGAGTTGGGGATAAACAACATTGGAACGGATCTTGTTCTCCGCTTTGATTAACTTCAGAGTTACACTTCACTGCACAAACCGCGTGATAGGCGTTGATGTGGTATCGACATCTGGATCGTTGCAGTGGCTGAAGAGAGAGAGAGAGAGAGAGATCAAGAGCCCTACAAGCCAAGTCCACATGTAGTTACTAGTAGCTTACTTACTAGTACTACTTAACTACTTAACTAGTTCAAGTTCTGCAAGTTATACTTAGTCAGATCTTCAACCAATGGGAGAATAGACATGTCAGCTTTTACTCTTCTCGGTTTAGCGTCAATTCTTTCAGGGAAATAAATACCGAGTCTGTTTCGAGTCTGTTTCGCATTCCAAATCCCACTGATAAGACCAAGGTAGATGGGAATTCGAATACGTAGCATTGCCAATATCTCATATATTGAAACACTGCCTATCTACAGTTGACGTTACTTCATCCGGCTGAAGGAAACGTTGAAATCGAAGGGAAACCTCGTAAAAGAAACATCTCTTCACATGTGGAAAGGTAAATTGAAAAGGAAGAGAAAAAAAAAAAAGGCTAAAAGAACCGAGGACAAATAGTAAGACGAGAATTTGGATCGATAATGCAGCGACTTTTCACGTGGACACTCGTATCTTTTCCAAAAATGCATGCCAATCGCACTTATCACTGAAGGTAAGCTAGCTCTCTATTACATGGCTCACTCTTCTTCCTCAGACTCTGCATCTTCGCTTGATTCCATATCCACATCTTCATCCTGGTTTGCTGATTCCTCGGAACCCTCACTTTCATCAGACTCCTCATTTTCCTCGTCATCATTAGTAGACATGGCCCCGTCAATGGGTTCGGCTTTGACTCGTGCACTAGAAACCGGAAGCTTAACTTCTTCGTCTAAATCCACATCAACGTCCACTTCCATATCGTCATCAATATCGTCGCTCCCCAAGGTGACCTCGTTACGATGACCCGCTGACCGAGGTTCATCTTCCTCTGCTTCCTGCTCAGCCAACCGCTTGGCGCGCTGTACCCGACGTAGCAGAGCCGCATCGGGCTGCAAATCACCTGCAGTCAAAGGAGTGGTGCAGACTGGACATTTGACTGAACGCTCGCGTCGCCCTTGGCGAACAGCAATTGTAGTATTGCTGCGTGCAATCATGTTGTGGATAGCCTCGCGTTCGAAGCTGTGTGGACATTTGGTGCTGGTAACCGGGTCCTGGTATGGGAGCAATGTAAGGGGGCACTTTAAAGAAGTGATCTCTCTCTGAATAGCAATATCATCATCCGAATCCGGAGCTGAGGGCTCCTGACGACCGCGCCCAGACCGATTCCGTCGACCAGAGGTATTTTGAGACTGTGTTGCAGAGGATGTGTCGGGATCTTCCATATATTGGAACCAAGTCGATGAATGTGGCAGAGGCGGGGCTTCGTTGTGGGGGAATTTGCTATCATGCACTGCGCGGTAAAACCCAACGTAGGAATTATGAGTAGCATATCTGGATATCATAGTTAGTCATATACCGGTGAAGATAGTACCAGCCGTATATAGTATATATAGCGCAGCCACCAGCAAGATCATACCTTTCAGTCAAGGTCATCCCGTCCCATTTCTGAGCCCCAGTTTCAATACCCTCCCGCACTCTTCGACTCGGTGGATTCTGAGAATAGCGCTCTCTCGCTTCCTGATCCTGCGCCACCTCAAAATTCTCATCCGCCGGGTCGTCCCCATCCTCATCATCATCTCCTCTTGGCTGCTGCCTCCCACCTGCCCTCGTTCTCCTCGGCTCCATATTGGCATTTTGTGCATCTTCGTCTCGATTAACGTGCTCAACAGACTTGGCCAGCTCCTCCAGCCTGAACGTCATATCAATCATATTGCGGACCTTTTCTTCCATCTGTCTGGTCACCTCGTCAGTTTTGCGCTCCAAGACACCAAGTTCCTCCATCTCTTCAGTCTCATTTTCATCGGCATCCTCCTCTTCATTAGAATCACCCTCCGCGTCTTTCCTTTGGGCCCTAGCGCGTCGCCGTTCTTTGGCTGTCTCGTAGCGCATCCGCGCTTCTTGGAGCCGCTCGTTTACATCGCCTCCTGAGTTGGTGAGTTCTTGCACAGCATGGGAGATATGGATCCCCAAGTCTCTGTAGTTACTGCTGGAGAGCAATGCTTTTAGCTGGCGATTGGTTTCGAAGTTGAGAGGGTCCGAGGGAGGTTCATAGGGTGGCATTTCAGGGACATTTGTTGACCAGGCTGTGCTTCTTTGTGCGCTCGAGGGACCGCGAGATTGTGCGCTTGATGGTGCGCGCGATTGTGACATCCGCTGGCGCGCGGGGGTCGAGTACATCATTTCTTCTCAGACCAGACGCCTCGGGGTTCACAGTTGGAAATTGGGATTGTGATTATGGCTTGCGTTGTCTTGAGCAGTGGACGAGTTCGAGTTTGGGATAGATTGAAAAGGAGTAGGTTGCGTTGGTGTGACTTGTGAACAAAGAAGTGCATCTTCAAAGACTTGACCCAAAACGCGTCGCGACCCGCACTAGTCCTGATCAGGCTACAAATGGACGCGATAAGAGATAAGCCCAATCCCTTATCGCTTATCGCGTATCACTATAAGTAGTAGTATGTAGTGGCCGCATGTATGGAAAGATCACGATGGTCAGACACTTCCAAGTAGGATCTGGTAGTATCGAATGTTTAGTATCTAGTGTAAAAATCTACATTTCATAAAGCAATTCTAAAAAAATTCACTTTCACAATAGTAAAGGAGGTCTTGGTACAGCTTCTTTAGACCTTGTAGAAACAAAAGGCGTGGTAGAAACCTAGGAATGATTAACAACTGCCCGAGTGTTCTAGGAATGGATGTATACTCACTGGCCGCCTCCTTCTCCTCCTCTGTCATTGCCAGAGCACCTGTAGCCCGATCTCTAACCCCCATACGCTCACTGAGCGGTCCCAGCTCGCGGTCGTTCTTCTCATCTTCCCAGATATCCAGGAAAGGCTTACGATATTGCAGCTCAAGGTTATAATCCTCGGTCAGACTAGGATGGCAGATTAGTGATAAGCATGGCAAATGAAGATGACTCGGCACCTACGCTCGGAATGCCTCCCAGGGAACGACATATTCAGGCACCTCCTCGACGGCCTCGCGCATGAAGTAGGTATATCTCCATCCAAATGGCGGACGGAAGACACCGTCCTCGGGGGTCGCACCAGGGAATCGGACACGATAGATATCATTGCCCCATTCGCACTTCTCCTCCTCTTCAACCTCTCCATCTTCGGGAGCCTCAGACTGGGGAGGCTTGGCGGCCTCACGCCCTCGACGCTGTTCATGGTACGCACTGACACGGCTTGTGATCATATCCGAGTTCGGGCACACTCCGATGAACCGACCACCTTTCTTCAGGCATCCAGCGACATTGCTCAGCATCTGGCGCGTCTTTTCTTCGCTCTCGAATGCATAATGAATCGCGAACATGGATGTGATAACATCAAACCCACCTCCTGCACCCCATCGCGACGCCATAATAGACCCTCCGGGACCAGCATTTGCATCAAAGCCAACCTGCTGAATGATCCGGACATCGCCCAGCGACTCGCCAAAGCAATCCTTCGTCTGGAACTCTCCATGGAATAGTGGAGGAGGCGGGCGCCGACCCCGCTGTCTCCCAGGACCAGACCGCATAGAGGCGTACCGATCCCGCGCCTGCTCGATAGAGATATTGGCCGGGTCCAGTCCAACATAAAGTTCCACCTTCTGCGGTGCAAGCTGCCATTTCCCCAAATCACCACCCTTTCCACATCCCAAATCAAGCACAAGAAGCTTCTTATCATCCACGGGAGGTGGACCCATGCTATCATCCGCCCAATCCTTGGTATCATTGAAGCGCGCCCCGAATTCCTCATCCGGCGCGAACTTCTGAATCAACGTACTCTTCACCCAATTATTGAAGCTACGCAGCCCCTTTATCTTACTCTCTGTTTTGCGCCACTCGCGGCCACGCTCGGGAACCGCATTGTAGTGCTGTCGCACTACATCGGACACACCGCGACCCCGGGACATTCGCTCTGCATCTTCCAATTCTTGACGGTCACGATCCTCTTGTCTCCGTCTGATGGTCTCCCGGTCAACTATTCCCATGCGGGCACCACCGCCTGGCCGCTTGCGTTTGGGCGCATCATCGGCGGGTGGAGGACTACGAGGTTGGAGGGGAGAGCGAGATCGGCGAGATTGGGGCTCGCGAGAAGGGTTGTGAGGGCTGCGTGAGCGATCACGCCGTGAGAAGACCGAAGGTGGCGTACGGCCGCGCTTTCGTTGGCTTTCTTGCATTCGTCTGCGTTTGGAGGTATGACCGGACGTGTTCTGCTGGTTATCGGTTCCTGCGCCGTGGTCGTCGTTGAACCTGCGCTCTGAAGCTCCTGGTGAAGCCGATGCTCCATTTCTGTTCGCTTCCTGGGACATTCTATGAGCTCCTGGTCTTGAGCCGGGCGAGCGGTCCATTTTGTAAGGAAGAGGAGTGGTTGGTGAGTCGAGCTGAAAAAAAGATTGGGATTTCAAGGTTGGAGGTTTTTTGTAGGTGGAGATATGGCGATGCTGGTGCACAAAATGCTTAAAAAGGTAATAAAATGAAGAAGGGTCTCCTTGGAGATACGAGCAATAATGAAGGATCAAGTTAAATCAATCAAGGCTGTACGGAATAGGTGTGAAGAGATGAGTTTCCTCTAAGAGGAAGGGAGCTCCGCTATGGGTCTTAGAGGCGGGAACCAATGAAAGCGAACATCCTACTACTGATAGACGTACTGTACAACAGTGGCTTCTCATAAGTTTCCATCTCTCAGTTTTCACCGCCATTTTTCACCGCCTACACCAGTAGGTAACGCCTACTCTATATAGACACGTTCTAGCGCGTACAAATAAAAACATTCATCATATTATTAGTAATAGTATACGACTTCAAGACCTGTATTTAAACTAAACTTAATATAATGACCGCCTGCTCACGATGATAGATAGAATGGAATAATTGGATTTTGTAACGGCAGAATACTAGGTTTTGGTGCGTCAGAAATAAGAGCGGTGAGAATGGAAGGATGGAAACTTATGAAAAGCCACTGTACTGTTGATATGCCTACATGGCTCTAATTCCAAGGTTTAAAACATTACAGTGCTACTATACTACTAGTAGTATATGGTCAAAAAGTCTTTGGGAGATACTAGCAAGGAGACTTTCACTGACAGGGTTCCAAGCGCCTGGGAAGGTGAAGGGCGTTCAAATGTTGGAAGTTCATGTGTATCTGATTCTGGACTCTGGAGTATGGAGTACAGAAAATACGCATGCAATCTCGGACGTAACCTTGGAGGTTGACAGCAGATTAAATACACCCATCAGTTGTACTGGAAAATTTCAGACCACTCTAGTATTAGGTATAAGGATAAAAGGCATGATTATATGCACATTCAATGTTTGAACTAGACAAGTTTCCTCCCGAGGTCCGGTCATTCATATTTCGATCCCAAAACGCCGTATAAATGGTAAATGCTAGGAACGAAACAAATGAAAATGTACATCACGAAGGAACATCAAGGGTATTATTTGGGCAGAACAGATTTCCGGCCTGGAGATTTGGACGATAAGGATTGTCGTATGCGTCGGATCTTGGCCCACCACTCGCGGTCTGTGGACTTCCGGCTTTCGCCATTTCCCTCATTAGGAATCGACTCCTCCAGGGGCGTGCTGGGTCTACTATTCATCATACCCGTAGATGCGACAGATCGGAGTTGTCGGCGGTGCTTCACCTTGCATGCCTCGGCCACGACCTGCCATCCACTGCGCAAACCATCCGTCTTTTCATTCGGTTTGCCTGTCCCACTCTGTGTCACTGGATCAATCCATGGACAGTAATCCATGTGCTCTGAAACAACATCCAAAGATGTATAAACTGTGACATCTCCGTTTGCCTTGGGCTTATACATCCATAGACCCAGTCGGCGAAAGCAGGCTTTGCATCCAACTAGGCCTGCAGCTCCATCGGCGACAGAATCCCACCCAAAGAAAGCCATTGCAAGTGCTGTTTGATTCACGAGCTTCGATGGCTCTGCTGCGGGTTGTGGTGTAGGGGTTCCGGCCTCTTCATTGGGTTCTGCTTCGGAGCTAGTTGCCTCTGGGGCCTTGTCAGAGTCCTTGAACCACTCCGTAGGTAAGATTTTGATGAGGGCAGCCATTTCGAATCCTTCGGGGGTTTCAATAGCGCTTTCGGCTGGTAATTTATCACCCAAATTTACAATGTTCACATAACGATCATGGAGCTTAGCAATAGCCGTGTCTGTATTTGCTAATTGCAGATGCTGAATAGTAGCTGGAATAATGTCAAAATTTGAAGAGAGATACTCGAAGATTTGTTTTAGACATACCATCACAACCTTTATTGCGCCATGGGCAGTTCTCACCATGGGCTTCACTTAGCCGCTTTGCATACTCGTCGACGAGCGTCGCACCTGTTCCATTCATTTAGTCCGAAGCTTCCTCGATATGAAAATTCAGTAGGGAAACTTACGAACTTCTTTGCGCTCCTGGACTTTGTCTGCGTCGTATCCATCCAGCTCGTCAATCTCATCGGGCAGTTTCACAACTACTGAGCCGCCGCAGCCACTGACACAGCTCACTCGCATAGAATCGGTACAAATCCAGCCACGCTTAGCCCATTGCACTTCATTGATCGGTGTAGGCTTATAAGTCCATCGGTCCACCCGACGGAAAGTTTCCAGTCGCTCGAGGAAGGTGTCGCGGTCCCAAGGAACAAAGGTCGGGCGCTTCGTCAAGGAAGATGAGGATGTTCGAGATATGGGACGGGAAGGCTTTAATATGGAATTTCGCACAGAGATTGGATCGGAACTATCGTTGTCGGTCAGACGGACCTTTTTGATCGAGAGACTGGCTGGCGGACGGTCCGGCGCGCCTGCGGCTGTGGATGTTGACGCTGACGCCGAGGGTTTGGGTGCATTTTCAGGAGCGAGAGGTTTGGAAATAGATTCCAAGACCCGGTGGAATTTTCGTTTCTTTGATTCCACAGCGTACGACATGGTGGATTTGGATGATGAAGTTGTTGAATCGGACAAGGTGAGCACTTCGCGATTTGGAGCTCCGAGAGAGATTCAAGGGTGCCTCAGGCAGCATGTTGTGTCACTGCTCTACCAAATCACATTGGAACACTAGGGATATTTAAAAGAACCAGTGACTTAATTTATGAGAGCCATTGTAAATTGTGAAATTATAAGAAAATATTTTATTTTATTCAATTCAGAAAGTACTCGTCTGTTGACGCTATTGACAGTGCATACTCCGATTGGCAAGCAAATCCCTCATTCCTGATTGGTCCCACAGCTAAATGACCCGCAATAATCGCATGATCTCCGTAAATCGAGGGTTCGCTTTTTCTTCTTCTCCAGTTTCCCCTCTCATTCACCTTCACCATGGCTTCTCTGGGCAAATCTCTGCCATTATGGCGGAGTCTTGCGCCCCGTCTGTCCAAGGACCTATCCACATGTCATCAATGCCTTCGAAACCAGGGTTACGCCTCCAAATCCATCCGCCAATATGGCACAATGCCTCCCGCTCAGCCAAACAAGACCCGCTCGTCCCTCTTTACCGACAAGAACCGTCAATTCTTTACTCATAGCCTTCGTCAATCTGCCGCTTCACATGCAGTCTCGGGTGCAGTGGCGGAAACTTCCACCAAGGCAAAGTCGAGCATGCCCAAGATCAGTTCCAAGTCCGTCGCATATTGGCTTTTGGGTAGTGCAGCGAGTGTGTTTGGTATTGTTGTGTTTGGTGGCTTGACTCGTCTCACTGAATCTGGGTTAGTCGATTGAGGATCCCTTCGTGTGTCTTATATTGGGAGGAACTAGGGGGAGAGAGAGAAATCGAGTTGCGGAAGCTGACGGGATAAATATGAATACAGGTTGAGTATCACCGAATGGCGACCTGTTACTGGCTCTATGCCACCCATGAACGCGGAGGACTGGGAATCCGAATTTGCGAAATACCGTGCCTCCCCCGAATTCCAGCTGTTGAACCCGCATATGAATCTGTCCGAATTTAAATCGATCTACTACATGGAATGGATCCACCGGCTCTGGGGCCGATTCGTGGGTCTATCGTTTGTCCTGCCCGCTGTCTACTTTGTCGCCCGGAAGAAGGTCTCCAGCCCTATGGCCTACCGTCTCTTTGGCATTGCTAGTTTGATTGGATTCCAGGGTTTCCTGGGCTGGTGGATGGTCAAGTCTGGATTGAAGGATGATCTCTTTGCGCCAGGAAGCAACCCTCGTGTCAGCCAGTACCGTTTGACCGCTCACTTGGGTGCTGCTTTCACCTGCTACGTTGCTATGCTGTGGAATGGTCTCGCTATCTTGCGATCTCACCGATTGATGAAGGACCCCGTGGCTGGACTGAAGCAACTCGAGGCACTCCGCGACCCTCGTCTCGCAATCTTCCGTCGTTGTGTCGCTGGTCTGGCTCTTCTGGTCTTTACTACTGCCATGTCTGGTGGTCTTGTCGCTGGTCTTGATGCTGGTCTTATTTACAATGAGTTCCCCTACATGGGTACCGGTCTTGCACCCCCAACCAAAGAGCTGTTTGATCCCCGCTACTCTCGTCTCGAAGATCGTTCTGACCTCTGGTGGCGCAACATGCTGGAGAACCCCTCGCTTGTCCAGCTTGATCACCGTATCCTCGCTATGACTACCTTTACTTCGATTATGGCTCTGTGGGCCTACAGCCGTCGCTCGCCCACTGTTAAGCGTCTCTTGCCTGCCGCTGCGCGTAAGGGTATGCACGGTGTTGTGGGCTTCGCCTGCATGCAGGTTGGTCTCGGTATCACAACCTTGCTCTACCTCGTTCCTATCCCGCTTGCTTCTGCCCACCAAGCTGGAAGTGTGTTGCTTTTGACTTGGGTCATGGTTCTGGGTAGCCGTGTCTGGAATCCGTCTCGTACCGCGAAGCTGTTGCAGATGGCTGCCAAGGGTCGTGGCCAACCTGTTTCGTTCTCGCAGACCTATGCGTCACGCTCGAGCGGCGTGAAGCAACTGTAAGAGAATTGCTTGCATGTAAGAATACGTTGACCAAGGCAGGATTCTGGTCAATCTCTGTGCCTTGTTTGTTCTGATACCATCTCCATTCCTGTTTCTCTGGATTGACTTATTATCCACTTGTATTAGTTTACTGTTGATTCCATGCTATATACTGTACAAATTCTTGAGATTTCAATAAAACTTTCTGTCATTGATCATTCTTAACTAAACGTTCTTCTAATATCTGTAGTCGTCAAACAATCCCCATTTGAAGCAATTTAGAAAGCCAAAACCACATTGTCAAACACTCGGTCAGTTCTTGTCACACAAGCTTTCTTTACTCAGCCATGTCAATAGGTCTCGCCCGTCGAGATGGGTTCCGTCTGGGGTTCTCGAACTCTTCGCCTCCTATCTCATAATCGAACATCCATCCTCGCGAAGCCACCAAGCCCAGAACATCATTACCGACTTCCACATTGCCACCTTCCGTCTCCCCAGATCCAGAATTAGTGACGGTATGCTGTTGGTCCAAGTCCGCACCTTCGTTGCTAACCGGGTCCTTCTTCGCAGAAGGGGAGGATGAGAAATTGATCAACGCGTTGGCGGCCTCACGGTCCTCAGCTGTGCTCACCATTCCACCTTCGCTTTGAGCGTTATCCACAGCAGTAACAGGCGAGGGGCTGCGGGGTTTGGCAACAGCTCCACTTGTGGTTCGTGCAGGTAAAGCAGGGGATTCGGCGACTGAAGATGGTGCAGGCTCGTTGGTCTCGTCAGCGGGGACATGAATATCGGAGAACGACTTGTGACTTCTGTTTCCACCGCGCTCGTTGAGGCACCTGCGGCAGCATTGCCAGCCACATTTAGTGCAGCGTGTCATTCCGTCTCTGTTGCGGTGGTTGCACGTGTCACATTTTGCAGTGTGGGCGGCCACCTCGGTGAATTCGACGACGACATCTTTCGTCATGGTGTTTTTGGGCCGCATTGGTAGCTTGTATGCAATAGGAAGTGTTTTGCGAGTTGAAGTTTTGCTCGTGCTTTTCTTCGCCTGAACCTGGCGGACACTTGGTGTTGCCTTTTCGAATACTTTCGTGGAGTTCTTTGGCCGCTTTGATGGAGGTGAGGTGACGTCGCTGCTGAGAGAGTCTCGTTTTCTTTTGGCCTGAGGTGATGGAGTGGTAGTTGTAATGGATGGGGGAGGTGAAATGCCGTTGTGCCCAATCGGGGTCAGAAGGTTAGGAATGGAGAGAGGGGCGAGGGTTTGCTGGTAGCCCTATTCAAATCATCAGTTGGCAAAATGAACATAAAGTGTTGAGTAAACTTCAACTTTGATTCAGGTTAGAGATACAAACCCAAGGGGCTCGAGGAGATGGTAATCGACGTGTTTGGTAAAACGTCTAATTTTGAATGTCAAAGTAAGCTTCTTGATCAACATGGGGGTTGTTCCATCACAATTTGGTAGAATGAAAAGGAAAGAGCTTTGGAAAGGAGAATTTGAACGTTCAGGTTTTCGCCTTACAGGATCTGTGGGGGTAGGGTAAATCGGCCTTCCTTGAATGGGATACCATGTGCCTTCGCAAGCCCTACCGCCATAAAGCTTTGGATATGATGCAAGAGATGGATTGTGAGGTAGGACTGGTTCGGACAATGCATGTGGATAAGGGTTATGATGAGGCCATCCCCCATAGAGATAGGGCGGTGCATGTCCCAGACCTGGAGGAAGTATGTCAAAATAGCCACATGCAGGCGGTTCAGCATAAACCGAAGGGTCTCGAGGTGGCCTATCCAGTGGAGGATCTTGCGATACCCTACTCATGGCTAGAGAAAGAATATTTGACCCAGTTGATAAAAGAATTAACAAACCAAAAAAGAAATATGATGGAAGTATGCAACTAGTAATGATGATGGGAAGATAGAGAGAGTGTTGGAGAAGGTAGGTAGAGATTGAAGAAGAGTGTTCTTTATTTATTATGCATTGCCTAACGGCTTCTTCCAGGATACGGGCCATACGGCATCTTAACTTGGGATGATCCTATGCAGCATGTCAACATATAACTTGAAGAAATGGGGGTCAACTGGCACATAGTACTAGTATGTAGCAGTATGTGCGGCGGCCGACAACCGCCAAGTGCCATAACCCAATTTCAATGTTAGTAGTAGTATATGGTCTAGGTATACAAATAGTCCAGCAGTCAAAGGGTAGTGTAGTGTGAAGTAAAGCGACACAAAGCTTCAAATATTTTAAGATACCTAACTTCTTCTTATCTGATGCATTCCTCGTAAAATCCATTGTATCCGCATGGCTGAAAGAAAGGCCAATATATCCGGTGTACACCAAAATTCCAACTCAGACACTCAATTCAATTATTTGTGGGCTGCAAGGTGCATGTTAGTGACACTGGCTCGTGGAAATTACAGGATATTAATAACATACGAATTCCTTCCTCGGGCTGGGGTTCAATTCCAACAACCTCGGCAGCAGTCTTGGTCTCGCCCTGGGTCTTGTCATCCTTCATGAAGGGGAAGGTGAGAACCTCCTTGATACTGTAGTTGTTGGTGAGGAACATGACCAAACGGTCAATACCCAAGCCCCAACCACCGGTCGGGGGTAGTCCGTACTCAAGGGAGGTACAGAAAGTCTCGTCGACCAATTGGGCCTCGTCATCTCCCTGGTCCTTCTGGCGGGCTTGCTCCTCGAAACGCAGACGCTGATCGAAGGGGTCGTTCAACTCGGTGTACGAGTTACAGATCTCCTTTCCGATACAGAAAGCCTCGAAACGCTCGCAAATACCAGGCTTGACACGGTCGTACTTGGCCAAGGGGGACATCATCTGGGGGTGGCCGAAAATGAAGGTCGGGTTGACGCAGGTGTCTTCAATGAATTCACCAACCATCTTGTCCAGCATGCGGGCATTGGTCTGCGGCGGTGAGCAGTCAAGGTTCATCTTCTTGAGCATCTTCTTGAGGAAGTCATTGGTCTCCTGGGTGTGGAGCTGATCACTAGGGGGGAACTTCTCCCCACAGGCCTCTTCCAAGGCAGGCATCATCTCCACTCGCCGCCAGGGAGCCTTCCAGTTGACGTTGTACTCCTTGCCGTCCTGGCTGTGGAAGACAGTTTCGTACCCACCGGTGAGCTCCTTAACCAAGCCCGAAACCAACTCTTCAGTCATGGTCATCAGGTCGTACATATCGGCATAGGCCATGTAGAATTCACAAGTGGTGAATTCAGGGTTGTGGGTCAGATCAATACCCTCGTTACGGAATTGACGTCCCATTTCGTAGACTCTCTCAAGTCCACCAACAATCAACTGCTTCAGGTACAACTCCGGGGCAATACGCATGAAGAGGTTCATATCGTGCTCGTTATGGTGGGTGACAAAAGGCTTGGCGGTAGCACCACCGGCAATGGCGTTCATCATAGGGGTCTCGACCTCAGTGAAATCACGAGAGTCGAGGTAGTGTCGGATGTAGCTGACAATCTTGGCACGGGTGCGGAAGATGTTGCGAGAGCGGTCGTTCATGATCAAGTCCAGGTAACGCTGACGGTAACGCTGCTCCTTGTCCTGGAAACCGTAGTGCTCGGAGGGAATGGCGTGCAAGCAGGGCGACAGAAGGATGACCTCAGTCGCAAAGATGGAGAGTTCACCATCGGGTCGGTTCTTCGGGGCGGTACGGCCGGGGAAACCGACAACACCGATAATGTCACCTCTGCGGAGATGCTCGTGCTGGTCCTCGAAAGGCACAGTGGAAGAGCTGTTCTGAGCCTGGCACATGACCTGGATCTTGACACCCTCGGCGCGAATGTCGTAGAATGTGAGCTTGTTACCGGAGGAACGCTTGGTGTAGATACGACCGGCGATGCGGACAGGGATGTCGGGCTTCTGCTCGCCCTTCTGAAGACCCTCGTACTCCTTCAGGTACTCACGCAGGTCCTTGGTGACCTGGAACTTGTGGGGGTAGGGATCCGGGTTCTTGGTCTCGCGAAGCTTGTTGATTCTCTTGCTACGGATCTCAAAGTATTGCTGTGAAAAAGGGAAACAATGGTCAGCATGTATGTCAATTGGAGTGATACACAGACCAGACTTACGTTGGGGGTCAGGTTTGACTCGTCATCCTCGGCGGAGACCTTCTTCTCGGCCTTGGGGGGAGCGGCGGCTTCCTTCTCCTTCTTCTTGTTCTCCTTCTCACGCAGCTTCTGGCGTCTCTTCAATTCGGACTTGGACACCTTTTCGCCGGTGACCTCGTCGAGCAGCAGGTTGGCCATAGAGACCTCAGCCTCCTTGACAGGGTTGGAATCCGCCATGATTGTGGTTGACAAGAGATCAAAAGTGGATGGTGGGAGAATAAGGAAGGAGGGGCAAATGAAATTTTGGGCGTTGAGTCACCCCTCGGTCGCTCCTGATTGGCTACAGCCCAACTACAGGAATCTCATGACATCAAATCTGCTAACTTTTAGTTGCTTGAACCTGATGATGAAGTTTGGATTTTCGTTTATATAATTAAAGCTACAATTGAAGCATTGGAGCTTTTGGAGGTTTGAATTGTACTAGTAGGTATACGATATGGTACTTTGCCAGAGCTATTTCAATTCAAATGTTGTCCAGCCCAGAATTACTAGATTGGGGGTTAGGGCTTAGGGCCAGTGGGGCTCTTTACCCCGCTTGTCGGGAAGTATACAAGAGTAACAACGATGAAGTATACTAGACATTCTGAAGTATTTGAAGCATTTGAAAAACGTCAACCTAGTTAGACAGATCCCACTTGCTAGAAATGCACTGAGAATAATCAAGATTGGCATTTTGTAACCTAACCCCCTTCCACTATCAACAAAAAACTTCGTTGCAGACCCTGAGGGAAACCATCTAGTTCAATTCATGTAAGACTTTTTTGGAAATCTTGAAGATTTCAACCCCCGGGACTTTCCTGTTTATTTTTATTTTTTTTTCTCTATAAAAGCCGAAACTTCAGCTTCATGCTTCCTCCTTCCTTCCTCCTCTTCCTCCATCTTCAACCCATTTCTATCCTCCATCTACGCATACTTTCCTTCATCATCTTCTCTCTACTTTCCATCAACATCCCCATTAAGCCATATTTCCCTTGTTTGTTAATATTATCAAAATAGCATGTCTGCCAGTGGCTATCGTCAGTCCCCAAGGCCCAAATCGGAAGACTCGTTGTTCTGCACCCCCATGTTCACCACACCTACTGGCCGTCTCCCCCAGCCCGCTTCGAACTTGCTCTCGCCTATCCGAAGACCCCTTTTTGGCTCTCGGGACTCTCAAACCACTGCAATGGCGTACAACACTCAATTATCTCATCACTCTGCCAACAGAAACATGGACAATCCTTACACTGCTGCTCCCCCATCGGACAGCGTCCTCGCATCGCTCGATCGAATGACGCTGGATATGAGAGACCTCGTTCGGAAAGTGCAGAAGCTGAGTCATCTAGGCATAGAAGATAGCAAGATTGCCCTCCCGAAGGTGTGTGTTGTGGGCGACCAGAGTACTGGAAAGTCTTCGCTTATAGAAGCGATTTCCGAGATCCGCGTGCCTCGAAGCGCAGGAACCTGCACGAGGTGTCCGATGGAGATTGTTCTTCGGGAGAGTGAGCCAGATCAGCCCTGGAGATGCACCATCTCGCTCGTCCGGGGGTGGTGGTATGATCCCCAAAAGACTTTGAAGCACATGATCCCAAAGGACGAACGATCCGAATACTTGGGACCTTGGCTCCGCAGGGATACGCAAGATGAGGAAGAGTTTGTTACGCTGGTGGATAGGAGTCAGGTCCAGGATGCTATTTGGTGGGCACAGTTGGCAATCTTAAACCCCACAGCGGAATCACAGGAGTATGTTCCAGGAAAGAACGAGAATACCTCGACTAACATTGAGGTAAAATTTTCACCCAACATCGTCCGTCTCGATATTTCGGCTCCGGACTTTCCCAATCTGTCATTTTATGACTTGCCCGGCGTGATTAATCAGCCGGACCATGATGACGAGAAATATCTCGTCACGCTAGTCGAAAGACTAGTAAAGCAATACATTAGTCAAGAGAACTGTATAGTTCTCCTGACTCTATCAATGACCGACGACGCATCCAATTCAAGTGCAGCTCGCATCATGCGTGGAGTGAAGGGGGCCAAAGACCGCACTCTAGGTGTCCTGACAAAGCCGGACCGCCTGGCAATTACTGATGAGTCTTATCAGCAATGGGCTGAGATTCTAGACGGCAAGAAGTTTCATTTGGGCCACGGATACTACGTCGTCTGTAACAATCCAAGCCCAGCCGTGGACCACTGCATTGCTAGGCAGGAAGAGGAAACGTTCTTTGGGGGGCCGTTCTGGTCGAGTCAGATGGCTTCCTATCAAGATCGTTTTGGAGTCCGTAAGCTTCAAGCGGCCCTTTCTGATGTTCTTATGGCACAAATACAAAAGTGTTTGCCCAACATCATCAAACAGATCGATGAAAAAGCAATGAGGATCGATGAAGAGCTCAAAACGCTCCCGGACCCACCGGCGGATAACTTGCAAAGGATCCTCATTGAGAAAGTTCTGACCCTAGGACTTAGGTTTCACGGGCTTTTCAACGATGGGGCCGAAAATAGGCATTTGCATCAAAGTTGGAATAACCTGATTCTGGACTTCCAGAAGGCCCTGGAGAAAACACAGCCCCGGATCCGTCTAGCCTCTATTTATGATGGCGCTTACTTCAAAGAAAGAATGGATGTCGATATGGAAGCACCAGGAGCATATTCCCCCCGCACCAAAAGAAAAGGAGCGGCGGTGGAAGAGAACGCACCCAGTGTGGAACCGCAGGCCCAGCAGCCTGCCATCACGAGAAAAGTCTTCTTGACCAATCATTTTGCAAAATGGGAAGAACCTCCACGCTTCGAGCTGGAAGATATCCGGCGCATTAAGCAAGAGTGTCAGCGAGCTGGGATACCCAATCAGATCGAACCAAGTGCGATTCAAACGTTGAACCGCCAGATGATCGAGCACTGGGGGGATGTTGCAAGAGACTTCGTGGTCGCCCTTCACCGTGTGGTCCAGAAGGCTATTCTCATGACCCTGGATGAGGTCATAGCCCTCTATCACCAGACCGGGCTCTATCGAGAGCTACAACGGATCATTGGAGAATACCTTGACTCGATCGAGGCTCAATTCCTGGACGCTGTCACGGCGTACTTTGAGATGGAGCGTGTGAGCACGCTCACAATGGCGCAAATGGAACACAAGGAGCGAACAAATCGCTCCTTGAAGCTCCTCCTTGAACGCCGAGAGGCAGCCAGAGCCAAATGCTGGCAGCGAGTTCGGGGCCGTCCTGAAGAAGATTACACCAAGGTCACCGCCGCAGATCTCGGTCCTGATCCGTTCAGTCAGGAAATTGAAATGATGGCTGTGAGTTTCCTTTCGCTTTTTTGTTAGGTTTTTTTTTTTTTTTTTTTCGAATGCTAATCTTGCAGAACGCTCGGGGCTATTACGAGATCGCAAGGATGCGGTTTACTGATGTGGTCTGCCTCTTAGCCGAATCGAAGGTCCGACGGAAGTGCCGAGATGAACTGAAGCTGACCCTCGATGCTCAGATCAACGCTGCGACCCCGGAGCGATGCAGCGAGTTGATGGCGGAGGATCCTGAGCGAGAAGCCCGTCGGAGCCATTTGAGCAAGCAGCGGAAAAAACTTGCACAAGCCCAGGAGTGGCTTAGTGCCGTCTATAAAGTGGACGACGAAGATATGGAGGTACCTTCGGACATTACCATGGGTGAGCACGAAGGTCTCCAAGATTGGGATGATAATTTTGCAGAAAGTGGCTTGTCGATTTGATAAATTGTGAAAATGTGTGATGATGTGGACATCTGGAGCGTTGGAAAATTGTACGCCTGTTTTCATAGATTTTGATTTTTGTGACTTTTAATGATAACATTTGAATATTTAAATTTGTCAACTGGTGGATTGAATAGAGAGAAGGCGAGATTATTATGACAATAGTAGATTGAGACACTAGTATATCCCATTTACAGCCATCATTACTTAGTAATTTACGGTATTTTGTTATGGCTCATCTGAGGTAGTTCATGAAGCGCTTACCTGATCGTATGATTCGTATCGTATCGCACGTGGATTGAATGTATGTTTTGTTTTGTTTTGTTCTGTTCTGTTTTGTTTTGTTCTGTTTGTCTGTTTTGCTTGGGCCCGACCAGTTGACGTCACCATCGAAGCGGTCTATTTACTTCAGTATTTACTAGTAGTAAGTTACTATCTCGGTGGGGTGTTTGGTGAAACGTGATGATCGGCAAATAACCTTGAATCCAGTTGAGTCAGGGTTGAATTGGCACTGACAATAGCAATAACAATACAAACCCACCATTTACAAAATGTGGAGCATAGTATAATTCATTATATACTAGTAGTTGATCAAATAGTCAGTTCAATTGTTCGGGCAAAAAAAAAAGTCGATCATCCGCAATTGTCAGGTGAGCTCGCCCGAAAGCGTCTTGTCTTGGCAACCCTCCCCGGAGCTCTCTCACTGATTCCGGCCAGGTGTCTTCCTAGAAAACATTGAATTATTTCAACTGTTCTTCTCTTTCGACAATCATGCTCCAAGTACCCATTCGGGATCAATCTAACATGGGCTCTACCAAGGCTGTAATTCTGGTATGGACCGCCCGCAATCATGCACTGCATCCCACCTCACCGTTTTATTTACTGACACATGCAATAGGTCGGAGGTCCCTCGCGGGGCACTCGTTTCCGCCCATTGTCGCTCGATGTACCCAAGGTGCGTGCTTGACTTTCATCCAATTCAATCGTGATCATACCTAGCAGAGCGATCCTGACGCTTTTTTCCTGCTTGATAGCCCCTTTTCGAAGTCGCTGGCCACCCGATCATCCACCACTGCTTCACTGCCCTCGCCAAGGTCCCCGACGTTCGTGAGGTCATTCTGGTTGGATACTACGATGAGACTGTCTTCCGTGACTTTATCAAGGACGCCGGCAAGGAATTCCCCCAGTTCCGCATCCAGTACCTGCGCGAATACACTGCGTTGGGCACCGCCGGCGGTCTGTACCACTTCCGTGATGCAATTCTCAAGGGCAAGCCCGAGCGATTGCTCGTCTTGAACGCCGACGTCTGCTGCTCCTTCCCTCTGGGTGAAATGCTGCGTCTGTTCGAGGAAAAGGACGCCGAGGCCGTGATTCTGGGTACGCGGGTGAGCAACGATGCCGCCACCAACTTCGGTTGCATTGTCTCCGACTCCCATACCAAGCGTGTTCTGCACTACGTCGAGAAGCCCGAGTCTCACATCTCCAACCTCATTAACTGCGGTGTCTACCTGTTCGCCACCGAGTGTATCTTCCCCGCCATCCGCAGCGCCATCAAGCGTCGCACCACCCGTCCCCGCATGCTCTCCTACCCTTCCTCCGACAACCTGGAGTCATCCTTTGTCGCCACCGGTGACGACGAGGATAGCGAGAAGAGCGAGATGCTTCGTCTGGAGCAGGACATTCTCTCTGATCTCGCGGACAGCAACCGCTTCTTCGTTCACGAGACCAAGGACTTCTGGCGTCAGATCAAGACCGCTGGTTCGGCTGTGCCTGCCAACGCTCTGTACCTCCAGAAGGCTTTCCAGGCCCAGTCGGAGGAGCTTACCCCTCCCTCTGCTATGATTGTGCCTCCGGTCTTCATTCACCCCACTGCGACCGTTGACCCGACCGCCAAGTTGGGCCCGAACGTCTCCATTGGTCCCCGTGTGGTTGTTGGCGCTGGCGCCCGTATCAAGGACTCCATCGTCCTTGAGGACACAGAGATTCGCCACGATGCCTGTGTGATGCACTCTATTATTGGATGGAGCAGCCGTATTGGCGCCTGGGCTCGTGTGGAAGGTACCCCTATCGCGCTTGGCAGCCACTCTACCAGCATCGTTAAGCAGGGTGTCAAGGTTCAGAGCATCACTATCCTGGGTAAAGAGTGCGGTGTTGGCGATGAAGTCCGTGTGCAAAACTGTGTTTGCCTCCCTTACAAGGAGCTTAAGCGGGTATGTCTTTCTCTCTTTTTTCTACTAAATTGTCCTGGTTTTCCGTACTAACACCATTCCCCCTCGATCCAGGACGTTGCCAACGAAGTTATCATGTAAACGAATGTCAATTTCGATCTCTTTGGTTCCTGCTTTGAAAAAATACCACCCTGCCTATCTTGTCTATATCGAGCGGCCTTCATTTATTTGTCTCCAATTCGTGCCATGGGATGGCCATTTGCTTTGCCACCATTCACATACTTTTCTTCCATCTTGCTTTTAAGGTAGAATGCAGCATATTGAAGTCGTTTAGAGACAAAATCTAATCTTTTTTTTTCTATCTAACCATGTCTTGGATGTTATTTCCAACTTTTACATACATATCCAAGGGGCAATCCAATTCCCATAAAAACGCCGTCATGTCAATGCGGTCATCAACGAAGCCAAAAAAAAAAAAAAAAAAAAAGCAGCCCCAAATCGCAAGAATCATGAACCGGCATCAGATCTGGGTGCTCAATGTCAAGATCCAGATAAAAACAGCAATACCAACAAATATAACCGCTCAAATATCCATCAAAATAGACCGTCAAAATAGACCGTCATAACTCAACCAATAAATCACCGGTGCATAATAGGATCATAGCCTGTCTGCCCCCGCCTACTCATGCCCTGTGCAGCGTCATAGTACTCCGCCGCCTCACCAGCATGACTATGCTCAGTATCATGCGTATAGGCAGTGTTGGTATGAGAATACCCGCCCGACATAACAGCCGGGACAGCCTCATAAGAACCATTCCCCGCCAACGCATCCCGCTCACCGGCCAACTTCAGCTCCATGTGATCCTCTCCCGCAAGTCCATACGCGCCCAGTCTGTTCTGACGCCGACGGACGATGCCGTCGAGAGCCAGCATTGCGATGTATGAGGCCGTTGCAAGGATGGTGAATGAGAAGAGGGCCTTGTACATCCTGCAGACGTTTTCGCCGGTCGAGTTTCCCCAGTATTCGGCCGTGCAGGAGGTGAGGATGGTGTGGGACATATTGTAGCTTATAAGAGCTAGGCCGAGGGCCCATAGGAGGAGGATGATGATGTTGAGGACTATGGAGAGTTTGGTGTTGAGGCTGCAGGCGCAGTTTATGAAGGATGTGAAGATGATGTTTAGAAGGGAGAAGAGAGAGACGATGAGGAGCTGTTACATGTTAGTTTTTAACTTCCTTTCATATTTTTTTTTGGGATGCTTGTAGTCCGTCGTTGTGCTCTTGTTTATTTGTGTTGATGATCTGGTTGCTGTGGAGAACTTACAATCAGAAAGGCAAAGGGTAATTTGTATCCATCAGCGTGGAGATGAATGATAAACACGGCCAGAACAATGCCGACTATCAGTGATGATAGAAAGCTGAGGATACGGATTCCATGGAAAGGAAGAGCCGGGTAATCGGAGGGTTTGGATCGCATTGTGGAGTGTGACTCGTGAGTATTGAAAAGAGTCCCCTTGGGCCCTTGGATTATTTGTAGTAAACATGTTACATGATCAGCGCTTCCCAGACACGGGGCGTGCGTCACGGGGGCTATTTTTATCGCGGCTGTGTACGTAGTACGTATGGTCCGGTATGGAGTAAACGAAAACTCTTGGCTTTTCATACTAGTACATTGTTAAGGTATTTTAAAAAGTAGTATAAAAATTCTTGAAAAAACCCCAAGTTAAATACTGGTCAATAATTAAAATTCTCGTACATAACTTTCTTTCCTTCCAACCAAGTCAGAACTTTTTGCTGCAAGGCAGTCCCTGCGCATAGATACCAAATATCAGCCAACGAATGATCCAAATCATCATCCTGCATCCTACGTTGCTCAACATGTGCATCAGACGACTTGACAGTCTCATAAAATGAGCGAAGACGATCATCCATGTCCGAACTAACTCCGGTAACAAAAAGCGTAGTAGAAGCAGCCAATCGAGGCCATCGCTGGAACAAATCCTGCACCAATCCCATATCATGAATCGACACCGACCAGAATAATCGAAGGCGATCGAGGGCAAGATCTGGAAGTTGCCCGATTAGAGGCGTGATACCAATCCCACCCGCTACAAAGGGGAGGATCGTGTTGTCGTTCATAGAGAAACGAAAAGTGCCTCCAAATCCCTTGAGGGGCACTTCCAGTCTCGCTTGCTCGTTTGCATGAAAAAGATAGTCAGTCACTTTCCCATGCAGACGAATCATGAGTTCGAACTCGTTAGCCGGTAGATCGCGATTTGGAGAAGATGATACGGTGAATGTTCGGATAAAGTCATCGTTCAAACTAGTGGGATCGTCGTCGCGCATATGACTATATCCTAGATTTAGTTCCTCTTCGAATGACAAAGTCGCATATTGGCCCGGAATCCAGGAGATAGGGTTTGGGCTTGAAACACGGAATCGAAATCGTTTGATTGTTGGTGTGATGGTCTCTTTCTTAATCAAAGTTGCGGTCATATCCCCGGCTGTCTCTGCCGTAGGTATGCTTTTTTCTGTTGAGAGATAACGAACGGTCGGGTTGTATGGGGATAGCTCGCCGGCTTCACCACGAAAAGCTAACCCGTTACGCACGAATCTTGCCGCTGTTATTTTCATGCGGATGGCAAGATTGGAACGAGGTAGAATTTCAGCGGCGTCTTTACCAACAAGTGTTTGAGTGTCACCGGTGACGTAGAGCACATCCCCGGTCTCGAAGTCTGGAATCACATAGCCCGCCCGCGGGTTAAGCTGCAGGTTTCCCAACGTTTGGTAGAGTCTGTTCCCAGAATACTCGGGATAGACGAGAACTGCGCCGCTTGTGTCATTTGACTCAACGCGTATAAAGCCAGGAGGTCCACCACGTATATTGGTATCCATGTCTGTCTTTTCACGAGATGATGACACAAACATTGTATCTGCACGGGAAAGTAGGTCGATGGCTGCCTGGGTCAATTGCGGTTTGTCGGATAGGATGGTTGGATTGAAATGAGCGGGAACGATGTGTCTTTTGTTCAAATACTTTGGACAATTTCCGAGGCTTTCTTCGATCTTGACAACAAGCTGTGCCTGTGCCACGTCTCCGTCGTTGAGAGACCCTGCCATCATCCGGCCAAACAACTTCACTCTTCGTCGATTTTCCAAATCAATTGCCAGTCCAGAAACCATTTTTCCTTGCCGGGGGGCCATTTCCTCATATTTGCTGTTCATTTCATCTTGATTGCCGAGTAGTTCTCTGACGACGGGATCACCTCTGCTGTCAACTAGTGCGCGAAGCCCAATGATAGATTCGGCGATGGGACCTGCGAAGCCTGCTTGGCCACCCCACAGTGTTGACCATGGCCGACCTTTCTCATCCAATGTACCAAGTGCAACAAGTGGGGCCTGCTGTAGAAAAGCTCCCGCTCTGGGGCTTAGGAATGGTGTTGAAGGGTTATCGACTTCAGGCGCATTGAGCAGGTGATGGACCTTCTCTTCTCCATCGTGCCAGGGCATTGGGCCGGTCATAATTAAAGGCATCCTGAGAAGCCGACGTGTTAGTAGAGATGAATTGGATTGATTTGACGTGAACCTCACGTCATGTCAGATACGACATTTCTGTGGTTTTGTACCGCGCTTACAGCATCTTCCAGAAGGCTATTATTAATCCTCGTCAAGGCCTCCCAACTCCAAACAACATCGAGTCTTCAAACTTCCACGGTTGGATTTTTGGGAGATAGCAGTAATATTCCAATAAAAATGTCCATTGATGTTATGCTTTATATCTTCCCCTCGTTAATGCATTCATTCATCATGCTCATCTCGCTGATCTCGAGAGTCCGTAGCTTCTATAGCTCCCCGTAGCTCCATAATCCTAGATGTTATTCAACCATACATCCCATCCCATTCCTCCTCTTCATCTTCCTCCACCAGCTTCTTCTTGGCCTCTTCTTTCTCCCGTAATTGCTTAGCGAAATCCACACGGTCAAGCGGGCAAGTGCCACGCAAGCGTAACCAAGGCCGCACACATTCCATATCAAAGATGTGAGTAGGGTGACAAGGCAGCTTTACGACAAGAGGATATTCATCATCCAAGAAAGAATTACCACAGATAGGGCAGGTTTGGTCGGGTTTGAGGGAAGATTTGGGAACACGATCGAGCGCTATGGTAATTCTCCAAGTCAGATAACATTCAAAGATTCATGCGCAAGAAAGTACTCACCATCGCAAAACTCCTCACTAACTCCCTCTACCTCTCGGGGTGGCATGTCAGCCCCTGAAAGCAGGTTTTGAATCATCTGCGTCAGAAGATCCTCTCCGTCTTGACCGTCACGTTCTCCGTCACGGCGCATCTGGTGCAGCGCCTCGGCGAGCGAGAAGAAAGCTGCACTGACATCACCAGGGACGGGGACCGCATGGGGGCGGTGATCAGGGTGGTCTGGGTCTGGGGAGATTTCGGAGAGGGTTGCGAAGAAGGTTGACAGATCAGGGCGGCGGGGGCGTGTGGTGGTTTGAGGGTTTGAGGCAGGGTCTGCTGTGCCGTGTTCAACTAATGAAAAAATTCCTTGTCAGTTTGTGTCAAGTCTCAAAGGGGCATTCCTTTCCTCTTACCTTCGTAGGTAGACATGGTGTGTTTTGAGGGGGATGTTGGGTTGCGGAGAGGACGATGTGAGCGGAGGTCCCCGCTTTGTAGTGAGGATTGTGACACCGAGTTGTTTGCTTGTTGATACTCGGTGTGACAAAGGGTGAAGTGAACAAAAAAAAAATGGGATTCGGAAGAGTAAAAAGACACGAGAACAATTGAACCTTAGAAGGAAAGATGGATGTGGAGGTTCGGAGGCAGCAAAGTGATAACGCGGCGCGGGGGGAACGTGATTGGGCCGTGCGTGGAGCTTGAGCTTCCTCTGTATTCGACCACGTTACGAGTCTTACGACTGTCATTTTGCAGATTTACTGATGATGCCATTTTTGAACCATTTTATCAACACATGTGTACTCCTGGTATGAATTATTTACCGACGAAGTTTAGTTCTTAGCAACAATTACATACAAAATCATTTATTTTGAGATTATGTACATACTGATTTCACGGTTAAGTCATATCCATGTTGATAACCCCCCCCCCCCCCCCCAAAAAAAAATCAAACAACCCGGAGAGATATATATGGTTCCTCAGTGAAATCGTCTGGCATAGTGTAAGTAATGTTGTAGAAGATGAAATCATTCACAGTCTGATCTGTATCATAGACAATACTGTAATTAGCAGCAGCGTTTGTCTCGACCTCCAGAGGTAGACCAGGTAGACCTTCAAGTCCAGTCACATTAAAGCCATTTCGGACATTGAGACCGCTGAACAAGAAGTTGAATGAAACCGGATAGCTTGCTGCAGTAGCATTGGGGTAGGAGATGTTCAAAGTTTTTGGAGAAGCCACGGCATGAATGGAGGACTCGCTCACCCAGTGCGAGACACATCCAATTTGGTAATCGTCGATCGCCCACTGAATAACAGCAGGACTAAACGCCGAGGTACTCTCTGCTGGCCCCCCGATAACATGCTCCGCCACAGTCTCGGCACCGATGGTAATATTCTCGGACATCCAAGTAGTAATATTTCGTGAATATGTATCAAATGGCGGAGAGTAGGCTTGACCAGTGAAGAAGTGTTCCCCAGGAAACTGAATGAACTTTGACTTGGACTCGGCTGACAAATACTTCAACATTTCCGGCATACTAAGGGCGAATAGTGGGTAGAAGGCAAAATCATCCTGATGATACATGCCCGACGTCCATTGTGGGAAAGGAGCATATTCGCGTCCAACCGCTCCCCAAATCACGGCACCAACAAGAGAAGTGTAGTCTTTCATATTGTAGCCGTAGGTGCGATCCCAGGGTCCTGCAAGATTCTTCAAATTTGCGTTGTAGAGTTGAGAAATGTCGTTCCAGGTCGTGGTCAAAACTTCAGGTGCATATTTCTTCAACAGACTGTCTTCAGCTGCATATTTGCTCCAGAGAGACAAGGCCCACATAGAGACGCCAGCGTATGTTGGGGAATTGAACTCGGAAAGAGTATGATGTTGACTCCAGAGATCATAAAATTCCTGCGCAAGCCTCTCGCCACTCTGTGTCAAGTTTTTATCACCTAACCTTTCACCCACCCAGCTTACCAAGATGGTCCCCATCAACCAGGGATTAGAATAACAAGGGTAGAGATTATCCCCGTCAACTCCGCCAACACGGTATAAATCCCCCTTCGCCGCAATGTGAAGCGATTTCTCTATCTTCGTAACCGTTTCCGCCGGAAGCAGATGCTCATAATCATTAAGGGCCATTATCCAGGCACAGCCCACGAAGTCTCGAATATTAGGATCCCACTAGTAGTGCGCAACTTGATTAGTTGATGAAGACTCAATGACAAAAAGGGCAGCTTACTGAGCTATAAGGACCGCCATTGACATATTCGGGCGTTCCAGGTTCGGGTATCGACGGCGATTGTTGATAATCCCCATACCATTGCAAAGAAGGGTCGAGCCATTGCCCCGAGATTACGTTGTCAAAGATGCGAACAGCTCTCGCAACATCTCCAGGTCCATTTCTAGCCAACAGCTGAGTCGCATACCACCCACTGTGTCTACTGTCGTAGCGGCCATCATTGCTAGCTGCTGCGATCAAGTAACCTGCTTCTTCGTCCCAGAAACCATCGTTCCACTCAATTGCAGTGTTGAACATGTCATCTGCGTATGTTGACACGGCTGAGTCGGAACTTCGGGTATGGGATGGCATAGCCGAAACCATTGGGGTGAGATGAGCCACACTCAAGCTCAAAAGAGTAACTGTCAGCTTCATCATGATGCTTGAGGCTGTGTCCAGCAAGGTAGTTTTTGTGTGAGGTTCTGGATTCAGGAAAAGTGGGAAAGCTCTCTGCGCATCTGAGGGACCCCCGCTATCTTCGGCTCAGGCTTAGCTTTCATTTAAATGAAATCCCAGCTTCATCATTATCGGTCGATCATTTGGGGGCACCGATGCCATCATGCCCGCTTAAGTCGGAAAAGCGCCGTCCGACAATTTGCCGGATTTCCGACGCGATAGTTCCTGAGGTTTAGTTTCCACTCTGTATCTTCATGATGATTCGGATTCGTCTATTCTGACAAAGAGCTTCCCGATATTGACTAGCTTGGAGTCATTATGGGTTATCTGTTTCTGTGAGGGGAAAGTTCGCGTGTACTAATTGAAATCGCCTTATCTTCAAAACACCGCCGGGTTCACCGGATTCACCGGTGGTCTTCTCCGAGTCCATCCATGGATGCTCTCCTCTTCGTCAATGATACTCAGTTCCTGCATTTGGAAGTCATGCCGAGTGAAAAGTGACTTACATCAGCTAGAGCTGCAGATCTAAGAGAATTTCCACCTATCCGGTTCGAGCGGGTGTGTACTGTTACCCCGCGCCCACTTGGTGTGGGGAAGTAGGAAGTAGGAAGTAGGCAATTGCCAATAAGAGATCGTCAAAATCATACCGAAAGGAGATCAGGATACCGTGAGGTGCAAGTTCGCAGCTCTACATCTGAACTTGGTTCGAATGTTCATATTTAATAGGATTACTACTAGTAGTGTGTACCTATGAAATCTTACCTGGCATTCGACATTGATGAGACTCGCGAAAAATACGGAGTATTGAATTTGAATGGTTCTTGTATTTTTCACGCCATCCACTAGAATGTGACAGCAATCTAATAACCGCACGCGATAAACAAGGTGAAATAATTAACCCATCTAGTTAGTGTTCTCCTTGGAACGAAGTGCAAGTTTACCGGCCTGGTTTATCATAGCCTCGTAGCCATTTTTCTCCAAAATCCCACCCTCGTCACTGACAACTTCCCGAGCTTCCAGCTCTTCCACCAGACGCTGGTTCTCAGGATTACCCTCCAACAAGAACTTCAAGCACATGACAGCATGCTCCTTAATATAAAGATTGTTGGTGTCAAAGTTGGTACATGATAGGATGGCCTCGACACCACCGTAGCGACGTATTTGTTCCTGGACCTCAGGGCACTTCCAGACCAATGAGGACAGGACCAAAACAACCAATTTCTTGAGGTTCCGCCACTCGAATTCCGAGGGATCTTCAGTGATTGGGGGAGACTCTGGACGCGAGTCAACGCTGCCAGCAACGTTGTCGATTGGTTCTGGGTCACCCGGGTCATAGGGACGCTCAACAGCAACAGGGGCTGGAGATGAGGGCGACTGGTCATCTGGTGAAGTGCTACGGGGTGGAGGTGGCGGCGGTGGAACTGAACCATAGGACATCCCGTTGAGTTGACCCTTGGGTATGCTGGCCTCTAGCTCCTTGATCAAAGTTACCAAGTCATAAACAATCTCCCATTTCACCAGTAGATTCTTCCAGTCATTATTCTCGGTAAGGACGGCGAAAAACTCGAGGAACTGATACACGCCCTCGTACACTCGTTCCATATCCCACAGGTTGAGAGGGAAGTCTTCTGGGAGTGCACGCTCCGCACGAATCTGACCCTGGAGATAGATCAAAGCACAGGTTTCCGGGATGATATTACCGCGGAATATGGTGAATATATATCGGACGGTGAGAATATCAACACGGCTCAAGGGCGATGGGATCCGAGGAATATTATTTTGAGATGATCCCGTCACCGAGGCCGGGGAGTATTTGGCACGGAAGATGTGCGTAAGAATCTTGATAACCACTGCCTGGGCTGGCGAAATGATATCTTTAGGCTGCCCGAAGTCGGAGTAGGCATGCGACATGAGTCCATTCCGAAGCACCGCTTCCATAATCTGGACCATCATTTTAAAATAAAGTTCATCGTCTGGCAGATCCCAAGCTGCGATGAAGATCAGAAGCTCACGGAGCAAGTTGCGGCCTGTCTCCTGCGCAAGGAGGATGTGACAGCGGAGAGCTTGCATGTTCCGCGAACCATTCCTCTCTCCACCTTTAAGTCCAAAACTATCCACGATTCCTGCCTGGATAATCATGGGAAGCGCTTCAATCTCAGCAGGGCCGAGGACAAGAGGGATGTCGGTCAACAGGCCACGTTGTTGATCGCCGGGGCGGCCACGGTAGTCATCGTCGTCTTCTTCGTCATCTACTTCTGCGCCATCATCAGGGCCATCCACATCAAGATCTCCCTCGTCTTCCTCGTCCCCTTCAATGCTTCCGTCCGCATGGCCTTCCAGGCTTTGTGAGTCATCGTCGCCCACGGTTCCAGCATCGGCCGTATCGTAATCAACATCGCCGTCGCCCAGGTGTGATGACTCTTGAAGGCGCGCCATTAATTCTTCCTTGGCCTCCTGCAGTGTCTCGGCTGCAGATTGGGACGAACGCGGCATGCTCGTGTCATCATCCGTCACCTCAGCATCCACTGCGTAATCATTGACCTCAGGCAAATCAGCCCAGCACAAACGTGGAAATCCAGCGGTCATGCTGCGGTCAATGGTTAAAATTGTTTTCTTTTTTGTTGGGCCATGTTCGTCTTCCTCTGTCAATGCAGGTGGCATTTCACGGGCCCGATCCTGGAGATCAGACCATCCATCCACTTTGGCGCCCAGTATTGAGGTCAACGCAGCACGTATATATTTAACTTGCTCTGGATCTCTGCCCATCTCTTGAATATCAGTAAGGTCCCGCCCCAGAATTTTTTCCATGTGGTCCTTGATGTTTGCCAAGAGTAGCATAGCAGCTTCTTCTTTGATTGTAGAAGGCTCACGTGGAAATTTGGCAATAGTCTCCAGCAGTAAGTCCTCGGCGGTTTGATCGTACAATGCGCGGATTGGTGGGTTAATTACACGCTCTCCAATCTTCACAACGGGTGCGACACCCTCAGCCCGAGCGATGGGGTCCAACGCGTCCTTGGGTTTGATGATATTCGTATCGGCAGTCGAGTGGTAACCAAAAAGATCCAACCATAGAACCATCTTACGCTGCTCGTTATGCATGATGAAATTATGCAAATATTGGAGGCACGTTATCAGTAGGCGCTTGTAAAGATTAACCACCTTCTGCCAACGCTCCTCATTGCGGGCATTGGTCTCGCCGTCAAACCCTCTAGCTGTTACTCGTACGCATGTATCAATCAAGGCGAGGATTCTTTGGTCGAAACCCTTAGCAGCTGCCAAGTTCTGTGCCTTCTTGGTTGTGGCGAGTAAGTTTCGGGCAATTGTGCACAGATCATTAAGCCGTTCGATGTCTTTCACCAATGAAAAATAATTGTATGCGATGAGGTTTGACGAGGAGTGTTCATATGTAGCGGATGGACTCTTCCAAGCGAAAGACTGCGACTCGAGGACCGGAATCGCTTTTGTCAAGACATCTGTAAGGCCTTGCCAAATGTCCGGAGACATGCCGAGGTTGTGCCTGAGCAGCAAAATTGTCAGTCTGAATCAAAAACAGTTTGACTCATAAATTTTCTTAGAGAGTTGCCTACCTGACTTCGCTCTCCTGGTGTGTCTTGTACAGGATCTGCTTTCCAGCAGCCAGCATGTGCTCTAGGCGTTTGTCATCGATCATGCCTCGAGCTTCGTAGTGGCTCAAAGTCCCAGCCAGTATCACCTTGAGCATTAGCTCTGGCGGTGTACATAATGGTTTCGGGTCAGCCATTTTGGCGTCGAGAGGTATTCGGCGAACACAGCAGAATCCACGGTGGGATGTCAATCAATTTGATTGAAGATCTTATTTCGTACCGCCACTTTCACCGCCCGCGGGGAGATTCCGTGTCTTTGTCAATTATTCCTATTTGGGATTAGCCTACTGAGGACTAATCAGGGCGGTGAAATCTTAATATGGTCAACTAGTTAGTTAGTAGTTACTCTTGATACTGGAATACTTGATCACATCATATGGCAGACATAGAAATTAGAATCATAGATGATAGAGCTGTACTGGTGGTTCGTAGTCCAAGGCGTGTGTAAGAAGGCTAGAATGGCCAAAAACTAGTCACGTGCGGTAGAAAGACCCACAGTCACTACTATAAATATAGCACGTATATAGTAGAAGAATTATGGAGCTACGGGAGCCATAGAAGCTATGGACTCTTAAGACATCTGGATGAGGGAAATGAGTAGGATGACTGACATCTGGAATGTAAATGTTAACATTGAACATTTGAACGCACGAAGAGAAGGTATAAAGCACAACATTGAACATCAATAGATATTTTTATTAGAATAGTAGTTGACTACTATCTCCCCAAAATTCAACCGTGGAAGTTTGAAGACTCTGATATCTCTCGGGATCAATTATTCAAGTCCGATGGTGCACATCAATGTGTGGCTAATGTTAGCAAATAAAATATATCAACTGTTAGAAGGAGGTGAGATCTCAAGTGCTTTGAAAGCGGTGGTCAGCGGTGGTAGAAAGCCGTTCAGAGCTGTTGCTGCCCGAGGCATATTAAGGCAGATCAAGGCATTAATGCATCCTGATTAGGCTTCGTGTATCATGTCACATGTGACCCGTGTTAGCATGATTCATGAACGATGAGAGTGACCCGTGTCTAGATTAAGATTAAACTCCTCAAGTGCTAGATTAAAGCCCATTGTAAACCCGGCGGCTCTATCCTGAGCGACAATTCTCTGATTGCCAATTTTATGTAGATCTCCCCTTCAAATCAAGAATTATGAATTTGGTTCGCAGTATAGGAAATGACCCAGTGCAATCGTTTATATTCTGTTAAAAACTCCAACCACTGTTCAAGGAAGATGATACAGTTCCTCCACAACCTTACACTTCTCAGCCCAAGGCATTTCCCCATTGGATGGATCAGGATAATCAATATTCATAGCGGAGTGCCCGTCGTATCCACGCCACGAAAACTTCTCAAAGACAGCCAAAGAGTCCTCATACCCTCGCGCCACCAAGTACTCCTTGGGCGGATTAGGGTTTCCCGTGCGAGCAAAGGCACCCCACATGTCCTGCTGTAGGTTGGTGTGTCCGATATCAGCAGGTGTTCGAATTGGCTGATCGAATATGTAGTAGGAGCCGAAGATCTCGTAGAGATCTCCAGAGTGGCAACGGTAGTACGGCGTGTCCGGCTCTCCGACGGGGAAGGTGCAAGTGCCATATGGATCGTAATATGACAGGGCATAGGCACGTAGGTTGTTATAGTAGTAGCTGTCATTTATGTTAGTCGAGTTTTCAGCGTGTGTGGTTGGGAACAGCATACTAGGACTTGAACGACTTCGCTTCGTAAGCGGCTTTGATGAATTGTTGACCAGGACAGGTCAGGTGGACTGTAGTGAAGGCATTGATTGTGCTATTGTCTTTAATTATGTTAGAAGTGTAAAGCGATGATATGATACAGACTCACAAGCGTTGATCGGATTTGAGCCATTGTTCCACTGGCCTGACCTCTCAACTAGCGCGGGCCAGTCTTCGGGATATTGGGATCCAGCTAAAGAGTAAAGCGTCGCATTAAAGTCGGTAGCATTCTGTAGAATTGTCGTACCCAAAAGGCTTTGCAATGTTAGACTTCGCTACCGATTCTGGTATATCAGGTTGCACTCACGATTCTCCCTCCTCGGGCATTGAGCCAGACATGAAATGAATTCTGTTCAGCTGACCATTTCGAGCAGCAGCAACGGATTGATTGGCAATCCAAATGCCATCAATTATAGCACCCTCATCGTAATTGTCATATCCAGAGCCGACATTGAAAGTGATGTTGTTCATAAACTCGTCGAGGCTCAGATTTCGCAGGCAAGAAAGACGCTCAGCACCGATCGCATCTCCACACACAGCTGCTACCGCGGGGACTGCATAATGTCAGAGTATGGGCATAGGAAGGGAGGGAAGAATTACATACCTGTCACATTAACGACCTCCGCTTGAGTGAGCACAGGCCCAAGAGCTGCGCTATGGAGGATCGCGGCATGGAAAAGACCAGCCGCTTTGGGCGATCTGACCATGTTCATGACACTCTCTCCTCCTGCACTCTGACCAAACACAGTCACCCTGTCCGGGTCTCCGCCGAATGCTTTAATGTGGTCTTTAACCCATTGAAGTCCCGAGACAATATCTGCAATGCCGTAATTGCCGTCAACATAGCCATCGTTGAAAGAGATGTCTCCTATAAATGAGAAAGTTAGACGACCCCACGGAATTAAGGACAAGTGACAGCGTACCAAAGTTGCTACCACGCCAATTGATGCTGACAATTATTACATCAGAGCGAGAAGTCAAACTGCCACCATCAGACGTAGGATCGGTAGCAGTGCCTCCTCCACCGTGCAGCCAGAACATAACAGGCTTGAGCAATTTACTCTGGGTAATCTCGGCTCCGGGTAGAAATGGTGTGAAAATATTCATCAAGAGACTGTAAACAATCAGCTCTGGCTAGTTAAAAGAACAGATACCTCTCACCATGCCTCGGAGTTACCCCAAGGGTTGAGACCATACGAATTGCCATCGAAGTAGCCATAGTCGGCCGGGCAGCTTGGGCCATCTGATCATCAAAGCTATCAGTCCAAATCTTTTCAAACACCAAGGCTGCGTTTCTTACAGGTCGTGGCATTCATAACATAGTCGGTCTCGTTCGTATACCACTGGATGGGATACGCAAGACGAAGATCACCGATGGGCTGGAGCATATATGGAATCCCGAGGAAACGGTATGTCATATGGTCACGAACACCCATATACGTAGTTCCATTGCTAGAGACACTCACCTTCGGGAATTTGTAGAAAGGCGTCTCGACCGCGTCAACCAGAGGCGCCGTGTTGGTGCAGATAAACTGCCGATCTCCCTTCTCGCTAGAAGAGGGATTGGTCCAGAACTTGCCCGAAGATATAGAACCAAGGTAACTTTGGTATTGTAGAGGAAGCTTGAAACTTCGACGGCATGTAGTTTAGTATCTCTAACTGAAATTTGAAAACGCAAGCAAACTCACTTGTCAAGATCCGGTTCCTTGATCAAGCTCTCGCCATTCCTAGCGCATATTGACTCAGCTTCTGTTTTCGAGACAGGATCGAGAAATAATATAGCGCTTGGCATTTCGGCATGGGCCTGTACGAGTCAATTTTCGTCATGTACATTGGCATTGGAGGCATTAGTAGGTGGAAGCACTAACGGTCCAGTTCCCATTATTATGATACAATATAGCCGAGCGTGGCGTAACGGTGGATTGAAACTGGGTATGTTGAGTAGAAATGCCTAAAGCACTGGCTTCTGTAATAGCCAGGCTCATAAGGAGCTTGCGTAACATTGGACCCATCATTCTTGCTTAGCCCGTGGAATCCGTGGTGGGGTAGAGAAAGAAGCGAGGGAAATGGAGGAGACAAGACATAATAAACAAAAAGTGAATCCATTTGGGGTATCCTACTCCGATTGATTATCCGATATTATGTAGGGGTTAAGCCGGAAGGTTATATCCTTATGGTATATACAAGGTACCCCCTGTTAGTCCCACGATTGTGGGGGTCCCTGAGTATCCCACAAAAATCTTATTCTTCCCCATGGGGAAGAAGGGCCTTCGTCATTGCCGAACCTGGAACTTGTAAGTACAAATTACAATGTATACCTGATTGCTCAAAAATAGCCAAATCAGAAGCTCCTGTTGATAATCTCCCCCTCATCCCACGGGCTTATTTTGGTTAAGACTAGACACAGATCAAGATTCAACCCCGGACAGAAGGGTTGAAATCTCCGCACTTAATGAGACGCGGGAAAAAGATTTATCCAAATACTAACACTAAGAGGTACACTGTTTGCCATCTTCCAGAGTAGTATATCCACGCCTACTCAGCTCCTCCACTCATGTGTCCGACGGTGATCCTGCCAAGGAAAGCGGGGTATGATGTATCAAATCCCGTCTCGCCCCTGTTTCCCTTCTGATTTGAGTAAGCCCTTGAAGAATAGACCCACAAGCCTCAATGGGTAAATTAGAGTCCGTTCATTGAAATGGCTCAACATTTATGTCAATCTTTTGAATTTGTTCTTGTAGGAATATAATTCGAATTTACCGCGTTAAGTTTTTAATACTGGCAAGATGGCCGAGTGGTCTAAGGCGTTACGTTTAGGTTCTATGTTCCGCTTTAGGAATATGTCCTGACCCGTAATCCTCCGGGGCGTGGGTTCGAATCCCACTCTTGTCATGTTTTTTTTCCCTGTTCCTATATTTATGCTCTCTTTTTACTGATTTTGAAAGTTTTTATAATGGAATGTGTCCTTCAAATGTTTGGCGTAATTGCTATTTCTACGCGCTACATTCTCAATTAATCCATGGCTCTTGTTCGAATGTTCGGGGTAAAGGAATTGCTCTACGTTTGACGTAACCAAGTGGATAGGGGATCGTGCTCAGTCTATTAGGAAATAGCTATGGTGGCCGATAGAGGCCAAGGGTCACATCCTAATTTCAATTTCTAACTTCACCACCCTGTTTCCCGCCCGTATTGTACTTATCACATACAGGAATATCTTAAGGTATTTTGATCTAAATACGGGTCACTTTTAGAATAGACTTGAGAATAGACTTGAGAATAGACTTGAGAATAGACTTGAGAATAGACTTGAGAATAGACTTGAGAATAGACTTGAGAAGGGACTTGAGAAGGGACGACAATGTTTCAAATCGCCTCATCCCCACGGCTGAACACTATGAAGAGCATTTGCGGCAATCTGAATCGTTAGATGACTAAAGTATTGGCCAGGGCGGACTATATACTATGTACCGGGTGTTCCTACACCCATTCAACCTTGGAGGGGGGCTCACGCCCAACTTATATACCCTGAATTAAGTAAACCAAGACAGTGGCATGGTTCGCCGACCGCAACTCTGCGAAGGGCATTCCCAGTACTGGGTAACTCCCGCACAGCCATGATGGATCCGGATATGCGCAAGAAGCTATCGGACCTCCACTCCCTCTACTTTGATCACCCTACTTTTTGTCAGAGAGGGGTCAGGTGACTCCCTCTGGGTATATCTAGTGCTTGCTTCCTTCCTTCCTTTTCCCTTTTCCCTTCTTCTTCTCTCCATCCCCCCGAGAGAGATTGTCCATAGCCAATCCAGTTCCTTTTCTCTCCGTTCTTTCCTTTCCCTGAGCAGCGGCTGTATTCCTCTGCTGACACTCTTTTACACCCAAGCCTCCAACGTTTGCAGCATGTATGGAAAAACATTTGAATGATGGAGGGTTGGACCCCCCAAGAAGTGGTGAACAAGTCCACTTTTCTACCCCGAAAAAGCGACGATGCATAACAGGGACAATTGCCAATGATGGATCGGAGTCACCCTGCATGCCAGTTTTACATCGGTCCAGACTCCAGACACTCAACTCGACCTCCAATCTTGTGGGATCCGATCCCTTCCGAAGTTCGATGTTTGAGATGGGTGAACACCCTAAACCATGATGAGACTGGCTGCACACCTGGCAGTGTGCTTTGATCTGAGTTGAGGGATTCAATATAGAAAGAAGTGCAGCGATTCAGCATATTTGGACAAAGCTGAGGGGGGGAACTGAGGACCCATAGCCCTAATCTGTTGTGGGTCTATGGCGGCAAAGTTTGCCATATTCTTCATACAAAATCCGATATGGTGTAGTGGCTAACATCGTCGTCTCTCACACGACAGCCGGGGGTTCGATTCCCCCTATCGGAGTTTATTTTTTGAATTTGAATTCTCATCTGTTTCCTCCAGTCATACTTTTTCTATTTTGGCTATATAGCTAAAACTCTTTGGTATTATTCACCATAGAAGCTCGGATACAGGCAAAGCAAGCCAAGTCATTCTTCCAATCAAGCCCTATTTACCATTTCACAAGGCTTCATGCTCGTAGATGGCGGTCCCGTCGTAACAGTGCACACTCACCGTCTTGTTCTGGATCTCCAAGCTGGGGTCACTAAAGCTGCAATCACTGTCATCCTCCGATGACTCCATTCCAATCCAAAGTGGCTCTTGGCACTTGTCATCACTTTTATGAATGCACAAGAATTAGTATCGGTAAAATTCACATGGAAATCCAATGCCGACTCACGTGTAGAAATCGCATACAACGTCCTCTGGAACTCTGGCTCCGTTGATGTTTTTCCTCCTGTCGACCATCGTTAACTTTACATTAGACCACGTAATTTGTGAATGAGCTTACAGATTAACGGGTAAGAGAACACAGGTGTTGTCTGGTTTGATGGCTATCGTTTCCCCTGCACATGGCTCCTGGGAAAAGAGTATGGCTGGGGGCTATAGTATGATGGCATCTGTTAGTCTTCTGCCAGGCGAACACGGGGTTAAGCGGATGGCCTACCTTATCCGTTGCCACGGAATGAGCTGTGCAGGAGAGAAGGGTGAAAACCAAGGACGTGTAGAAGATCATCTTGAAATTTTGAACCTTGAGTTCATCAATTGAATGACGAAACAATTTAGTAGTCGATGAGGGTCAATGGTGGTCAGCTTTGTATTCAAGGAAGAGAAACAGAATGATGATTAGCATGGTGTCTCAATCGAGGATCGAGCCTTAAATAATGCTCCTGCTTAGAATGATGCATGTGGTGACTGTTCATTGGTGACCGCTTGTTACACAGGACAAATGCAAGGGGTGCATATATTGGTTTGCAAGTACCTTGATTTGCCAACATACCAGCCACATTTCTTGATTACCACATCCTATAGGGCGATAAAAAGAAAGCGGGGAATAAAATAGAGGGATATACACCGACAGGCTTACTACTAGTAGGCATAACATGAAGAAATGCAGGAAAAGAGCTCTTACTTAGTACTAGTAGGTACTAGTATTGGGGGGCATGACATCAACTAACACTGCTTCAATGTTGCATGAGATAAATTCATTTTTTCCCCCGCATCATTACCCAATTCAGAGTAAGTCAGCCTTTACGACATCTCAAGTGGAGGTTGAGCTTTGGCTTTGAATCTTGGAAAGTCAAGTCCCTACTACTTATTGGATAGGTAGAACTTGAGTATAAGTATATTCTCGTTGAGTGTTGTTCAATTGTTCCAAACTTGGAAAGCTAACATTTGAAAGCATTTCAAGTTTAGTATATACTATAATCCATACGAGCTCTACTGGTACTCCTCTCGGAAAACCATAATCCGCTCAATTTCTCTACCGGTACTGTCCTCGTCAACCCATGCACGCCACATCCCACCAGAATTAAAGTCAGAGACGACTTTGCCCCGGCGCAGTTGCCCAGTAGTAGCAGGTGCAGAATCAGCTTCGATGCCAATAATGCCACCCTCGCCCTCGCCGGTGATGTTCCATCGCTGTCCAGCAGAGCGTTGAAGCTCACCACCCGGGCCAGCCACTGCGGTGACAGCATCAGCTAGAGAAAGACCCGGTGCAGAGAAACGCATCATAGCGGCTGCGGTACGTGCGGCCGCAACGCGGAGGAACGAGTCGCCATTTCCAGTTCCTGAAATTGCAATAGCACGTTTCTTGGACTTTGGAGCAGATGGTTCTTCGTAACATAAAGCTTGCTTCTCAGCGCCCAATTCCCTTCGATCCACCTGGGTAGGGAGTGACATGTAAGCTGGAGGACTAGTTTCCCTGAGGAAAGGAGGCAAACAATCCGCCAGCCAGTCCTTTGCTTCCTGGAAATAATTTCCAGTAGATAGAGGAGAGGAATAAGACGCCGCGGTCATCGGTATATTCGAAATGATCTCATCCCATGATTCAGCCCAAAAGCCCGCACCAAGAGTTGGAGTGTCGCCAATTCGACCGGGAAGTTTATTGGTCAGCCCACCAGTACTAGTGGCTACCGCCAAGTTACCCCATTGATCCAGACAGACACAACCAACGGTGCCTTGACTCAGCGAAAGAGGCTCCGCTTCTCCCTTCAATCCCCGTTGGTGCTCGTCCCAGCGACGCTTTGTCCAAAACCATTCATCGGACCTGGACTCCAGTCCCCATTCGCGAGCCAATGCCTCCACCTGAGGGCCATGCAGCTGAGAATGCATAGAACCACCGTCATTACTCGGCTTGCCATTTGCGTAATACCCAGTACGTAGAAGAGACTCGCGCGCAAGACGAATAGGATGACGGACGTTCTTCACACCCATTACACCCGCACCGCGCTTTATTGTGCCTTCCAAGTCTTTGATGGAGCCTTGGACCGATGTCACCATCACAGAAGCTTCCATCTCAATTGTGCCTGCGGTAGTAAAGACGCTTCCACGGCCGCAATTAAAGAGCTCGTCATCTTCCATCAAGGACACCGCATGCACCGCGGCATCGAGGGCCGATGCGCCGCTGGCGAGGAGTGCATGAGTGGAGCGGAGATAAGACTGAAGCGAGGCGTGATAGGCGGCGTAGAGATCCGGCGGAAGAGTGGCGCGTTTGAGGTTTCCTGCACCTCCGTGGAGGATCAATGCAGGTTTGAAAGTCGCAGCACTTTCTAACATGGCCGTAACTGGGGGTGAAAGTGATTTCGAGGTGCCGAGGCGTGCGTGAGGAGGGGAAAGAAGTTCGTGCCGATAAAAGCGGAGAAATGACAATTGCGCGGCCGAAAGTCCGCTAACCTAGACCTGCATGAGATAGATAAGAAGTCCTGTGAATTCGAGGTTGCGTCTTTGCTTTTTTCTTCTTTCTTGTCGAGACCTAAATGCAAAGATTGAAAAAAAAAATCCCCCAGTCTGAATAAATATATGCAGATAAAATGTGTATTATGCTTGTTAGCGATGCGTTAATGTACAAGAATCCACCAAAGTCTGATCTCCAAACCGCATTTTTTGCATCTGATGAGCAGAGAAACTTCTTTTTTAGTAGGCCACCTGGCCACGAAAAGAACACATACGCCGGTCTTAGAAACCAGCCATGTGAATAAACCCGCCGTCCACAAAAACACATTGCTCCGAAACACAAGCCGGGAAGGCGGTATAAAAAGCGTAAATGAAAACGAAACCAGGATCTCTATGCCATGTCGTTTAAGAATGATGAGCAAAACCAAACACCTGAGAAGAGAGACTCAATGTGGGAATGTTATGAAGACAGATATTGAAGAAAAGTATGAGGCCGTGGGCCACCGAGGAGTATGAATCGATCGTATTTATGACAAAGGGGGGGGGGGAGGATTTAAGCGAGCGCCTTCTGCTCAGAGGGAGGTGGAGGAGGGAGCTATTTTAGACACAATTAGTGAGGAGTTCATATGTCGGTAAAAGCAACAGCTTGTCAAAAGGGGGTTGGACATACCTCGAGCTTTGTGTTGTCGGCCATCATTCGTTGGAAACCAATGCCGACACCCTCGATAACTGCGAGGAAAACAGCACACATGATGGCGGAGTTACGGGCGGCCTTGACACCACCACGAACAGCGAGGGCACCACCGGTGAAGAAACCGGCAGTAATAGCGTTCCAGGGATCTTCCTACAATTCCACGCAATCGTCAATCAATGTTTCTCGGCAGTCAATTCGGTAGCAAACGTACCTTCTTTCGGATACCCTTAATGGCGCAGTCGAATGTTGAGAAGAGACCACCCTATTGATACGTTAGTATAAGTGTGGATTCCTGGGCCTTGGTTGAAGATTTGCATACCCAAACACCAAAGTTTCCACCGAGAACGGGCGCGCGAGCCTTGATGGCGGTGAGTGCACCTATCCGGCGCTCACCGTAGGGGCTGTTACGGAAACCCTTAACACCGTGCCAGACAGCACCACCGATAGCCTGGAAACATCTCGATCAGTTATCCGAACTCAACGCGATTGTGACGCTAAGGCGTCGACCAGAACATACACCCATGCAGAATGCACCACCGAAATCGCTCAAGGCGACCCAGGGGCAGGGATCCCGAGTGTGATCCATTATGTGTGATTGTGAGGGAGGGTTGTGTCAGAAGGGGATGACGAGTCGGAAGGTCGGGGAAATGACGCGATCACTCGGAGTCGATGGATTGCGTCTCAAGGTTGAGGATGGTAGACAAAGTGGTAAGTTTGGATTGAAATGTCGCAGGATCGACAAGTGGATGGCAATTTGGGCCAAATTAATGGAAGGTAAGCTGAACCGGCAACAAGTGACGAGATAAGGTCGGGGCTGCGGGTCGACGACTTTTTCTTCGATTTTGCGGCCCGGGGTACACGTGACGGCACGTGACGACCAACCCGGTCGCCACCGATTTCTTTGACTTTTTCTGCTTTGACAACGCCCAATAATCAATTGTGATTCGGGTGCTTCAGGAAGAAACCAAGGTTGCATCCCTGAGCGAACTAGGATCGCTTGGAGAATACGGGCTTTTCCGATCGGCCATTGGCATCTCCGCCACGGAAGAGTTTTTCTTTTTCTTTTTCAGTCATATTTGATTCTTTACTTGCTCGGATATGCGGCTCTCCTGTCTCTACTATATAGGGTAATACATACTACCCCATAATACATTTCAAGTGGAGACTATCTATACTTAGCCGTCCATAAACTATGGATATCTTGCTAGTAATTATTCAAAGTTTACTACTAGTAGTACTTACATGAGCTTGTTGACTACGAGTATAACAAATACTGCATACTAGTACTCTTCATGTGCCGCTGAGTATTATTACGTGGCGTTTGTACACCAGAGGCCTTTGACCCCGCAAATCGACATAAACGATAACATTAACTACTACCCGCACCCTCTCCGCTTAAACAAGTCACCCCTCACTTACACGCAGCGGCATTTTAAGAAAATGGCCAGTGTAGCAAGCACCGTCATTCAACAAAATGGAGAAATCGCTTCAACTCCAATTGAAGTATATGGAGAAGGGGAAGTCATCTTGAGAATTGGGTTTGTCAATCTCTCCCCTCGCAAGATATTCACCCAGCTAATGGCTCCATTGCAACAGAAATGGCGGTGCAGGTACGTATAACGAATACCAACAGAAATCCTTCATAATGATGCTTATTTGAAAAAAAAAAAATTCTAGGGGGAACTGGATTAGTAGCAGCGTTGGCCAGAGATTACCTATCGTCGAAGGGAAGACCAGGATCAATCGAGTGGATTTGCAACCATTCTAGAAATACTCAGATAGCACTTTTCAAGGGCTACATTGACATTGCCCTCACCTATGAGCGCGAACAGGAGGAGATTTCAGTTTCCGAGGGCTGGGCTGAAGATGCAGGATGTATCTTCCATGATCACTTTACACTGGTTGGTCCAAAGCACGACCCAGCTAATGCCAGTCAAGCCAAGTCTATCGAAGGGGCTTTCGATCGAATTGCTTCGAGTCAATCTCTGTTCTACAGCAGGAACGATGGATCCGCGACCATGTGCAAGGAACGTGAAATTTGGCGTCGATGTCATCGTCGTCCATGGGATGAGAAGTCCAATTCTTCCAAATGGTACATCAAAACTTCATATAACCCGGCAGATGCTGTGTCTTTTGCGACGGCTTCGGGGGCTTATATACTTATGGACCGATCGACTCTCCTAAAACAAGTCAGTCGACATACCGTCGCTAATTGGGCAGTTTTCTTTGAGCCCACTGGTCCCTTCCACCCGCTTATGAATTCTTGTTACGCTCTTCATACTCCGCTGAGAAGCTCCAGGGTCTGCGAAGAGATAACCAAGTTCATTGATTACCTGAAATCTAGGAGGGGACAAGATATTATTGCAAGCTACGGAGTGGATAAAGTGGGGGTTCCGCTTTTTGCATCTGTTGATCAAGGAATCGCCCCGAGTCGCTTGGTCGGCCAAATGTTGGGTTCATTGAAATGTTGACATCTCGAACTTGATGACCACCTCCCGAGGTCCTTGAGGAGAACTCTTTCCAACACTGAACATTTGAAGGTTCCAAGCTACTCATATGCCCAAGGATTATAGCCTCTCCAAAGTATTTGGAAGCGAAATGTCATTGATATATCTCAACTTCAAATGTTCAAACTTGATGCAATCCATGATCAGTCGTCCAATATCACTACATAACCTCCAGATGTCCAGCAATATTGAAAAATTGCGCTCAAGGTCAGACTGGATCTGGATGAGGAACCTTCAAAGGAATGTTCAGTGTCCCAGTGCTGGATCAATATATGATGTCAATATGTAGCAATTATTAACGGCAAATTTTGGTTTTGGTCTTCACGATTTGAACATTTAAAAGCACTGGGTCAACTAGTGATAGCTCAGTTGGGAGAGTGCACGTACGACTGGTTGCACATGTGCGCTATTACTGGCATGGATATCTATGACAGGGAGGTCTATGGATGGTCACTAGGGAGGAAGCTATGATATGAATATCTCATATCATTGAACCTTGGAATACTAGAAGATCCAAGGGTTATAAAGTTGCACATCTCTATAATCGACAAGAGGTGGATATCATAGCCCGAGCAGGGCTCCCCGGCAAGACGGGGTTAAAGATATCCGCCAAAATCGCGTCTCATTTAAAGCCAAGATCTTTCCAGGCTTTTCAAAGCAGAAATTGGCAACACCCCCAGGAATCAGAATCTTACCCAGAAGCACACCACCTGGAGACCAAACATGGATACCATCACCGCATCCACTGTATACGTTCCCCTCTAGATCACATTTGATCCCATCGGGGATACCATTATCTGACATTGCAAAGACGCGGCGGTTCGTAAGAAATGGCTGTTGATGGTATTCGACCACATCAAAGGCGTAGCTGTCATCAAGCATTCATTAGCTTCGTCAGAGCTTCAATTTGGAGAAGGAGGAAACGAGACCAGTACAGAAGATGGAACAGCAGATGAGAAGAAGAAGAAGGACATACATTGTAGCCGCGAGAGCCAACTTCACGCTCCCATCTCCCTGGACGGCATCCGTATCGGTGATGTAAACAGTCTTCTCGTCAGGCGAGAACGAAATTCCGTTTGGCCTCCCAAAGCCATCTGCGACAACCCGCACAGACTTGGTAAGCCAATCATAGCGATAAACCTGTGCCGGCAACTCAGGCACTGGACGATAACCTTGTTTGAATCCGTAAACGGGATCGGTAAACCAAATCGATCCATCGCTGTGGATGACCACATCATTGAGCGAATTGAACTTCCGACCGTAGAAACTGTCAATCACCGTTGTACACTTGTAAGGTGCTTCGATTTCCATGTGTATCAAACTCGAAGGCCTGTCGAGTGTGCCCTGGCTACAGAATAGAACACCTTCTAGATAGTTCACGCCACCGTTTGCCATTGGGATGTCGGGGTGGATTTCCTCTTTGATGCATGCATCATTGTCGTTGAGTTGGATTTTTGAGATTTGAATTCGTTGCTTGCCATTGTCTGTTTCGATGCGGTTGCTTGTAACGAAGACCTGGTCCTTTAGGGGGATATACACACTCGCTTCGTGAGCAAAAGGGTAATCATTATTTTCGATATGGCATTTGATCTCTGGATTTGGCCCTGTTATCTGTGCGAAGTTGGGGTGGAGGTGTTGGAAGCTCATGGTGGCGGGGTGAGGTTAGCTTTGTTGTGGTCGAAGGTTGTGTAGGAAGAACAATTGCGAACGCCACTTTTCTGCCAGTTCACATGTGCACGAAGTACCAGCAGTTAATTTCTCGGAGATACTCCGGCTATAGTCTCTGTCCAAGTGGGACGGCTATTAAAGATCGGAAAGAAGACCGAACATGGAGGATTCATAGGCACTAAGGTAAACGATATCTAAAGAATACCTAAATATAATACATGATCCTTCTTTCCTCCCTATTTCTTTTTGGAGCTCGATCCGCCAGGAACAGTACTCCCTTGGCGTTTGAATTTCCTAGGGTCTATGTAGTCGTCAGAACCAGTTTGAATAAGAGCGATATTGGAGAAGACCAGCATACCTTTCCGGCTCATCAGAGTCCTATTTCTAGTACCCTTTCCTCCCTCCCAGAATCCACTGCCAGCCTTACCAACAAGAACCGCTTTGCAAGTTCCACAATTTTCTGGTCTGAAATGTTGTTCCCGAGAACAGAATCCACTGGTTATTATTAGCATCATATCGAATAATTCAGACTGCGAGCATGCGTACCAGATCATGCGGTTTGCATGTTCGATTGGATGATCTGCTTCTACGTTATGACATCTACACCAATTAGTATATTATCAAACCGACGAACTGGTGTTTAACATACTTATCGCAAGGATAAACCTTTGCGCAACAACTGAATCTGCTGTGTGTTAGGACCAAATGCTATACTGTTCAACATTGTAACAGCTTACCTGAACCACCGGAAGCTCTTTGCATAATGCTGGCAGCGTCCACGTCGGGGTAGTTCTTGACCAGCAACGATCCCAAGAACCTCTCTGGGCTTAAAAAAAAGAACCACTTAGCATGAGTCACGAAAGCCATGATTGCGCATTCCTACCTTCTTTTTCAAAGACAAACCCGATCGATTAGACACTATGAATGGCGGGGGTGAGTCAATTGGTTCAATCGAGAAATATCCCAGGAAAACTTACCCGCAGCAGTTCCAACAACTAGGAACTTAACTTCGGGAATCTTGAAGACTGTATTCTGTCAGATTCAAACATGGCTTTCAAGTTGGCATGAGATACCAATGACTTACCCATTTTTCGGTGACATTGACGGCATGTAGCTGCAGCACTTTCTGCGCGAACTGCAGATACGCCAGGCGCATGGTATGGAGTTGAGCACTCGGAGCAAGTTGGGATGAAGTTACTGCACCAAAAGTCAGCCACTGACTGTTTTGCCTGGCAGAAATATCTTGTATGGCCAAGTAGCACAATTACTTACCTAAGAAGAAGATCCACAATAGTGCAACCATCCAAGTCCAGGTACCCAGCGCGATTTGCATGGGAATGCATCAATTGTTTGCGGAAACCTAATGAAACGCATAAGCCCAGTTACCTGATTGATAGGACTAGATAACCCCAACTTACCGATACTCATAGAATTCGCACACTTTCTGCATGACTCAGTTTTTGGCGTATTTTTCGGATCAGTGATATTGGGGACATTTTTGATATCCATGGACTCCTTACATCTCTCACATTTCACTGTGATAGAAAGATACACAATCTCCAAGAGTTCGATGCCGTAGAGTTCCAGGAAAGGGAATGAAAGTGCAACCCCGCGACCAGGGGTATCGGCCGCCACAGGAACAGGGGTATCTCCATCACCAGAAATTTCGCCACCTTCTTCGCCATCCTCTTCAGAATCTTCTTCAAAGCTTGAACCGTCAGTCACCTCACTGTCACTGTTCTTCTCAGCTACAGACCACTCCGGTGGACGTGGAATGACATGCAGATGTGGTCGATCTGGATCTTCGACTCCTTCAACAGGCTTTGGATGTTCTTCCTCAGAAGATGTAGGAGCGATGACGGGTTGAGGATGCTCATGTTGAGAGTACTCGGCAACTTCAGGCAGGGGCGTTTTGGCAAAGTTGTGCATGTTACTTGCCAAGTAGTTGATCTGAGAAACCAGATTCAACTGTGGGTTTTTTCCTACCCACTGTGCAAATCCATTCTCCACGGATTTTGCCTCTGGGCTATCCACACCTATAATCTCAATTGAAGAGTTCTCAAGCGGATAGAGTTGTGGAACTAGAAGTTTGACTGTTTTTAGTGCTTGAAGCTTTCCTGGAAGCCGGTCTTTCTTGGCAGGTTGAATCGGAATCACAAACGAATTCTCCGACCGTTTCTGGAACATTGGAAGTCTTCCAAGACGAGCTTCAAGCTGCTTTGCTTCCATCGACCTGCGACGCTCAGCCTGGGCTCTTTCCTCGCCCGTGTAAGTCTTCTTGGTAACAGGTGGCTTCAACACAGTCGCAGGCTTGGCTGCATTAACAGATAACTGTTTTGGCAGCACGGGCAAGTCCACTTGTTGTCGAGGTCCTGGCTTTGGTGGGGCTGGACCTTTGCTAGCCGTACCATCGCCAAGATTGGCTACAAATTTGAGCCTGGGGCCTCTTTCAAGAGTGGTAAGAAGCTTTTCTAGTTGCTTATCAAGACTGTTCAGCCAACTGAGGAGGGTTCCTCGGCCATTTGTGCGCAATGTAAAATCAACGATGTCATCAAAACCTCTCGCAACATTGGCTTGGTATGCAGCTTCCATTTCAGGGTTAGTCACTGTGAGTGTAGGCCGTCCTGCATCAGGATATGACTGTGGGACATGCATCACGCAGTGAAGTTTGGGCAACTCAAATGGAAAATCGGGATCAGAGGGAGCCAATCCGAATTCCAAGATCGACCCATTGCTATCGGTCGTTTCCTTTGGTTGGAATCGCCGTCTCAATTGGTTTAGCTGAAACTCTCTCGGGTCTTTTTGCTCTAATTTTGAGATTGGCCTTTGAGGCTGAGCGGCATGTGAAACTGCAGTGGCTTGTTTTGACGGACCACCAGGGTTAGCCGTATGATGAGCTCCGGTGCCGACATTGGGGTCTAGATTTTGACCCATGTTGATGGGAGCAGGCGACCTGGACGGCTGATCGGCCATAGTCACACTCTCCTGGTTGGTGGAATTAGGGTGAATGTACGGACATTCTGCCCCAGCACGGCAACCTAAACCAATGATCAGTATCGGGTTTAAACAACCAAATTATGGTCTTTCAATCCTCATACACGCGGAAAGCAAACAGACAGACAAACAGGCAATAAAACGAAAAACCAAACCAATAAGAACAGTAGACATATGTATTACTCAAATGTTGAGCCACAGGCTGACACGATGTCTCAATAGGCCAAAGTCCAATATGCAAGTCGGTACTTGCATATGGTTTAGAGAAACCGTATCTCAAAGGTGTATCCAAAACACGATACAATACAAAAGATAGGAAAGGAAGAAAATGATCAAACCCATAGAGTGATAAGGAGAAAAAAAAAACCAGGCTGAAGGTACACACCTTTCTTGGACATGAAATAACGACATTTGCCTCGTTTTTTTGTCGATGATTGGCGAGCAGTCTTCGATTCTTGCATGGGTGTAACGCCATGCGAGGAAGTTGGGTTTGACAACTCATCACTTGTCAAGGGTGGCTGTTCCGTCCCTGTTGAAAAATGCCATGAGCGTGTGATCAAAAAGGTTGCGGCCCGCCATGAAGGCCGCACCCGTGAAAGCAAAGGCAACAGGGCCATCCATGGCCAGCCATGGTGGCTCAACGTGCGTGGAGGTGAGTCTGCATGGACCTGCTGTGCCACACAGGGGAGAGGCTTGCAGAAGAACAAAAACACGACATGTAACCCGGGGTCTCGAAAGGAGTCTTGTTGAGAGGGGGGAGTACAAGCCACCAACGACACTAGGTGGATCGGGGCCAATAAAAATAGGATAGGACTTACGATAGAGCTGGGGCTCTGGACCCGCCCCGTTGTCAGTTGACCGGTTCTCCATGCCGCTGGGTCTAGGTGAACGGGAGATAATGGAGGGGGTGAAAGTCCTGGACTGGCCGAGGCGAGGTGACGTTTGAACTGCCAACGCAGAGATCCGGTGACCTTGTTCGGGATCGACAGGACCAGATCTGCAGTGCACAACAGGTAAGCCGCGGTGCGCGAGCAAGAAATGCCAGGGCACAAGAGATTATGATTGTGTTGCAATTAAGGACCAGGATTGGTGGAGGGGCGTGCTCTAAAAAAAAAGCCTGGATTTTGATACTGATAGTGTGAAGATATAGTGTTCACCGAAACTGCTGGTGCCAAGAACTTTTTGTCGAGTTTGTTTTCAACGTGGGGTAAAGTCACGGTATATCCACTATGATACAATCTGACTCACAGAGTCACCACTTTTCATGGAAACTGGCAATGAAGCAGAATGACTCAGTAAATGTCAGCAATAGATTTTTGACTTGAACTTTCTATTGACAAATTGTAGGATTTGCATCAAAAAGTTCCACATGTAAATCTCGACTTTCGACATTTGAACATTGGAGGTACTATGCGCCTGCATAATCACGTAAGCTACAAGCCTCAGGCCGTCAATATTTTATGTACACAAAAAACTAACAACTTTATCTGTCTTCAACATTGAATGTTCGCAACATTCAAATGTTTGAAAGTGTTTGCTGTGTTTGTTCTTAATAGTTCTTAATAGTTCTCCGTAATTCTCGATACTTCCGAGTCGGTTGTCCACTTCACCTTCCCCACAAGAACAACATGATTATCACTTATGGACTTCTCCATCGGGTTACCTGAATAAGAAATACTCGCATACAACCTCCACCCCGCCCACTCTGGCGGTCAGCGATACGCGGAGAAAGATGAGGGGTTCGGCTTCCAGAACTCCGGCCGACTGCACACTGGCACTAGGGTTATGCATTTAGCCCCGCCTTACACCAAAGTACCTTGACAACCCGACAGGATGGTCCCCCGTCGGTAAAAGCGAGGGGCTAACGGAATCAGATGAGGTGAAGATTTTTTTGTGAATGTACCGAGTATACTTCAGAAAACAAAAAGTATTTCCCTCATGCAGGGACAACGTTTGGTTCATCAGAATGAATAAATTGTATTGTCATTCTGAGCTGTGTAAGACGCCATATTTATATTAAGTCGGTAAAAAAAGACCAGTTGACCCCAGAATTTTGTAACATTTGAACCAAAAACATCAGATAATTTGCCACAAATTTATCAGATGACAGGTGGGTTAATTAAGAAAAGAAGAAGAAAGATGGATCTCACTTATCAGCAGTGAATCGGAATGCGATCTGTTCTTTCCGCAGATCAATTCCCAGATACAAAGTTTTGGACCGCATTGCCGCGCTTAAGGTTCAGAACGAAGGCGGCCGTGTATCAGAACTGCTTGCAGGCAAAGTCTTTTTGCGGCGTTTCCCACAAGGAAAATTTGAAATGGTCACACCCCCTTCATATCTGACCCGGTCTGTATACCCTTGTCTAGTGACTTTGATAGGCTCCACTAGTTGCATTAGGGTTCCCCATCCTTTTCAAAGTATTAGGCTCGGGGACATTGCAACGGTCGGAAACCAATATTACCCGGCACCTGGTATTGTTATTGCCAGGAATGGACGCACATTTGAATAGCTCGAGAAGTTCCTTGATTTTTCATCAAGTCTAGCATATCGCACATCGCATATCGCATATTTTGATATCATATATAGCCTTTATTGTCATATACCCCAGGACGCATACCTTAGTTTACTGGTACTACATACATAACAAGGGGCATATAACTAGTTAGTTATTAATACATGAAAACGACCAGTGTATTTAATACATGTAATATTTACATACGATGTAACGCCCCATTGCGTAATACCAAGAAACCGCTAAGCATTGGTAATTCAATACTGTACTGTAAACTTCCCAAAGAAGAGGCTCTGGTCCCTAAAGTTGCCTAGCGCCATCTGGGCCATGCAACGCACCAACCGGATCATCCTTCCAGAACCCTTCCAGAACAAGCCCCTTGGTGCAACTCTGAAAAAACCATGGGATTGTTCATACCACCACGCTCACAAGAACATCCGCTTTCGGTCCCGGCAATCAAAGCCGGTAACTGCAACAAATCCCAAAATATATGATCAGAAAGTTCTGATCCCAACATCATTTTTCATAGTATACTAGATGGACTTCCCGTGCATGTCTGTGGCTTGCATCGGAATCCACGCAATGAAGATTGATTTGTCGGAGGACAGAGCTCCTTGATCCGGTTCACGTGAGGCTCGACCCACGCGGAGGAAACACCAATCATGCCGCACATAATTGTCGTTTTTTTTTCTCCCGCATACAGGTGGATTATCTTTCGTATACCTTGTACGACGGGTCCGAACTTGTTCATTTCACATCGTGATCTGTGCTAGGTATCCTGCTAATATAGCTTCGGCGTTGGGCCGCGGATCCCGGCGCCCAACCTCCATCTCGGCATCCCGAGATCAGGGCAGCGACGGGCATAGATTTCCAGCTTAGGCCAGTTGCCTTTCCCACCCCTTTTTGACCTTTCGACGTTCTTACCGGTCGCTTTGTTATTCATGGTGGGTTCGGAGAAACCTAGGAAGAAATGAGGAATGTCGCCGGTGAAACTGGGGACACGCTTAGGATTGACACGTACAGGTGACTCTGTACAAACACGCGTGCAGGTGAAGGAGTCTCACCGAGAAGTGTACAAACCGGTTTAATTTGAGGCGATTTTTCAAGTATTCAACTTAGTCCACCTGGAATACTGTCTTCCGTCTACACAAAAAGCACATGGTGAATCTCAACATTAGTTTCGATCTCTTAGAGCGCCACCAATGGCAACAATTATAGATACAAGCAAATGGAATACCAAACTGGATCATACGCAAGCTGTAAATATTTAAATACTGCTATCAACTGCGTTATTTGACCAGAGATGGCAGCACACCTAGACCGATAATTGCCAAGCGATGTTAGTTGTGTACAGAGTACGCACGGAGTACAGTATGTATATGCACTATGAATAGCCTCAACTTGATATCGGTCCGCTAGCCACAAAAAGCCTCCATATGTGCATCATCGGCATGCTAAACCTTATGACGCACATGAAATTGAACTAATCGAACTAATCAGCAGCAAGCGTAGTTTAAATTCTGACTTCCGAGTCCACTTTCCCATGATGTCGTTGCTTAGCCTGTGAGACTCACCGTTATACTCATTTAGCTGGTGAATAAACAACGGCGACTCAATGGAGTAATGTGGGCTCCAATTGTCATCGATACTAAACCATACAACATGGGAGAAAAACATAACAGTACAAGTGGGACGTCCCAGAAAGAAAAAAAAACGCGGACATTGTGCGAATCACGCCCAGTACCAAAGCTGTGATGGATCCACTACGAACCCACTTAGGTTTGACCGGGCGAGCTGAGATCGAAGCACAAAATCGCTCCCTGTGGACATTATTATGTGGGTATTGGGGGATTTTCATAGCTTGAACGGGTTTAGACGTGTGTCAAGGCCTAAAGGTGGCTGGAATCTTCCCGCACCATTACCTAGAGAGTTAGAATTGACCGGGCTTTGCGGAAAGGAACACGTTAGTCAAATAGCCAAATAGCTACAAGAGTAGAAACTGTGAATAAATTGATAGATTCAGTAAATCTGTCGAATTGAAACGTTGAAAGACCAGTCAATCATTGATATTTTGTGTCCTGTTCGGTGAGAGAAGACCATGTTTCCTGTCATTTGTGCCCTGGATCACAAATCCGAATCGAAGCATTTGGAGATGTCATGCTTGCAATTTTTTCGCTCGAGACCCACGAAACGTCGGGCATGATCGGGTACATGTCCAGTCACAACTCGCGCCTGGGGAAAGAGGATCCCAAAAGAACTTGAGTCGGGCGATTTAGGAAAGAAACAGTGTGGGGGTTTGGGAGGTTCCACTTCAGGGCTTGGGGGCTCGATGCAACACACGGGTATGCTCGAAGAGGCAAGCACCGGGAGTGCTTTGGCTACGTCATTGTGATGCTTTTGGCACCGGGGAGAAACTGACTAAGAGTATAGTAGGACTGCGTGCTACTAGTATGCAATGATATGTTTGCGAATTAAGAGGGAAAAAAGAACAAAAGCAAGGCGATAAACATGGATCAATCAAATGTTACAATACTTGAGCGGAAAACACAAAAAAGAGGTGGAAATTCCCCGGAGTCACGAGGAGTCACGAGGATTCCCGTGATCTCCACCTGAGGCCACATGACCGGACAACAACATGACATCAAGTCCGTTTTACGGGAAAACGTGCAGGTATCAAAGTACGCATGTACTCCGTCCTCTGTATCGAATCCCAAGAATAGTTTCCGCTATTCCTGCCTTGTTGAGCTCGCCAGTGCTTCTTCATTGGGCGTTGCCTTAGATCCACAATTTAATAATCAAAAAACCCCCAAAAACCATGAATGAACATACTATCCGATGAACCTTGACCTGTTTGTTAAGTTTCCCCATCATAATGAAAACATCCAATGTCATGATGAAGCTACACCGGGGTCTCTATGCGCAAAAGTCTCTTAAAGTGCATCTGGATATCCGCCGAGTCTAGGCCTTTGCATATCATTTTTATCACGGCATCTCCGATCGCCGAACATCTATGAGAACCCCAGGTCCCTGTCTTCATGCATGTATAGCTCAATTCGCTAAATGGTACATGTGCATACTATTATTCTCACACCGTCCAGAATTAAGCACTTGAGTATACCCACCAAGTATACCAAAAAGACACAAGTCGATCCTTCTCAACCCTTCTCAACTCGGACTGAGCGCTTATCTCGTTGAGTCGTAATGCCAACCAGTTCCCCCCACTGCTCTTCGCTGCCCTTGAGAGCTCTGGCTGCAGGAGCTAATGTAGAACACATGTCATTGTCCCGCATGTGAAGCGATCAGTGCGGTGAAAATTCGTCAAGCACGATAAAAAAAGGCTTTGGGCTAGATCTGGCGACTTTGGAACTAAATTTTCTGGCGTTCGTTTCCCAATTCCCCGGCCATTGGTACTTTTGTCTGTAGCCCGTTCGCATCTTGCTCCCAAGTAACAAAGAAGTTCATCTACCCCCTTGTTGGCTTTTCCATTTGGATTCATTGAATCCTTTTTCCGTCCACCTGACACCCCCCTTTTTTTCTGCCTTTTCTTTTCTTTTCTTTTCTTTTCTTTTTCATTTATTTTTGTTTTTCTTAACTTAACTTTACCTTTTGAAGATCTTTGATTCCTGTCCTTCGTGTCGGGTCCCGATCTGGCGAAGACGATACCCTAATGGTAGTGAAAATCTGATAGAGAGACCTATTTTCCCTACTAGTAGTCAAATTTAATACCATATATTTTCAAGAACCAAAAATTGTGAAAGTATTCCGATAGCCCTATAACACATAGACGCATATTGACTGTATAACATGTATAGATTACTCATGGCAATCTACGCCACATGGAAAATGAAGCCGCGATGTACTTTGCTACTAACTTGAAGCTTTCAAAAAGTTCATTGAAAATCAAAACAGCCAAGTTCCATGGATAACCTTGGAATCTTCTGACTTTGACCCAAGCTTCGAGTTAAGGGAAAGCAATCCCGTGACATTTAAATGATTAATATTCAGTATTGCTCAGGTGTAACCATGAATTCATAATGACTAGGTGGTAAACAACTACCCTCCTTCACAGCCCTTTGACGTGTCAACGCCACCAAGCCTCCGAGGAACGCCCGGACTCCCACATGATTGTTATCTGGCGTCGATATCGCAGGGATCATATCCTTCGGGCAAGTTCCTGTGAGAATACTTCTGCAGAGCAGAGCTGTAAGCCTCCTTGAGGTTCGAGCGATAAAATACAACCTTTTCAGTGCATGTGTGCGCTTGACATGGACATGGACCTCGACCTCCTCCAGACCGCCAATTCACCTGAGCGTTTAATGCGATGCATGGCGCCAGCCCTGTTCCAGGATTCAAGATTGATTTTCTCTCTCTTATAGATATGGGTCTACTACATACTTTACTTTTATAGATACGAGATGCGGGAGGAAGTTTATTATTAAAATATTTCATTTCATTCCAGGTTTTTTGGTTTGGCGCTCAAGTGTTCATGAGTAGCGTACAGGGAACAAGTGGTCCAGGCGTGCATCACAGCCTGGAACTCAGGGTAAACAGAATAAGCATGGTATCTGGTATCAAATAAAGAAAAAAAAAAGAATAAACCTGAAAAAAAGAATCCGTTCCCCAGGGCACGAAAGCTAACATGTTCGCCGCAGCCATGATGATAGAAGGAAAGGCTTGCAGTGCAAGGGAGCGCTAATGATGAAACCCATTTTTTTGTTTTCGAACTTGGAAAGAAACCTCTGGGGAAACCTCTGGGTAGATAAATAGGACCGTATTCATCAACCATTCGAAAGGCCCAGATAAAAGGACGAGAGATTGAGCTGTACATGAATATTAAAGTCGTAATGGGCAATCGTTCCTGGGAGGTAATCCGGAAAGATCCAAGCAGGGACGTGCCCAGTGATGCTTGTATGGTAAGGAAAAACACCATAAACCCCGGGAGCCGATGAGACCCAGATCGGGTAAAAAAAATCCATAGATGCGCCTAGATGCAATGCATGATCATGATTGTACGTGTCGGTGTGAGAGAAAAGAGAGAGAGAGAGAGAATGAAGTCGCTCGCGAACGAGACGGGTATCGAGAGGTATCAAGAATCGGTAGCGCGTCGGCTGTGAGAGTTGAAGAAATGCACGGAAAATGATCGTTTACCAGCCTTTCACATGGTATTCCCATGGGCCATAATCAGTGGCATAGTTGGTCCATGACCCATTCTTCGCGAAATCCTTATCCCGAGCCTGGTTGGCATCACCCGGGGCAGATTCTCCGGGAACAGAAGGTCCTGCGCCTGGGGTTCGGTGTGGTCCCTTAGGCCCAGGGTACTCTTGGAGATTCTTCACGTCATGGGCAGTGTGTCGTCGCTTAAGGAATGCATTGGCAGTAGCACACTTCTGCTGACGCTCCCACAAAAGATGTTTGCGAAGGGACTCGGTCAATTCGGTCGCAAGCATGTTGCGGCGAGTGGTGCGAGGCGAATGAGCGATCGACTGTGGAGGCGGAGACTTCATAATGATGGGCTTCGACCGAGGAACGTCAGGGCCACGCATGGTCAAGCTTTCATCATCCTTTGTAGGGGGCGAAGCGGGAATGGACGGGCCATTGGGTGATGTCAATCGGGACCGCTGCAGGGCAGGACTGGATCGGAATGCATTCGCTTGTCTCATGTTGGTCGGCTGGTGCATCATCATGGTAAGGAGCGATCGGCGAGAGACTAGGTTAGGTCGTGAATCCACTCGTTTGAAGAGCTCTGGTCGCTCGTCCACGCTAGATTTGCCGCTCTCGGTAACCGAGTCCTCCCAATCCGAATCTTCATCATCTTCAATGGCGCTCTCTGAAACCTCATCGTCGGTCTCAATTGCATCCTCGTCGAGTTGAATGGGGCTCTTTGGTCGGAAAGCGACTTCGTCGCTGAAAGATGCAACCTTTTTAGAGGGGCTAGGGTTGCTGGTCGTAGGTCGTAGCAATCCACCGGTCGCGTTCTCCTGTGTTGGCTTGACAACCATCCGTTCCTCAAAGGAGCTTTCATCGTCGTCACCAGATGAACCACCCAATGTAAACATACCACCCTTTTTCTTGAGCGCGGAAGGCTTGAGTTGAGTAGTGGCATGGGACGGGGGGTCCGCAGCCAGTCTAGCCTGCGACCGATATGAGGAAGAGATGATCGAGGGGGAGAAGCCCCGAATGATGCTGGGGGACTTGATCAACTCTGAGGCGGTCGGAAGGACGCCCGAGGACGAGACACTTGTATCGGAGGCGGTATGTTCTGCACTATCACTTTCATTGCCCTCGGGAGCAGTAGTCGAGCAAGATTCGGTAGACTCGTGAGCCTCCTGGAATGGGCGAGGGAAAACGGGGACGTTTCTAGCAGTAGAGACGGAAGGGGGAGTAGGAGTGGGGGTCGATGGGCGGGGGGTGATATCGACAACGGGAGCAGCGGGCTCGACAGTGGTGATGGGTTCGAGGTTCTTCTTCTCCTTGATGTTGAGGACCATGCGCTCCAGATCCAACGAGGTGATGTGCTTCTCCTTGCCTCGGCCAAGACTGGCGAGAGAGTCTTCACGAACAACAGCAGGACGGTAGTCGGAAAACTTGGGGCGTTTGATGTGAGCCTCGATGCGCTCGGCTTGGTCGGACGCAGCCGACTCTACACTGGCGGAGAGCTCCGGCAGATCACCGGCCTCGGAACGGAATCTGGGGAGTGCTGATGTATCCTTGTTCTTGCCCTCAACGCAGAAGGTCTCACGAGTCCACAATCGCCAGCTTAGGTTCTCTAGACGACGGCCCTGGTCCATGTAATCGGCACATTTAGAGAAGACTAGAAAAACATGTTAGCCAAACCAAAAACAAACACCAATGTTTATGAACCATTCCCAGGCAAAGACTTACCCATCCACATGCCGTGAAGGCTTTGAGCGTTTGCGGTATCCACTTTGTGAATGTTATCCGCGTCCACCGTCAAGACGGGGGTTGTGAGTGGCATTTTGAAGACGCCCAGGTTACTAGAGCGTTTAAGATTGATTTTGAGGAGAAATTGGTGTTCCGGGGTTGCCGTCTTCCCCGAGAGTGGTCGTACGGCGGTTGGAAACGGGTGGTGAGAGTTCTAGTGTTTTGTGCGGGTGCGGAAATAGGCTTGGAAAATTCGAGTCTGGACTCAGCACGATATTGCCAAGGTCAATGAGATGGAGAATTTGACACTGGGATTGGAATCGAAGGCTTCAGTGTTATTTGACCTGTTGACGAGGCGAAGACAGGTGAATTTTCCGAGGTTGAGAAATTGGTGTTTGAGCGTTTGTCAAAATTCGTCCAGGCGCCACCGAGGTTCGAATGCGGAGAATCCTTGTCGGTAGTGAAGTGGTGCGGAACGCGTTAAAAGAGAGATTGACGCGTTTCCCTTGGAGAAAGTAGGTCAACGTAGGGTAGAGTTGGGTTGAGGGTGAAGATTGATTTGAGGTGAAGGAAGAGAAAGGGAGGAGAAAAGGGCTGTCGGAACGATAATAAGAATGACGGGGGCGGCAGTGGAGTGGAGTGGAAGAGGGGGAAAATTGTAAATTGTAAAATTGGTAAAAAAAAAAAAAAAAGAAAAAAAATCGAAAAAAGAAAAAAAGACGAAAATCGAAAAATCCCAAAAATCAAATAAAAAATTCAATAAAATGGAGAAGGAAAATCGCGATTGGGAATTTTGGGGATTTTTGATTTTACGGGAAAAATGGGGAAATGAGGAAAATTAGGGAAATTTCAGGTTTTGGAAGAAACACGCGTAAAATTACAATACTTCTATACGGGGCTTCTACAGCTAGAGTCGGTGAGTAGGGGGGAAATAGGAAAATTCAGTTGCATCACGGGGCCTCCGAATTACCGGTACAGCCGCGGTACTTGATCTGTGCTTAGTGTTACCGGTCGTACCCCGGTACCTTTTTCGTACCTAGTAAGAACAATGCCCTGTTTTTCCAGATCTTCCCGATTTTACTCTGTGCCGGGTATTTTTAGGTATCTGTTTTTATTACAGCCATACACCTATACTCTCCATACAAAGTGGAAATATAATACCGGTCTGTTTCCGGAATTTCCACTGGTACCCATAACCACTTTTCGCCCTGGAGATTCCCACTGGCAACTTTGGTTTCTCAAGCCAAAACAAGGGACATGATACATGGTCAGCTTGACCATTTGAAGCAAAGAAAAAGAAAAGAAGAGTGAAATCTCAAAAAAAAAAATTTCTCTCCAGAGCCTGTGACCTACTAGACAGAAACAATCAAGGATGATGATGCTGATTTCTGTCATAGTACAACTACAAGGTCAAAGGATGCTATGCTCACATTGGATACATAGGGAAATGTGTAATAATGTACTGGTCAAAAACTTAGCGAGAATGAAAATAAAATAACATTTGAAAATAATAGACCATGTTCTACGCCACTGGTCGTTTGAACATGTCCTCGCCACTGCAATTTACTGAATACTGACATACATGATGGGCCTACTGACTGATGAATTGTCGCACCATTGACTATTGGTCGCCTAAGAGGTATCAAGGTCCGGCTGACTCGCCAACTGATAGGTGTCGCGGTTAAGCTATTCTCGTCACGGACGCTCCTCTTCACTGGGTGCACCGCATACCCGGGGGGCCAACGAGCAAGATCGTTTTTCCCTTTGTTTTTCTGGTCTATCCCCTACGCTTCCTCAGCCACCTTGGTGGTCAACCGACCAACATCTTGGGGTCTGACTTGTTTAGCCAACAGCTCAACATGCTCATCTAGAATTTGGGGGACGAAACATCCAGCCCCAGATTATGGCCTTCTTTCAGATTTTTTTTTTTTTTTCTATTTTTCTATTTTTCTCTATTTTCTTTATTTTCTTTATTTTCTTTATTTTCTTTATTTTCTTTATTTTCTTTATTTTCTTTATTTTTTTTGGATTTTTTTGATATTTTATTTCCATTCGGACTTCGGGGTAGCATAATTTCTGGGGAAGCATGCCAGTCCAAAATGCCTTACAGTAGGTTGTATGTATATACCCGCAGCGAGTATCCGGGAGAAAGGGATGGGTCGATTGATTGACTCTCAGACCAAGGCTACATACCGGGGAACCAGTTTGATACTTCCGTAGATCACTCATTTTGCCCTCAAGTGCTTGGTTTCATATGAACAAAAAAGCATCAGATGGCGCGTGTCCCATTTTTCGACGTTTGAGTCTTTGATTCTGGTTCGAAATGTTTTTGGATTTGATTTTCAATGTTTAACTATGCCGATGATCATGATCTCTCCAGGGATCTATTGTTTGCCTTGCCACGCGGGTCGGTATTACATAGCGTTTACATTCGTTAATTCTTTTATTTCCCGCCTTTCTTTCTGTCCGCTTGCGAAACAGAGATCTTAGTGGTATAGACTTTGTCAGTTTATCAGCCACCGGGTGCCAAAGGGGAAACAGAGAAAGGGGAGATTCTACCGCTCTCTTTGAGTCCTTATCTTCCGAGATGCCACATCCTGGCCCAGCGATGAATATTCAACAGAACATGGCAGTCCGAGTGTCACAGTCCGCAGTCACGAGTCTGCCAGCTGGCATCGAGTACCAAAAGTAGTCGAAGGGGGAAGGGATCGGCATATGGGGGGGAGGCAAGATCAAGCTACAACCCACGGAGAGACGGACCTGCATCGAGAGAGGAAGCAGTCCCTCATCCTTACGGGGGCAAGTTGTTGTCCACGGGGTCAAGATAATACCTTGGTCCGGACTTGCGGATATTCGAACATCCTTTGGTCTCCACTAAATGGAAAATCCCACTAAACTCGGCAGACTGGGGACATGCAGAACGATCGACCTTCAGGACACGCCGTCGGGGCTCAGTTGCACAAGATGCACGTTTCATCCATCATGTGATATTCCACGTCAAACGAGAAGCAGCGGCATCGTTGCCTTATCGGAAGAGTGAAGCATCATCTGCAAGCTTGCTTTTCTCTTGTGTATTTTTGTTTTCGTCATTTCTCTGACTCTTTTGAATTTTGGCTTTTCCTTTTTTCCTCTTTTATTTTTCTTTCTTCCATGGTTTGGTTGATTTCTGGGGTGGACCGGGGTGTGGGGAGTACGGAATAGTAGTAATCACGAAATTGCGGGGATGCGTAATATGTACTGTATGTCGGTCAGCCCCAGTGACTCCAGGAGGCAAAGAAGAGAGAGAAAACCCACCGACTCCACTTGAGTCTCTCTCGTTGGTCGTTTGATATCGGCAGTCACCCTCGTTCTTGACGGCTCGGGATTTTCTACAGTTCAGAGAAAACAAAATAAGGATTAGAAGAAAAGCAACATAAAGAGAAAGGGGGAAAAAGCCACCAAAAAAAAATAGCGTATACGTATATCAGAAAATTACAGCTCTCATCTTCTGATTCGATTGAAACAGTTCGCTGGTTGTAACAGGACTATTCCCTGCAGATGTACGACTACAACCACGCCAATATCACCTACAGCATGCAAATCATCTTCTGTTCTCTCTCTTTTGCCAGGCCCACTTGTGCAGCATGACTTTTGGGTTTGGAGGGTGATCGCTGCTGACCCGCTCTTCCAAGGTTGACACAACTCTTGCACAACGGTTCCTATCAATTGATTTAATATTTGAGGTCATCTTGAAGGGATTCCTTTACAGCCATTGATGGCCTCAGAAATTGATCACTTCGGTCTCCTGTCTCAGTCTTACCCATCCGGTTTCTTTATTTCGGGTGATACCAAAGGCGGAGACCTGAAAGCTGGAATTAATTACTCGAGACACATTCATTATGCTGGCCCGACGGAGCTCCACCAATAAGCCGTAGTGGTAATACACACCAGATTATGGATCACATTATCAAATCTAGACATTCAATACTAGTACAATTTACCCTTGTTCAAATGTTACTAACTGTACTAGTATAATCCGTCCTACGGAGTAGTCCTTCAGGATTCCGGGGAAATCGAATCACATCTTTGGATTTTGCTAGTCGTCACGTCTCCACTAATTTAACCGAGGCTCTATTGACGGAATAATTATTAGAGTGCCGAGGCGACATCTGTACGTGTATTATTATTTATTTTTTTTTAAGATTTGCATCGAGTCACCTGTAACCCCCCAAAGCACTAGATCGGTGTACCAGGAAGAGCCGCCACAAATGCCGGTGTTTTGCCATGCATGGCGTGGGATCAGATGGGAACAGCTGACTCAAGTTCGTCTCGGAAATTGCCTCGGAATAGATTAAGTAACGGGGTTTACGGGAACTGCAACGCTTGTAGGTATCCGATACTGACAATACCCACGGGTAACCAGCACTTGAGTGGAATTACTAAGTCACTGTACTAGTAATTCTAGTAATTTTAGTATGTAATTCCTCATATTCCAATGTGCTTTTTTCTTACGAGTGGCAAAGGTCACGAGAGCACATCACATGATTTCCCAGGAACGCCCTCGGCAGGGGCTTGTGACGGTGACGTACCCTCATACCTATGGCCGCTTCATTCTGTCTCGGCTTTCAACAGGGGCTCCTTTCGGCGTCGCTAGTTTGTTTCTGGCTTGTGTGAGGCAGGGCGGCTGTGATTGACAGTTATCGGTCGGACCCAATGGATGTGGATCAGGGGTCTCCATGTCAGCTGCCGGCCAGTTTGTTACAAGGGGATTTGGGCGGGGGATATGCTAGTTGATCTTATTCTATTGTTTTTTTTTTATTTTTTATCCTTTTCAAATCCCCCCAAGGAAAGAATGAAAGAAAACAAAACATACCGATATCATATGCTACAATTTCACCGGGGTTTTCTTACAGTACCCCTCGGATATCTTCAATAGCATGATCTCAAGGTGCAAACCATGCGTGCAACTCTTTCCTCCCCCCCCTGTGTTTTGCGTATGTGGCTGGCGTAAGGGAAAGACCATCAAATGCTGAAAAGGGAGAAAATAAAACATACAGGCTGAAAATGAAGGAACGGCATTATACACCTCTGGGCCTGATCTTGCTACATGGAACTAATTGGTACCTACCTGTCAAATGAGATCAAGCATGACACTACAGGGCTAGTAGCTACCAATCAATGACATAATTTGCAACTCAACAACACACTTCATATGATCGACAATGTTCGATGTTATGACAGGCCGAAAAAAAAAAAAAAAGAAGAAAAAACCCCCCCAAAAAAGCAAAATGATAGCTTGTGTCACGCTAACCGCCAACTACAGGTTATTCGTTTTTGCAAGAGCGTTAACGGGAGTACCAATGAACACTTCGATAGTCGTTTATAATTAAGATGTACTCCGTACTCCATGATATGCACAAGGGAAGGAACGACCCTGAGCCTATCTCTTTGTATCACACAACAAGCAGACATGGCGAATCACATTCCACATCGTAACCGCCCTATTTTCGGCCCGTCTCCCCCGGCCTATCTGAGTCCTGAGGCAAACCCAGTACAAAGATACGGGAAAAAGGGGGAGGTTTGGGTCTAGGGATACCTTAGGGATACCTAAAAACAAGGCTTGAGATTTATTTTGAAGCTCCCGATCACTCAGTGAAAAGTAATACAAATGCTCCGAGTCGTTGATTCGTTCACGCAAGGGATGCGGGGAAGGCGGGAGTGGAATCCGTGGGTTTCTAGACTGAGTCAGGTGAGAGTTGCTGATCGGGAACAAAGCCAATCTGGTTTGGATTTGGTTCGCTTTTCATTCCAATCATGCTAAACATCTCAAAGCAATCTGGAGATCCCTTCGTCACCAGTTCCCAACAGAAACATTTGTGACTTTTAAACAGGTTAAATGGCTGAAACCGATGAGATTGCCCCAAAGTCCAGCCGGATGTAGAAGCTGCATATCCGCGGTCAATTTACAATCTCACTTCCGCCAGGAGTCTGCAAATCCCAAGACATTTAGAGTTCTTGGGAAGATTTACGTTGATTGTACTTTGTATATATCAAGGGAAAATCACAACCTATCCCTTTCACTGGTGATAGATCACATGTCACACTTGTCCCATCGGTTATGTCTAAAACGGCCATATATATATATATGTGCCTTGGAAGTATTTGATTGGCCTTGGCTATGGCTGTTAATGTAGACTCTTGACTCTTATTTGTCTTTGAATTTGCAACGTTTCTTTCAACGTTGACTATCGAAAACTCAATTTGGCAATAACCCTCGCTACTCATTGATATTCAACGAACTATAGACGCTAGCCCCAGAATACCGCGGGGGTAAAAAAACAGCAGGTGATATTCCCCTTTAATGCATGTGTGCACTCGAGATATGTGAGCTAATCGGTTCTCCCTTTATTTCTTGTAGATCCGTACCGGGTATTTGGGAGCCCTGGCATGCCTTCACTATCATTCTCCGGCACCATGGACCCACAATCAAGGCTAGACTCAAGGCTTTCTCTCAAAGAATTCTTTATACCTCTATACATGTATGCTTTAAAGCCACCTCGTCATTGCCGACTATGTACGAACGACGCCAGGAAATATCCTCAATATTCATGCATTACTACGTTGGGTGAATTTCAAATACCCCAGTTCGGCAAATATCAGCCCCCCCCCCCTCCCCAAAATACCCAGAACCTTGGAAGATGACTCCCAAAAGTCAGCATTTATACTATGTACATAGAACCTCCTTCCGAGGTCTTCTGAACATTGAAGCCTCATTTCAGGCGGTTGTTCTAAATCGGCCCCTGACTCAAAGCGGAACGTACCTGGGAACTCAACTGCCCAAAATTGAAACAATCAATACCTTCTTTACTGGATTTGTCGGCCCCTAAGCGACATTAGAGACATAAATACGGATGCCCAGATGACACCACGCTTAGTGGGGTACTGCAAAAAGGAACAGTATCCACCAGTTGATTTCAGGGGTGCCCCCAGTAATCCCCCTTCCCTAGCTTCAAGCATAAGCACAAAAATAGTAGATCGCCCTGCACATCAGCCCAGTAAAACGACCAGTAATACCCCACAGAAGCAAATATGGGGTCAGGTTGGGCCATGTGCAGTGCATTCAAACTTGGGGCGGTTTTGTTGTCTTCTGACAGGTCGCATTACTCGATGGGTTAGGTTTGTTTTTCCATCCCTCGCATTTGACGGGCTGCAGCGACTCAGCATCCAGAACAACCCCGATCCCGCACGATCTGGCGGTTCCCAGTGTGATCGTGGCTGATCTGACTTGCACTGCCGCTGATGGCGCTTTGTTTGCTGATCAAAGACTCTGGTCATGAGGGCGGGGAGGCGGAGAATCTAGACCCTTTTGTCTTTCCCCTGGCCGATCGCTTTAGGGCGGTTCCAATGCTAATCAAAGGCGTCAAGAGGTGCCCAAGATATTAATTTCCATTCCTTCAGCGTAGTGTCTGCGTGACATTTTGAGCCGTCTGTAGCTTCAAGGCATTTTTTGTCTTTTCTCATCAAGTCGGCCATTCCTGTTCTAGGTTCTGGGATTTTACACTCTATGCTTGATTTCTTTGACAGGCTCCATGACTGGGTTGACTGGGTAGCATGTTTCGGGCGCTATGTGTTTGAACTTTGGGCCCTGTTTTCCCCATGAGGGGAGGTTTATTAGCGCTCGACTGGTAGTGTCCGTTTTCAATGTTGTGTACACTCGGGAGTTTTATGCCTAGTCTACTAGTAGGATGCTTAGTATTATTTCAACTAATCTTATTTTCAACTGGTGTGACTGAATACCTGGTCAGGAGCAATTACATTTATATGCAGCATTTGAAGTGTATATACCTATACATACTATATACTTGTAATATATTTCAGATGTTTTCCGGGTTGGAAATGCTGCGCATGCACATGTGTGGTTTCAAGATTCAAATGTTGACCTATCATTTATGTAATTTCCTTCTCCTTTATTACTTTTAATTCATGGATAGCATCCGATCCATTGCGCCGCGCATATGTGCGGCGCCCCAAGGCTCAAGCTTGTTATCCACACATGTTTGCTCCTGCATGAACTATGTCTAATCTGGAACAGGATCAAGATCAAACATTGAAAATAGGTGGATTCGCTTTTAACGAACATTGAACAGTTAAAAAAAATTATAAAATATAAAGATTTGAGGTAGAAGGAATCATAATATACATGTAGTTTCGGACACGGGAAACTCTACATCTGGCGCCTTATTGATTGGAACTCATTTCTTCAAGTATGTGTGGATATTCACATATGTATACCCACGACCTTGAAAACATTGAAAAGTGATGAGCCTTGGAAATACTAGTAGGTAGAATGCATTGAATCAAAACACATCAGGCCGCACGAAATGGATTTTCCAAAAAGAGCATCGTATTGTCAAGACTCAGAGAATACAATTACATACTGTATTGGCCGTTTTCGTTCTCAAGTCCCGGAAATGGTTTACTTGGGCTAAAGGAGCAAAATGCGACCGGGCAAACTAATGTGACAACGAAAGACATCATTATGATAGAAGCTAATGACTTGAGTTCTGATGTGTTAACGGTTGACAGGCTGGTTCGTCGTCGTGTGACAAGCACTACTCCCGAACAAGCGGTATCGAGCGAGGGCCGAGGAACAATGACCGGCCGAACTCTGACAACTTCACGATGGTCTCATTTCCAGCAGAGGAGAAAAAAAAGTTGACCGTCACGAGCGAAAAATGAAGGGAGACATGGAGACCTTACGATTCGGTTGCCGCGAACCGATCGAGGCCACGTCAATCCGGTCGTCCATGTGAGCGGGGAGCGGGAACTCATTCGAGGCTGATGACCGAAGAAGCCTTCCCAAAGGCATAACGAGATCAACGATTCTGGCCAAAGCAATACTTTCCCTCCATCTCCCCAATATCGACTGATTTGTCTCACCTGGTGCTGGGTTTACACGACATCTATCGGGTCATCTGAACCCGTGGTTTGTGTTGTGTCTCCAGCCCGCAAATGGACCTAACAGCGAACAGCGCGGCCATGTCGACTACCGTGGACAGCGCAATAATAGAAAAGCGAAAAATTAAGAAAAGAAGAAAAAGAAAAAGAAAAAGAAAAAGAGAAAAGAGAAAAGAGAAAAGAGAGAGGACGGGAGATGGAATGCGGCGGCCGATACCCGCCACCCCTCTGCCATAACCCAATTTCAACATTTGAACTTTCCGACCGGCAGAAAGTAAATTACGAGTAATTCCAAATTCATACTTGTTTTTGAACTCCATTATATGCAGCGCTACATTATATATTGAATCCAGATGTCCTTAAACTCCGTTATATATAGTGCTTTATTATATTACTTCTCTTTCTCCAACATTGAGCATTGATTGAGTAAATCATCACAATAAATAGCAAGAAAGAGAGGCGGAGATCCTAGTTATACATTAATCCATTCTCAAGTCCCTTCTCAAGACCAGTCAATTAACTATTCTCATTTAACTATTCTCAAGTCTCTTCTCAAGTCTATTCTAAAAGTAACCCATATTTAGATCAAATTCCTTAAGATATTCCTATATATAATAAATACAATACGGCAAGAAACAGGCACCTGGGGCGGTAAAGCTAGAAATCCAAAGTTATGGCAGAGGGGTGGCGGGTATCGGCCGCCGTACATGGAATATCAAGCCAATAGGATGACAGTCCTATTCGAAACTTTACAAACCACAGAGTACGGAGGCCACTCTTCCGCTTGCCTTTGCCTCGCACTTCCAGCATCTAGAACGCAGTAGCCACACACACATACACACACAAATATCGGAGAAGCAAGTCTCACAGATTCCAATCTCGTCCCGACGAAAAGAAAAAGTGGGGGGGGGGGGGGGAAGTGCACTGGACCATGTCTCCCGTACCTGCGGTCACACTGGAACAAAAGGGTTTACATCTAGACCGATGCCGGAGCTTCAACTCAAATCTATTCTTGATGCATGCAACTTCGAGCTGACATTGTTCGTGGCGTCCATAGACTCCCTGCAGCCCTTTTCAACCCGATTTTCAACCCGATTTTCAACCCGACCTACCACAATCCCTGGGCTACTTTGGGGGATTTTTTATTTGATCCGCCGTTGCCGATGAGTTTTTGGCTATACTATAGAGATTGTTTATCTCCAAGGAGAGGGCATTGCTTCATCTTTGTCATCTTTGTCATTTTTTTTTTTTTTTTGCTTTTCCCCCCACGTGAGTTGACATGAGTTGGCTTCTATCATTTCCGCGGCTGCAAGCCATACGGAAAACCTCCTGTTCACGAAGTCTGTCTTGTCTGCCATGCACATGACAGGTTGAGATGGCGGAACTTGTGACTTAAACGCTAAAAGCATCTAGATCGAACTCTTCAGCCAAGATGAAAGCATGACTGGAAGCTATCTCGATTAGGATTGGATCGAGAGTTACGAAAGCGCTCGGTCTAGACCCATATGCAAGTTTCACAAGTATTTTGCATGAATCAAAGTATGAGTGAGCCGCAGTGATGGCGATTTTCAAAACTCTGTGAACCACGAGTCGCGGGTGTTACCTTGTCCAGGCCAGATTGAACCCTGAATCTATGGTATAACAACAAGTTACGTGGTTTTCGAAGAAATAAAATTATTTTTCTCTTCCTTTTCTTTCCCCCAAAGCAAAATTTGTGAGTAAATATTCCTGACGGTGAAGCTGCCAGTTCGGGCGGTATACAATCCAAGCTTGTCTCACCTGTCATATCATTCCGATCCTAGGCCAATCGCCAACAGGCTCACCTTCGTGCAAATAGAGCTCCGGTTTGTGTTTGTTTATTTCACTGGGTTCTGCCAGGCCCAGGTGTCTGCATTCTAAGGTGACTTGAATTTCATCTGTAGCGTTATAGTAGCTACTTGTCCGGTATGTGCACGGTTGCTTTTTCAATTTGGTTCATGCTAAGCGGTGGCATTATTGAAATGGGCTCAACATAAAAGGGAAGAAAAGCAAAGTAAGTACAAGTCCTATAGATTCCAATGCTGCAACATTGGAACCTATGTAGAAATTTGAGCCTGGCGTGAAGGAAGAATATTTGAAACAAGGACCTTGTAACATCCAGTGATAAGCCCTGGGGATCTAGTAGCTGGAGTACTCAAGTGCTGGACGTCTGGAATGTCAGTATATACCGTCAACTATAACGAAACAATATCTGGCAAGATTTACCTAGGTAATTCAAGAACGTAACATTGATTTGAATGAACACTTCTCTTTACAACCAGCTTGGAAGGGAGGAATCTCTTCCAGGCACTGTTAGTATACATATAATACAGTTTCTTTGAGCGTCTTATGCTTCCTTTGATATCCCATTCAGCAGGATATCCTAATTCGGACGCCTTCAGCACTTGAGTACCTAGCTGCTCGGTCAACAGACAACATTGAATGGAACATTGAAGGGAACATTGAAGGGAACATTGAAGGGAACATTGAAGGGAACATTGAAGGGAACATTGAAGGGAACATTGAAGGGAACATTGAAGGGAACATTGAAGGTTATAACACGTATTCAACTACTCCACCAATTCCCATAGGTCCAACGTCGAATACTAGTTGACGGTAGATGGAATCTTCCGAGCACAGCCCTGGACATCTGGAGGCAGTACAAGAAGAAAAAAAGCCAAGCTTCCTAGACCGGTGCTTGTTGTGTAACACTGTTTCCAAGATGATTCGACTCCGCATTTGCGAAACTCTCCACGTTGAGATGGTTGAGTAATCTCTGTACATACTAGTAAGTATCTCCTGGTCTATTACGTATATCTGTTTCCTGCTACAATGTGATACAAATGACCTCATTTTTGGTTCTTTAGACCCAACATGCTTGCCTATCATTCTAGCCTTGGAAACCAAAAGCAGGTACCCCCATTAAGCGATATTCCACAAAGCGAAACCCCCACGGAGACAACTGAGAAAGAACGATAGTAGATCTCCCGCATGTGAAGAGCTGATCTGAATCTAGACACGGAGTCCCGATCTAGGGAGGAAGGGAAAAGAAAGTAGCGGGGCCTTCTTACATTTCCATTTTCCCATAGTCACACAAAGAGGCGTCCACTTCCCTCACGAGACCAGCGTGAACTATTTCAGTTGCTTATTCTAGGAAGAAAAAAGACATGTCATAAAAAGATGTGCAAGTGACTTATTATGATCAGGCCGAGGTTAAGTAGATGGAAAGTGATGCGTGTGCTTTATCTCGTGTTTGCCGTGGTCCCTCGGCATTTCATACTAGTAGATCCCCGTGAATGTATTGCCAGGATTATACTACATACTCCGATGGGTCCCTCAAACCTCAACACGGACCCCCACATACCTATATAGGTAGACTTGTCTTTGTGTAATCGTGGATCTAACATTGAATGGCAAAGCCCAGATGAAGCAAATATGTAGTTTTGGACTTGGAGGGTGTACAGAGTCTGGCGACTGCTGCCTTTTGTATGCAGTCACACAAGACCCTGTGCGTTTTTAAACTTCTAGTCGCTAAATATGGTAAAGTCAAGAGGCCATGTGTGGATTTTTTTTTTGGATTCAATGTTATTCTAGTCCGAGGTGCTACGAGGGAAAATAGTTATCCAAGCACTTGAGGGTTGTGTATATGTATCCTAGCACTTGAGGCAAGGACGACCAAGCGGCTGGCCAACATTTGAAGTTGATGCCTGGAACATTGAAGGCCAGTGCCTACTACCTAATACCAGTAGGTATTTCTACATTCAAATGAAAACCGTGAAATCAACCAATCCAGAATGGGAGCCAATATTGGAGAGTCCAATTACGAGAACTGATGCGTGGTAGACCAAGAGAGATAATATGGGAGATCATCATAAGTCTTTTTCTCATTGCAACTCAGAATGTTCTAAGAGACTATGTTTTTACATAGGAGTCCAAACAGATTCTTTAATTTTTTTGTTTTGCCGCTGACAGACCAGAAAGACTTCAGCGTTGTCTATCAGGTATTAGAATGCGAGGGTAACCTAAAATTCAGCATCGTCATCGCCAGAAATGATAACGTTGTTAATCTAGATATATATTAGCACAAGGTATAAGTGGGAGATGGGACAATAGATAGTACCTTGAGAACCATACGGCAAAGCTGAGTAGCGAGCAGAAGCTGCTGGCGCTTACCGATCAGGGGATCAATGGCGAAGTGCTCCCTCATGTCTGCGATAATCACATTAGCCACTAAACATAATATCATACAAGGTGGATTGGTCTCACCGTTGCTACCAGTCTGCATGCAGTCGACACCAAGGCGGGAGTTCTTCTCCTTGATCTGGCGGGACTTGACGGAGGCAAGGGTCTCAATAGGGCTCAAACCAGAATTCGCGGACAGGGCCAATGGCACAGCGTCAAGTGCATCAGCGAAGGCGCGCATGGCGTACTGCTCGATACCAGGACTCTGTAGATTCAAGAAAGGTTAGCCGGGTGCATGAAGGTTACAGATGTATAGGTAACGAACCTTGACAGCGGCATCCTCAACAGCGATTGAGCAAGCAATCTCAGCAGCACCACCACCGTAAACAACACGGTTGTCACGAACCAAGTTGCGCACCACACAGAGGGCATCGTGTAGTGACCGCTTGGCCTCGTCAATGATCTGCGAATGCGTTAATATAAAATACATGTTGCTTCAAACCAGAAGGTTTCTTACCATCTTGTTGCTACCACGAATAAAGACAGTGACTGCCCGGCTGTTCGCGCACTCCTCAATAACCAGCATCTTTTCTCTTGTGGTACCGAAAGTCATCTCACGAACAAGACCAGCGGTTCCCAGCTTGTCTGCAGTCAGATCCTCGAAACGGGGCACAATGCGACCATTTGTGGCAATAGCAATCAGCTCAATCTCGGGACCACCAACCCACCGGACGGCAGGAAGCTTGTTCTGGAGGAGCAAGTGGTTGGCCTCATCATCGAAACCCCACTGACAGATAACCAGGTTGGCACCTGAGTCTTTGAGTTGCTGAATCATCTCCTTGAACTTCTCATGTTCGTAATCTTGGAGCTTCTTGAACTCCTCGACTGAGGTAATGTCAAGCTTGTGCTTAGTCTTGGGCTTCGGGGGCTCGAATGGGCAAGTCAAAATGGCCAGCTTGGCATCACGGACTTCATCAGGCATCTGAGGGTGAGAGAAGTCCTTGTCGACGATCACACCCTTGACAAGAAGAGAGTCCTCAAGTGATCCACCGACCTTGCCATCTACCTTGATCAACTCGAAGTCAACATCCTTGCGCTCGAAATCAGCAACGGAGAGCACAGCATCGACAGCAATTTGGGCGAACTGATCATGAGACTTGGAAACACTAAGGATATGTTAGTTAAGACATTGAAAAAATAAAAGCTTAATATGGCCGAGACATACATCTTGCTGCCCAGACTGGTCTTGGCAACCTTGAGCAGGTTGGCGGTGTCATCCTTGGAGAAAGGAATATGATCACTGATCTTGTCGAGCTCGGCAAGGGCAATCTCGCATGCCTGGTCGTAACCATCGGCTATCCGAATGGGGTGAATTCCCTTATCAATCAAATCCGAAGCTTGCTCCAACATGGCCGCAGCCAACACCACCACACCGGTTGTGCCATCACCAATCTCCTCATCCTGTGACTTCGAGAGTTCAACGAGCAACTTGGCGACGTTGTTTGTGATATCCATCTGCAAACCTCATCGTATTAGTATTCGTCGGACCATTGGTTGGTATAGGTATAAAAGGGGGTCGAGGGAGCGGACCTGTCCGAGAATGGTGGCGCCATCGTTTGTGACTGTGATATCACCGTCGGGGGAAATAAGAATCTTGTCCAAGCCACGGGGACCCTATCCAGATATTAGCATGTGACCCGATCGTTGATCTGAGACAACCGCACGCACCAGAGAAGTCTTGACGATGTTGGCCACAGTCTTTGCGGCCACAATGTGCGCTTTCACGGCCTCGGTGCCATGTTGTCTCTTCTTCTTTCCTTGACTGAATGAGAGGAAGTCCACTGGTCAGCTCTGGTATCCCCTTGTTCCACAATTTGTCGGATTGAAACATCCAGGCGTATAGGGGGTGTTTATCGGTGAACGTACTCGCGAACGACGATGAACGGACGACCCTGCTCATCCTTCAACACGGAAGCTGTCATATAGGATTAATACACCGTGATTGCGAAAAGCAGTGTGGAAATTGAATCGAATAATAATCACCTTGAGAAAGATCAAGCTCTGTGGACATACAAAGTCAGGGTCAGTAACCAGCACAAATAATGAGGGGCATCCCGGGGGTCGGAGGGACAGGAGAGAAAGAACATACGCATCGCCATTTTGACGGTGGACAGCCCTCAAGGAAACAACCGGGAGAGTATAAAAGAAAGGGGATAAGGCAAAAGACGAAGTTCCAACCAAACTTCGACGTTGATTAACAAAATGCGGAGGGGTTTTGAAGCTCTGCGGTGAAATGCGTTCTCAAATTAAATTCGGGTCGCCTAATCGGGATTAGCGTGTCGTTGTCCGCCTTTCGGTTTCCAAAGCGCAACCTCCTGCGTGTCTACGCGCCCAATCACTCTTTTTTCTGATGTAGAGGCTTCTTGCCTTTTACCTGTCAAGCTGCTCTCTCAAATATTCAATCTTTTCAAGCCCACTATGCCTCGTGAGTAAATGCGCTTTAATTGTTCGCGTTGCGCGTTGCGCGCATCCGTTAACCCGATCACATAGCTCTTCCCGACCCCGAAGATGCTTCTGACGAAGAGTCCGGAGACGTCCCATTCAGCACTGCCAATGAAGACGCAAAAGCAGAGAACGGAGAAGAAGACAGCGAGGGAGATGACGATGACGAAGAGGGAGTGTAAGTTGACCTTGCGCGTGGTCTTGGCGCGATTAATTCATCTGATTTGGTACAGCTACGTCGTTGAATCGATTTCCACCCATGCTTTCTTAGATGATGTAAGCACTTCAATCTGGTCTGAAACTGGCGATCATATGCTGATCTTACACAGGGAACCCTCTCACTGCACGTGAAATGGAAGGGCTATGAGAAAAAGGAGGATATGACCTGGGAACCCGAGGGGAACTTGGTGTATGTATATGGATATCTGGACACGAGTTGGAATCAATCAATCGCGCAAATACTAAACTCTCACTTCTCCCTTCAGGGATGGTGCCCGGGATGTCTTGATGGCATACTACAAGAAGATCGGTGGTAAACCCGCGAAGCCTTCGGCGTCGACTGCCGCGAAACCAGGCCGTAAGCGCAAGTCCTTGGGCGAAGCAAAGGCAACTCCAGTTGCAGACACAAAACCCGAAAACAAGAGGCAACGAAAGTCTACAGCCCCGACTGATGCTCCAGAGACCCCGGCCTCAATCGAGGAAAAACAAGACTCCGAGGAACCGACCGACTGGCTTCCCAAAGGTAAAAACTGGGAAAATGAAGTGGCTGTTGTCGAAACCATCACGCGCGATGAGAAAAGCAACGGTCTCTTTGTGTTGTTGAATTGGAAGAATGGCAAAACAGCCCGTGTGTCCATTGAAACTTGTTACGAGAGATTGCCCCGGAAAGTCAGTTAACCCCATTCCCGTCAGACAGTGCCAATATGCTAATATCCCCTAGATGCTCCGGTTCTACGAAGACCACCTTCATTTCAAGGAATAGTCACACTTGTAATTTGAAGTTTTATGCTTCCTCGAAGCGGAAACCACCGATGATACTACCGCTGGAATCGGATCGGACGGTAGACATCTTCGGGATTGCATCTCAATATCATTTTCTGCTAATCAGGAGTTGGGGCCTTGAATGTTATCTTCTTTTTTCTGTCTTTCTTTTTAGTTCTGGCCAATCTTCCCCCATGTAACATTGAAGACTGGTTGCACTAACATTCATTTCCCGGTGTTCTGGCGTCGAATTTCACCAACAAGTTCCCTAAGTTCATATTGTTCCTAGTATTTTTTGTTCTATCTTATGTAATGAAATGATATTTACCAGCGGCCCCGGAGTACCAAACATCCCTGTGTCTTGTAGAAACTGCCCAGGTGGGTAGTAGAGTCCCATGATATTTACTCCAGTGGAATTCAACTTCGATGTTTCAAATTCCGTTCAATGTTCTCGGCCCTGGAGAATGAAATCCATGAATTCTACCAAATGTTTTGCACATCCATGCACATGTGCATGTGGGTGCAGATAACGAAACGCCTGTGTGTCTTCAAACATTCCTAAGTTATTTCCAAAACCTTAGCTTATGTATGCATGTAGTCACTAGTATTATATGTATGGATCTAAACAGGCGAGCGCTCGCTGTAATAAGTTAAGAATTTTAATATTCATGGATGTGAGCAGTTGGATTGCTAGGCACATTCTTCGTCGTGGCATCGACGTGTGGGGTATCATCATATCAAAGAATGTCTTGTGCTCAGAACATGCCGGAGCTTCACTCTAGCCTCGCATGAGGGCGAGAAACTCGAATCTAGCCTCGCATAACTCTTCACCATGTTTGTCAAATAATGCTTTGATGTCTCGTTGATTTGAACCTTCAAGACACTTGTCATCCTCAGCTGTCCATACTCCTGGCATATCGTAGGGAATCCCCTTTCCGGCTGCATATTGCGCTATCACCTTCTCTGCGTATTCTGGATTCATACTTGTACATTGTAATGCTTCAAGTACGATTGGCAATTCTACATCGCCTCGGGCTAGTCGAGCATCAATCCAGCTATCGATGTCCGGGTAACTGTCGTATTCATCTTCATCTTCATCTTGCTGCGGCTCCGGCTCCGGGCTAGACGGTGGGAATGGCATCTCAAAAAACAGGGAGGCGACCATTTTGGCTTCGTTTTGTGGTTGAGCAGTCTGATTATGCTTTGTAGTTGGACTCAGTGGTATGACTGGAGTCTCAGGATACAGGGAAGTGGTTGTTCCAGACTCATTTTCAGATCGGGTAGTCTTATTGTTCGCCAGGATTGAGCTCGTTGGTGGATTTGGCATCTCCATAAACACCGCTTCGGACTCGTTTTGAGTTTGGACAGCCTGATTTTGTTCTGGAGTTGGACCCGGTGGAAACAGAATCTCCCAAAATCGGGGATGGAAAGTGTTTTTATCCTTAATTGAAGATTGAGTGGCCTGATTTCCGTCCGATGTTGGTGGTGGAGGAGTAGCTTCAAGTGGGTTATTTTGAGGTCGACTGGTATCTGAAGAGGTCGCTGGATCTGGAGACCGACTCGGTGATTGCCTTGGCGACGCGGGCTGTTTTGACCGACGTTTGCTATGTGAAAGAATCATAGCCAAGGAATCTATAGCATCGGATGTATCTATCAATCCTCTCTTCGTAGGAGAAACACGCTTGTCACGCTTTTCACGATGCTGACGTGAAGACGTTTCACTCGTGGAGTCCCACTTTCTCTTGGCGTTTCCCGAGTTAGTTTGTGACCGAGAAGATTTGGAGGAATCGGACTGTCTTTCTGCACTAGAATGTAATAGAGCCGGGGTCAAATATTGTGATGGTTCTGCAGCAAGGATGCATGGTGGAGCTGAGGTTGAGGTTTTCGGTGGATCTGCGATGGGATGTAGTGGCAGCTGGGGTTCTCCTGTAGAGACCAAGCTGGGCATCTTTGGGCCACCAGGGCGGGGCCTCCCTCTGAGAAATTTGAGGTATCGAGCGCGCCATGATTGCCAAGTATGTTGAGGAAACTACATAACAGGAATTAGCTGGATACTTCAAGATATTAGAATAATGTCAGTGACCAAGCAACACACTTTGTCCTCGATGCTCTTGTAGATTTTGTTGCCACAAATGGGTGCATTTCCATCTAACTCCAGGGGTAGCATATGATCAAAGAGAACCTGATCATCTTCAAGGGTATAATCTGTTTTGGTGCTCTTCTTGGGAATGTGCGCGGCGCCCACAGGTCTGTTGTCCGAAGGACCAATCCGATAAGGCTCAATATCCTCAAGCCTTCCATTTTCCACAGACCTTTCCACAAATTGATAAGACACACTGCGAAAATTCCTTAGTTCGATGTTCCTCTTTAGGGGCTGGTGGATGTCATACGAATCAGCAGGGAGATTCTTTTTCAAATGATCGACAATGTTGATAACACTGGAATCTGCCCTTTTCTCAAATAGAGCAACCGTGCCCCCATGGTTCTGTGATGATTGTTAGAAATAACATGGATCTTGTTGTAGGATTTGATCTAGGATATAATACCTGAATTTGCTCTTTCAACGTCACACGCCGAGGGACAAGGGCGGACACCCAGAACTTCATGTTCTTAAAGATGGGACTACGAGTCCCCGTATCTGGATCCGAAGTCGCCATTTAGTAGAACGAAAAGATCACCAAATGACTGCAGATCACAGTATCGAGATTCTTTTTTCGCCTTTGTTCAATGTGAGCTGTCAGAAGGATCTCTGACGCGTTGTCACGTGCTAGCGTGTCATGCAGACGGCAGGTGATTACTATCGTTTTCTGGTCTGAGGTGAGGTTGATCAAATGGGCCAACAGCTTCAAAAGCTGAAGCTGGTGATTCCGAAGAAGCAAAGTTCAAGTTCACTTTCAAATAATGCTGTCAACGTCGGGGATGTGAAAGCCAGGAAGCATTTGGCGGCTCGCGTTTCGCGGCGTTTGTGACGGATTCACGTGACAGCTGTTCTTGACTTGGTTCACGAGTCACGACTCGCGGCGGTAACAGTGAACACCGACATTCTTACAAGACAGAGCGGGGATAAGTTTAGGGCGCGCAAAAACAATGAAAACGCGATAATAAATTAGGCATTTCTCCTTTTAATTGGCTCGAGGCTTCTCGAGCTAACCATCGGGGCCCAGGGACCTACCAGTCTGATCGGGCGCTACAATGGGGGTCATCCGCACTATCGCGCTGACTGTTCTGAGTATCTCCGTGTTTGTTTTTATTGCACTTTTTGGTCGACTGCCAGCATTCAGGTGAGCACTGAACCCCAAGTTATTGAGTTTACCTACGACTTATCATCCTGTTCTGTGAAGGAAAACGCCGATCGCCTTTTTGCACCGAATCGTGTGGCTACATATTCCCAACGGGGTTGCCTTTCTTGATTCCCGCCTATTTGATGGCCGTATTGTACGAGCATGGACCCAGTCAGGTAGCTATATGTGGAATGAAAATCACCCAGTGATCCTGGTCAGCAACCGATATCGAACCATACTAGCGATTGTTTATTTCTAACACTGCAGTTCAGATCTTTTTTGTGGGCCTTCTCGCCATAGGGGAAATTGTCTTCCTTCCGCCGGCATGGCCTCGCATGTCGGGTGCTCATAAACTGTGGGTTCCCATGGTTGTCGTTGTTCCTTATGTACTGCTGTACAAATGTGTGACGACCAAGTCATTCGTCACACTCGACAATCATGATCAAGAGATGAAGCGGTATCCATTTGATCGAGTGCTCTTCCATCCGGGGCATCGTTGTCGCACTTGTGATTTGCCTAAACCGCCGCGCAGCAAGCATTGCAATATATGCAAGGGCTGTGTTTCTCGACATGACCACCACTGTGTCTGGTTGATGAATTGCGTCGGGGCCAACAACTACGTCTATTTTATGTCGCTTCTACTATCCTTGACAGTGTTGTTGGTGTATGGAACCTTTCTTGGTTATCAACTACTAAGCCAGACTCTTGAGACACGGGTGACAGCGGAGGGAAAAGCAGCCATGCAAGCCTGGACGATGTACTTTCATATTTGGGCATTTGTAATCACCGCCGACTACAAGATTGGCACTGTCACGTTATTGATGCTAATGACGGCACCGCTGGCCGCTGCCTTCTTGATCTATCATAGCTACCTGGTTTGGGCGGGTACCACAACCAATGAAAGTGCCAAATGGTCGGATTTAAAAGACGACGTCGAGGATGGATTTGTGTTCAAAGCCAAAAGAAGCCAAATCGAGAATGCACCGCCCTACACGGATTTGGGCGATGAGCCTTGGCCCATACAAAGTGACCAGATTTTGGTCACGGATGACGATCCACCAATGGAAGGTTACATGCTGGCGGCGGATTCAAACCGTGTCTATTATAACAAGGGTGGAGAGGTACCTATTGATGCACAGTGGAGACCAGTCCTAAACATGAACGATGTGGATAACATCTATGACATTGGATTTTGGGGTAATTTCAAGGACGCTATGGGGATGTCGGTGCGGCGGAAGACTTCAAGTATTTAGACAGGATAATGTCTGACAAGTCTTGGCTTTCCTTCAAGTGCTTCAAGTGTTCAATGTTTGCGTTTTAGTGCTCGATTCCCGCCACCTCAAAACATACTGTCAAGTGATTTTCTTCTCTTTTCTCATTCAAATGTGGACCGGCACATGTGCACTACTAGTATGTATATAATATACCAGCTGACATATGTATATCCCAAGTAAAAGAAACCAAGTAAAAATTTTAGCCATATAATCCCCTCCCGATTCCCCGCTCAAGTCCCCTCTCAAGTCTATTTTACTATGTAGTTTACACATGTGCATACTATGCATAACCATGTATGATTTATATACACTTCTTTCTCAACAATAATATCAATACCTTAGTTATTAAGAAAAGGGGGTACGTGGACGGAAATACCACGATTTGTTATTGGCTAGTACATCAACCTTTTTGACATGCGCTACCAGCACTTGAGTGTCTGTGCGTGCCTGTGCGAGGTTTTATACAGCCCCTCCAGATGTCGTTTCCCCTCGTAATCGACAACGACTTTCCCGCCTTTCTTCTCCCTGCACGTTGTAAATAACGCAAGTTCGCAATTGATCCAGATCACCTTTGAAGTTCCTGAGCTCCGCCAACCCCCTTTCCCTATGTGACTCGCGAATGGACCGGCTCCGCCCACGGGGGCTACGTCCGCGACCTGTTCCCCGAACCAACCGAGACTGTCTTCCTACTCCACGAGTCCCTACGACGACCAGCAGGTGCTGCCCTCATTCAGATGCAAAGTGGGAAGCTGGCCCTGCCGGCGTACTTGTCAACCATCACTGCTTGACGTGAAGAGGCGGTAGTTCAGGCGCTCGAACGCGGAGCCCCTGATTGGAACCCCTGACTGCCATCACGGTGAGCAAGGCGAGATACACACGCAGCATATCCTGCTGACGTGCGCACGCTTTACCGAGCTCAGGGCTGAGATCCTCGGCCCGAACCGAGCCCCCTGGGACTGGACGCGATGGCTGACAACCCCAAAGCAGCATCTTTCATGCTCGGAACGCGCCTACTCAGCCAGTTCAGCTACTCTCCAGAGACGTTCTATAACACAGTCGACTCAGGGGCCACGGGTGTGGCTTGAAAGCACACCCCCTTGGAGTACTTGCGGGCCTCAAGATACCATTATTCCCACCCCCTTATACTGTTTTCGGTCGTTCGAGGATATTCAATGTTAAGATTTATCGAAGTCGAGAATTATGCGCGGTTGGGTACCATAGGGAATACCCCCGACGCCCTGGATCTGTTACTGTTGGTTAATCGAGCATATCCAGCCAAAAGCCTGACAGGACCATCAATGGCCTTAAAAAAAAACAAAAAAAAAAACACAGAGGGCAATGGTCAGTCCGGCCACAAACCCCGTCACGGAAAAAAAAAAGTCCTTGAAGAATAGTCGATGTCGCCGATATAAGTCCAGGTTAAACAGCCGCAGATCGACATTGCCTGCCAAAAAGTCCGATGGAGGAACCGAAAGTTTCTTGCAGGATGATTTGGAAATTTTACACCGGTTTGATAATCCCAAGACATATACACCAAGCCCTGCGGAAGTTCTGAAAGCAATCAAAATAGCGTACGCTAGATTGTACCCCACTCACAGAGGACCATAATAGATGACTACTCAAAGATTGTCTGGCCTTGCTTCTGCAGTGACTTCTGGACGTTCCATAGCAATTCCCGAATCTCATGGATAAAACCTCCATATTCTCTTCCACCGCAACCACATCACCTTCTATTACCAAAAGTTCTGCCAGTCAGAATACCATGCAAAGTGCTGCAAATGACGTTGTAAAGAGGCGGATACAATCTTCCTCTCCGGACAACCACCGGCCCCTGGATTACCCGTCGTCCCATGGCCATCACTTGTTTATGAGGTCGAATTGTCTGAGTCCCGCCCCCAGCTACGGACTCCCAATGATGGTACTCCAACTCCGGTCATAATACACAACTTGTGGTTCTCATCTCAGCAAAGCCTAATCATGACGCTGAGATTGAGACATGAACCCCTGTTGTTAACCAGAGATCTGGCTTCAACGGCAGGAATCGAAGTGACTATATCCTGGTCTGTACACAATCAGTCGGGCTGTGTCCGGTGATGATATCGAACTAAATTTCTCATGATTAATGAGACGGCCACCACAAAATCTGCAGGAACGAAATTTGCATCTCACTGCGACGCAGATAAGCAGCATCTCTCAATAGTATGTGGTTGAAACTATTATGTTTCTTGGAGAATATATTCGCTGACTGGCTCACTCTAGTCATAATCAGCCGCTTGAATGACTGCTGCGATGGATGTAGCTGTCTACACTCTGACCCGTCGCCACTTGCCTATCGACACCTAAAGACACATTTCTAGATGAACAAGAAATAAACTCATGCGTATGAGGCGGCAACCACTGACATCAAAAACGTACTACAGTGCCATGTGAACGGACCTACCAATTTGGCCCAGGCAAATAAATAAAAAGATATTTCTAAATAATTAGAAATTGTTATAATATTGATAGAAATTATTGCTTTGACTTGACCTGATACAAACTCATATTCTTATTGTCTGTTATGATCCATAGACTCGGAATATTTTCTAAATTTGCCACTAATAAAACATTTCATGTGTTTACTTACGTTTAGCCAGATTGGATGAGTAGATAATTCATATCTTGTGTTTCGTAAATTAATCATTATCCCGAATGCTTAGCTCGATTCAGGACCGATGTATGGAGGAACTCTTACCACTGTAACAGTTTTCTCCGTACAGTCGCTGAATCCATGGTTGCCGAATGGCTAAAATATACTATCGCACTGGGCTGGTCGACATCAAATACGGGCAAGAAATGTGACAACCGCGCCGAAGCGGGCACATCTGTATAGCTTGCCACGGCAATTAGCCCCTCCTCCTCAATATCGATCCATTTTTCTGCAATGGTTGCAACAAGGGAACTATTCCAAATTCCTTCCTGGATAGCAGCGGTGCGAAGAACACGAACAGCACGCCGTCGGATGTGCGGGTCGCGGCATCGTGCGGCGACGTTAAACATGGCTGCGATAATGTTGAGATCGAGAGAAAAGGTCTTTGGCGATAACGGAGACGGCAACGAGGACGTAGAAGAAGAAGCATAACAGGGTACGATTGACTCGCCTAGGGATACCATCTGTTCGAAAAAGGGACAGTACTTGTCCCACTTAACATGGTCGCCTGCCTCAAGTCCGCCCGTGGGCTGGGAGACATCGAGCATGATAAAGCAGTCAATATGGCGCAGCTGGAGGACTGCGGCCCCGCGGCGCTCACGGTCCGTGAGAAAGTTTCCGCGCTCGAGTAGGAATTCATCTAGCGCGGTTGACCATCGCGTTAGCAAGGAGAGCGAGTTATCGCGCAGACTGACGGTTGCGGGAGTGATTTCGTTGTCAAATTCTGCGGCACTGCTCTCAGGTAGTGATTCTGCCTCAATATTTAGGTCCTCCAGCTCCGCACTGCGCTGCCGGTAGTAGTATGCGTATATCTCGAGCATCTCGCGTGCGTCGGCCAAGGAATGGAACACGACGGGTTGATTCAAGTCAATGGCTACCTCAGGCCAGAGGTTCAAACGTGTTGCACTGACTTTATGGTTTGTCTGTATCGAAATTTATTTAGAATATTCTATGGGAATATGGGGGTATGGATAGGAGGGACATCCGTACCACAGCCGTCTGTGCCTGGAGACGCGTGAAAAGACCACACAGGATGTTCATTGGTACATATGGTGTGCGCCATGAGCTCAAGCCTGTAAAAGATCTGGATGTGTTGGTTCGAAGCTCACCGAGGATCTTTAGTCCGCTGGTGATATGGGCAATGGCCGAACCGTAATGGCCGCGCATGGCCTATAGCTTGGCTAGTACGCATCGCTCGACAGCAGACATGGCAAAAACGCACCTCAAAACAAACAAATAGCAGACACGAGATCAGACACACGTCAATGGGCTGAGAGCTGTCCAGTGAGGGCATTAAACAGCGCATGGCGCGCATGTACTGGCGCAAGGCAAAGGGGTTGCGGATAGCGAGAGCGCTGGAGGCAAAGGGAGGTCCTGTATCGTACTCGAAATGCTCATGCAATGAGCCTAGAGCAACTATGACATGGCGAATGGCCGGCTCGTGGTGTGCAGACTGCAATAGCAGGCGTTCCCAGAATGCGCACTCAAAGTCGCCAGCCAGCTGCGGAGCGGTCTTCAGCAGGAAGAATTGGAAAGACTGGCGCTCCTGGTCGCAGGAAAACAGGTCAAAGGATGGAATGCTGCACGGTTGGGTGATGACCGTCTCGGTGAATGGGCTTAGTCGCTCGATTGCTTGGATAGGAGTGGTAGATGTCAGCTCGTTATAACCATCGCAGACGCGGCCTGTTGAGGTGCATCGCCGACAGGCCGGTCGCTCCTCGCCACACTTCACCCGTCGTTCTATCCGTCTCGGTCAGTAAACATTTGACAAATCTTGAAAAGTTCAACTTTACTCCTGCATACAGTCAGCAAGGGTATTTCCAGGATATGGGGGACGGACTTGCAGGTTATGCAGCCGGTACGCGTCTTGGGCTGAAAGGCACGCTTCCGGTCTTCCGAAGCGACTCGGGGCATTATTCAAGCGATGCCCGATGTGGTGGAAGTGATTTGGACGGAGATTGAGTGGGGGGAAATGGAGGACGTTGGAGTGTGGGGGTCAAGCGACTTTGTTAGCGATAATATGGGTCATCATTGATCAATACGGATGTTGAAGTTGGTTCCACTCCGTACGCAACTGAACGCCTTATCGGCTTCTCTTCGGACTAGTCTCAGGCTTCAGCATTTCAAACTTGAATGTTTCGGGTTAACTAGCAAGTATCTAAGCCATAACAGATTGAATCTCAATACTCACCAGATTCATTCTAGATCTGAATTATCTGGTTGATCAAGACCACAGAAATACAATTACAATGAAACATTGAAGTGCAAAACAACCTCATTGATCCATATTTGAACCACCGGGTATGGCGGCCGATAGAGGCCACCTCTAGGTCACATCTCAATTTCAATTTCTAACTTCACCGCCCTGTTTCCTGCCTGTATTTATATTTATCATACATAGGAATATCTTAAGGGATTTGATCTAAATACGGGTCACTTTTAGAATAGACTTGAGAATAGACTTGAGAATAGACTTGAGAATAGACTTGAGAATAGACTTGAGAATAGACTTGAGAATAGACTTGAGAATAGACTTAAGAACGGATTATATGACTAGGATCTCAGCCTCTCTTTCTTGCCAATGAATTTGGAATTACTCGTAACATTGAATTTACTTTCTGCTGGAAAGTTGAAATTGGGATGTGAGTCATCATGTGACCTAGGGGTGGCCTCTATCGGCCGCCGCATAACGTAATCGGTAAGCGGATGGCCAGTGTAAGTAGGCGGCCAACCTCAAAACACATAGTAAATATGATAAATTACAACTTCATTTCTCAACCAAAAAAAATCAAACTCAGTTCAATTTTATAGTTTGAGCTATTAGCCATATCTCCAGTGACATCCAGAATTTTGGGCCCCTTAAACGAAGTATTCGTCGTGTTTACCAAAAATACATTGTATTTTTCGTCAAATGTTGTAAAATTAGTATATTTAAGCTGCCAGAAATTGGGTTACTTTAAAACTGGCCAGGTCCATCTGAAGATAGATATTCAATAACACCCTATGATATGGATCTAGTCTGACTTGTTGTGGTTGAGAAATGAAGTTGAAATTTATCATATTTACTATGTGTTTTGAGGTTGGCCGCCCACTTACACTGGCCATCCGCTTACCGATTACGTTACTGGGTTGATCCGTCGGGTACGATGGATGACTAACACTTACATTTGAACGTTGAACATTTCACCAGTTGACAATTTGACAATTTGACTCTTGATAACCTTGGAATAGCGTCCTTGTTGCTAAGTTTGATTATGGATTCCCATATAGTATACAAACTTGCAAAAAAAAACCCCCCCTTCATCATAGCTAAAATAAGAGGTTGAGAGACATCTGGAGAATCTCACTACATTTTCAATGATCTGATTCACTGTCCGTACGAGCGGGCCAATCGGAATCGCTCCTCGAGACTATGAGGGATCCAGTCTCGTATGGACAATCACAGCCACAACAATGAAATCCTTTTACCAGGCAGCGATATTCGGCTGAGATGGGATATAAGATGAACAATATACCTCGTTGATCATGGTTTATAGCCCCCTATCAAATCAGGCACAATTGAAAGTCCTCATTTTTGGGCAATACTGCCATCATGACGCAATGCAAAGGTACGCCTTAGGTCTCCACATGTCTTTCTAATAGCACAATGGCTCATAAAGAATAGCTTTGACGACTCCTGATACCATGTGGAACTTCTGTCCCTCAATTGGCGCAGCATACCTTTTCATCGTGCTCTTTGGCCTGACAACAGTCGCCCACGTCGTGCAGGCGGCCCTGCACCGCAAGCTCTACTGCTGGGTGATCGCCATATCTGGAATGATCCAGACAATAACTTATATCTTTCGTGTGCTAAGCATCCTTAATCCAGCTAGCTATGAAGAATATGCCGCATGGTTCGTGCTGATTCTCGTCGCGCCGCTGTGGACCAACGCTTTCGTTTATATGATCATGGGGCGGATGGTATGGAATTTCACTGATGATGCACAAATTCTACGTTTGCGACCATGGCGATTTGGTCTAATCTTCGTCATTCTTGACATAATGCATGTACTGAATCTCTTCTATTTTGACACCCAGGCTAACCATGACATAGCGCGTTTATTGTTCAGGTATACGGGGCGGCGCAGGCGGCTGGCAACAATGTATCGTATAGCACGGAGATGACAGGCTTGCACATTTACATGGCTGGTGTGGGAATCCAGCAGTTCTTTGTCCTCGTCTTTGTCATCTACGCAATTTCTTTCCACCGCAAGATTCTCCGACAGCAGCGCCCGGATCGGAAAAAGGCCTTACTCCTTCTCTATATACTTTATGCATGTCTTGCTTTGATCACGGTAAGCCAAATCTCACAACCTTAGCTTGGAATATTTTGAAAATAGACTAACAACTTAGATGCGTATCGTCTTCCGTCTATCTGAATACTCCCAAGGTCTTGACAGCCGGTTACCCCTCCATGAGGCGTATCAGTACTGCCTAGACTCATTGCCCATGCTTTTAGCACTTGTAATGGTCAACGCCGTGCACCCCGGGCGTATAATGCCGGGCAAGGATGCCGACATACCGAGCCGCAAGGAACGAAAGAAGTTGAATATTCTTAATAAGCCAGGAGTCCTGGGAGATGACGTGATATGTCTTGAACACTGCTAGAAAACTTGAATGCATGTAAATAGTTGATACATAATATATGTACTCAGCAAGTCCAGTCGCATGTACAACATTGAATGTCATAATGCCTTTTATTTTTCTAAGGTTATGGCTTGCAAGTTGACGTTGGACCTGGAAGGTTGAGTGTGCATAAGATCACATGTGCACTATATATTAATGTTAATGTTGAGTGCCTAGTTGTGGGACTTGATATCTGATCACTTCAATGTTCCAGATGTCATTTGAAACATTCAAATAGAAGATCAAATTGATCAGCTTGAGAGAACTAGTGCTTGCATGTGAGCGGAAAGATACCGCTTCTTTCTTCTCTATATAAGTGACATAATATACATGTTTCCTCCCCATATTCAAACAAATGACAGTAAAATGACAGAAACACAGTACTGATTTTGAAGATGGATCTTCAAATTCTAGCCATCAATATTCTTCACATCGAACGGAGCCTTCTGTCATGACAGATCGTCTTCCTTTCCGATCTTAATGTCTTCCGGCCATAACATCTGACGTCTGGCAACAGCAACTATCGTGGCACCTCCCACACCCAACCACATAATGACTTGTACTACTGTCAGAACCGACGTGACCCACAAGACAGCTGGCGACTGCAAAACCTGACCGATGCTGATTGTTGCAATGATAAATCCCGTGTTGGGGAATACCATACCCCAATAAACGACGGACATGGGAGGAGCTCCTTCACCCCCAAAAATTCTGGTAGATGCCAGAACACTAACAACAGCGATGCAAAGATGAAAAAAAGCCATAGTCCAAATAAATATCGCAAAGAATGTGGCAATCACTAGTACAATATCACCGGTGCTGACAAGGACATTTCCAGCGGACTGGGAAGCCATGTATGATATGATGTATTGATCCGGGAATACTTTGACAGCCTCCTTGGCCATTCCAATCAATGCAAGAGCAGTGAAACTCCACGGTCCGACAGCAATGAACATTTGTGGACGTTTAGGTAGCTCCGGAAGACCATGTTTCGCAAGGAAATACTGGTATTCGGCATATATAAGGCAAGACATGATGAACCCGAAACCTTGCAGTGTGACTCCACCGATGAGGATGGGTAGAGCTTGGTCTCGTGGTTGGTTTGCAGCAATAGACGATGCAATCGTGCCGGAAAGCATTGCAGGAAAAGAGGGCAGGAGTTGAGCGATTGGGAAAGGTTGGCGCTTGGCCATAGCGAGGTGGTACAGATACCAGTTGTGGAATATCGCTAAGAGGGTGGCACATGCGACGTAGATCCAAAAGATAATCCGAAGGGCAACCTGGAGCCAGGGGCCACAGGAGTCGGTTCCATAGCTCTCTGCTCCGAGGATGATGGTCGCGATAGCTAGCAGGCAAGTGGGCGCGTAATAGCTTTCATTGCCATCTCTGAATGACTCCTTGAGGGCAGACCGTTTGGAAAGGAAGCGGAGGACCATGCAGAAGGTGATCGCAAGAAAGAAGGCCAAGTTGAAAACGTAGATAATTTTTCCAATGATCTCAAGTCCGGTGAATTGGTGAGGTGTCCGGTAGAGGAGAACAGCGATACCTCCAGTAGCCATGGACATTGAGTACCAGCCCCATTTGATCTGACATAGTCTCTCGTTGAGGGTGACTCTATTGTCAATGTTCATATTGGCTAATGTGGGAGGTTGTGACTCGTGAGATTCATAATCGCAACGAAGGTTTGGAAAAAATTCGCCGCATATGCAAAAAAAGGGTATCAACGTGGATCACATAGTGGATCACCAAATGACCAAGTTTGAATATCAGGTCGATCAAGTTTGTTGGACGAGGTAGGTTGCGTGCTCGTTCAATGATATCCACTGGGTAAAACCCACAAGGCACAAAATTTGTTGCGTTTCGGCATGCCGAGCTCGGGATCTTTCCGATCGTGATCTACACCTGAAGCTTAATTAGGCTTGTACTCCGAACCTTGTTTTACAGTATGTGTGAGATTATTGATCGACCGTTGCAAATACCAACCTTTTCTTGACATGGAATTAGAATTGAATACTTTTGTGAGATACACAAGAGTTTGACTAGCTATTCATATGGGCATTAAAACACTATAAGCAAAATAAACCTTGGAACCTTCCGAAGTTGGAAATAATTTCATTTCTACTAGGTATCGGTCTCCAAATTTCCAAATACTGGTTTGCCTCAAATATGCCGAAGTGTTTCCGATTTCCTAAAGATCTCGGCAAATTACCTAGGTGGTATAGTGTAGTATGTACAGAATTATACATTCCAGTGGTCAGTACATTGGAGTATGCGGATTTAATAGTCTCCACTTATGCACACATTGAACCCACTATTCATTGTCTGGAATGAGGTTTGTACATTGCCTCTGCTTGAGTTCCTGCACGGCATCCTGAATAACGTTCTTCGAGAGTTCCACGCTTGATTGGCATGCGTAGCAGATTTTTATGAAAATGGGCTAGCTTGGCATTCATACATAGGAAGTTCGGTGAATTATAACATCTAAAGTACCTATCGTTCAAGTATCAGGTGCTGGGCGGCCCTTCAATGTTCCCTTCAACATTGACATCGCAAATATTTGGCTAGTTAGGGAGAGGATCCATCAACTCCAGGGCTCAACACCAATGCCAAGACATCAATCCTTGGAAGGTGTAAAATTTCAACAGTTTCTTGGAAGACTTTTCAGTATGTGTTGTCCGTGCTACTGTTTTCTCTATTTCTAGGCATACATATATCTATGTATAACCGATGTCAAATGGCAAAGAGAAATCGTTTAGATCCGTCGAATTCCAAAGTCAATCATCCATGCACATGTGGACTCCGAGGTCAAGCCACGCGACTGGAAATATCAATTGGGGACATTTGGAAGGGAGAGCCCTGGAGTTCATAATTACTAACATGCAAACACTGACCCCTAATGGACAAAACCTTTTAAAGTTGGAGGTAAGTCACGATTTTAAATGTTCCAAATGTTTCAAAGTTCAAATGTTTTCGAGACTCGTTTGATCTATTGTCGGTTAGTATTTGGGTCCAATATTGTAACTCATAGGCATTGAAAAAAAGCTCTACTTGAACACACCATCTACCATTTCATGAGATTAATCTTCGTTCTTCTCTTCCGTATCGCCCTCAAGCTTAACATCGGTCACTAGGAAGTTCCCTATGAAACACAGACAGATCAAGGGTACAAGAGTAATGAAAACGACTCGGAACCCAGCCATATTTGCATCTAGCACCCGAGGATCATTTGATGGCGGATTCAATCTCTCATCACTCGGTGTATGTTTAGACAAGTCTGTGGATGCGAATTTATTGTACAAAGCCGTATGTGTGGCAGCACGCTGCGCCGCAGTTGAGATGGCAATGCCGAAAACAGCGCCCAATGAACGCAACAAGTTGCGAGTACATGTGGCTACTGCCCTATCTTCAGTTCTTGCGAGTGCTTGAACTGCGACCAATCCTTGTTCAAAAAAAAAGTCAATATACTGCTTTCTTCATTGTATCTGAGAAAGTTATGTTACCTGGTTGATGCGTAAAGCCAACGCCCGAACCTTCGATAGCAAGGACGACGACATAAACTACGATATGAGTATTGCGGTCAAATAGCAGTCGCAGACCTGCTCCGCATGACCACAGAAAAAGTCCAATTCGCAGCACAGGTGTGAATCTAAATATCATGAGCAAGCAGAATATCAGGAGAAATTAATGCCTTTGACAAACCTAGCGAATCGACTCATCAAAATTCCGGATATTGCCCCCGCAATGCTTTGTCCCAGAACATATGGTAAAGTTAAAATGGCACTCTTAAGGGGTGAAAAGCCCAAAAGTTGTTGAAAGAAGAGAGGCATAAAGTATTGCGTGGATTGCCACACATAGTCGTGCAGGACACCAGTTATTAGCATGACTGTCAGAGATCTTTGCCTGAACAAGTTCAAGGGCATTATGGGGAGTACGGCGAATCGCGCCTGTACTATAAGAAAGGTCACGATGGAGATAGCTCCAATGACCAACAAGGTAATTATAAAGCCGCTGTTCCAAGGCCAAGAACTTCCACCAGAGCTTATTGGGATCTGGGTTAACAGGGTTAGTATTATCTGGGATTAAGATTTGAGAACGAAGCAGGAAGGTTCGCCTATGGAATGGATGTGGTTCACGAATCACATACCAAGAGAAAAGTAATCCCCATAGTAGACAGCAAAACTCCAAACCAATCGATTTGTTTCACTTTTCGTCGCCAGCTTTCTCCGACTTTTTCCAATGGCAACAGCAAAAGGAGAAAAAACACAGATATCAAAGCAAGAATAGATGGGACCCAAAAGGTCCATCTCCAACCATGAGGTCCTTTCTGTATTAGGCTGGCTGCAAGAAAAGGGCCAGTTACCGCTCCTCCTCCAATGGAGATACTCACAAATCCCTGGTATTTTCCTCGCTCTTTCAGACTCACTAAATCGCTGATGATGATCGAGACCAGTGAGCTTATGCCCCCTGCCCCAATCCCGCTTATTGCGCGCGACACATAAAGCCACGCTGGGGTTTTCGCCCAACCCGACAGGAAGTTGCCAAGCATAATACAGGCAACAGAGACAAGGAGAACCGGCTTCCGCCCAGATATATCGGAGATGCGACCATATAAAGGCTGAAATATCGCCTGCCCGAGGAGAAAAGCAGTGCCAGCCCAAGTGATCGTTGTCCCTGCCGACAAGGCATTTGAAACTGTAGCGAGCGCTGTCGTTGTGGCATTCATATCCAGATATGATATGAAATAGCAAAAGCAAAGACAAACATAGGAAGCCACCAGACGAGGGAATGAAAGCCTTAGTGTCTGATCGTCTAGGGCAGTGAGCCTATTTGGTGAGGTAGAGCTGGACACCCCCTTTTCGGTAATCAACATCAGGCTCGTCATATGGATCAAATGAGGTTATGGATCGAGGATATTCTAGAAGCCCACATCTGAAAATCAATTGTGTTCAAATGTTTTAGGGGTCTGGACATTTGAACTTTCTTTACTGAAAGTCCCTCCATATTTTGTCAATTGAGCATATTGGGACCGTGCAACGTTGAAGAGTTACTTCAAAAATGCTACCAGCCCTCCAAACAAGAAATTCTTCAGCGGACCTTCAGAGGACTCGGTCTTTTCTTTTTCTTTTCTTTTTTTCTTTTCTTTTTCTTTTGCTCGACTGGATCGTTAGTAACATCTTGGAGTTCAAATTCAAAACGATTTAACTGGGGTGAGACAAAGTGGATCGGAGTCGTCTATGTCGTCCCGACTCCCGATGATTGGTTACGGCCCAAGAGTTCCCAGGTGCCGAGTCCTGCACTCAAGTGCTGATTTGGACTAGCGCAGGGCCCTTTCTATTTACGAACGTTGACTTTATTTTGTCCCTTCTATTTCAATCTTGTATCGGCATTCGGAGACTATAGTATTGTATTTCCGTATGCATGTGGTGCTTGTGTAGCATTTAAGCTTGAACTAATAGACCGAATACCACTGTATAATCAATTTGATGCGATATGATTATGAATCGCATAGATGCCTAATGTACGCTGCCATGGTCACAGTGCGGATTCGGGTCCAACATTCAAAGGTTCACAAGGATATTTTGCAAGACCTCGTATACACACTGTACGGTTTCTGGATTCTTCTCAAATCAATCCAGTGTGAACCTTTCCAACATTGAACCTTCCTATGGAAATACCTGGGTACTAATTCGGGAATCGGTAATAATATTGGAACATGAAAAGATAAAATTTCATATTGCTGGTGAACAAATTTGAAAAGACAAAAAAAGTATCCACATGCAGATCTAGACTGTCGCTACCTGGATCGCATTGATACCTAACAATCGCTTCACTGGAATAATCCGCGCATCAGCCTCGCATCCAGACTGAGTTCCTAGAGCTAGTTCTTCAACAGTCGCTCCCATGTTCTCAATGGCGCCCTTCTGTGCAGCAACAAGAAATTGCTTCACTTCTTCGTTCTTTCCATTTTCAAAATCCCGATCGAGTAAGATTCGCAGGAGGCAGCCGTAGTTTTGAGCTTCAAGGCATGCCTTTGCTTCTTCATCCTTGAGAAATAAGCCCGGACTCTCAGCCAGCAAAGTCTGCGCAATAATCTCAATTGCTTGGATCTTTGCGCGCATCAGATGATTGGCATAGATTATGATATTTGCGCCGGCATCAACGAGGCTTGTGCGTGGTGTAGTGCTGTAAGTAGTTGGGACTACTACAAGAGGCATTGTGCTGTTCTTTTCGCGGAATCGTCTCATGAAGCTCACTACCTCAGAGGAACTATGGCTTTTGCTGTGAATCATGATGGCATCCACACCTGCTTCAGTATAAATCACAGCACGGGACAGTGCATCCTCAAGGGACTTTTGGATAGAGGCAGAGTCTTCGGTTGGATCATTTTTCTTTATGCGGACGTTGAAAGACTCGATCCTAGCTGTCACCATCAACTCGCTTCCAATCGCACATTTCCTAAAGGCTTGGATTCTTTTGGAAAACTCCAACGGATCTGCTTGCAACTGTGATCCGTCCGCGGATAATAGTGAATTGACCTTTTCTCCTGGGGCGTTCAGATCTTTATCTTCAATTATCACCATTGAGATCCCAGCATTGACCAGGACAGTCACAAGAGCTGGGATGTTCTCAATATCACCACCGCTGTCGGCATCGAAAGCTGCACAGAGAAGACGTTCGTTTGTGGAGTTGGATTTGACCTTTGCCGCCTCCAAAATTGCTCGATGGAGAGGAGATATAAGTTCCGTGTCTGGAACCCCCAAGTAGGTAGTTTGAGTGAGGCCACTAATCCATACACCTTCAAAGTAGTGATCATCTCCACCAGCATTCCGAATGACTTCTGTAGAAAATCCATCGTGCGCTTCTATCAAGCGGATCACGCCATTGTGTTGTCTCAGAGCGGACCGAATTGACACAGACATCGCGTCAAGTCGTTCCAAACGGGGCGGCCAAAGCAAGTGACAAGTCTAGATAGAGAGGAAGATCAGTCGATGTAAAAGAGAGTTCTCGTGATTGGGGAACATTGAAAAGGCCAATATTATTTCTTTCTGGTGTTTGAGCCAGAGCTTTTTCTGGGGATTCACACTAGTAATCCTTGATCAATCGTAAATAGAATGCTTAATGAGCATAATAAGGGAGTGACCATAAGGAAATAGGAAAGATGAGAGGGATAGAAGGTGACAAACCAGGAAGAGGACCGTGTATATCAGTTAACAGATGAATTCAATGTTTGATAGTTGGCAAGTAACGTTTGTCAAACAGAAGCAAGCAACAGAGGAGTAGGAGAAGGAAGAAAGAACGGAAAGAAGCACTTGAGGAGAAGGTATGAAATTTCCGGGAATGAAACCTTCTTCAAAAATTGATCTACGCTAGTAAATATAGTATCATGTATACTACTACTATACATATAATATATATCACATGCATGGTAAAGCTCTTGAAGCCGTTGAAGGTGTAAGTTGGTGGTCATCACACACGTCACGTGCGAATATACTTCTTCTACTCATTTATCGGCTTTCTTTTATCCCCCGAAGGAACCACGGCTCGTATGTTCTGAGAACTGATATACCGGGAAACCGCAGCAAACATTTGAAGAGTACGAGTTGTGTCATTTTTCGCAAGGTTTCACTGGAAGTTTGTTTCACCTCTCAACACACCTGGTACTACTACTAGTATCTACGGCAGGTGCTGCCCCCAATGCCTAGTGACCTTTCAATATTCCTGATATTCTCTTGGAGAAAGAACTCCCAGGCTGTTCACGCAGATCCAAAATTTCGCGCAAAACTATTCAATATCTCGTTACCGCGAACATGGGATCCTCTTCAATTTCGTCTTGTTTCTCAAAGCTTGATGAGGTACCACTCGATCCTCATTACTCACTGAAAGAAGACTTTGAAAATGATGCCGATCCCATCAAGGTGATCTTGGGATCGGGTATCTATCGAGACAAGAATGGGAAGCCATGGGTATTGCCTACGGTTCAAGAAGTAAGTCTATAACTCCAAGACTGCAATGGTGTGATGCAAGGCGATTTCTGATAATTGGTCATGAAGGCCGAAGTTCTAGTCGACAATCTACAGGATCCCGCCCGTTACGACTACCTTCCCATCCCAGGATATGCACCATTTTATACCGCAGCACGGGATTTATTGTTTGGGAATCTGGAAAAGCCAAAAAATTACATTGTCTCTCTCCAAACTGTGGCAGGGACAGGTGCAAACTCCCTTGGCGCCCGTTTCGTATCCGAGGTCTTGAGGCCATCTGCAGTGTGGCTATCAGACCCGAGTTGGATCAATCACGCGAATATTTGGACATTGATGGGAGTGGAGGTGAAATATTACCCGTACTGGGACGCCGAGAATAAGTGCTTGAGTTTTGAGAAGATGGTTCAAGCTCTGACACAAGAGGCCATGCCCGGAGATGCAATCGTACTTCATGGCTGTGCCCATAACCCGACAGGGGTTGATCCAACGAAAGACCAGTGGAAAGCAATTGCAGAAGTTTGTGAAGGCAGAGGGTTGTTCCCTTTCTTTGACTGTGCATAGTAAGTGGGGTGACTTGCACACGGGGTGGCTATTCTTTTAATTGGAATGGAGGCTAACAGAAGAGAGATAGCCAAGGATTCGCTTCCGGAGACTTGGACGAGGATGCTTGGGCATTGAGATACTTCGCATCTCGCGATAACATGGAGCTCGCAGTAGCCCAATCTTTTTCAAAGAATATGGGCCTCTATGGAGAACGCGTTGGGGCCTTGCATGTTCTCACGGCTTCACCAGACGCTGCATCAAAGGTGAAAGGGCATCTCCTCCGTCTTCAGCGAGGGCTAGTCTCTCAACCACCCCAGAGAGGGGCAATACTGGCGTCAAAAATTCTTCGAAATGACACACTATTCAAGAAATGGTTACTGGATCTTTGTGAGATGAGCTCGAGGATGAAAGACATGAGAAAAGCACTGCACAAGGAGATGGTTTCTTTGGGAACGCCGGGAAACTGGGACCACATATTGAGTCAAGTGAGTGAATCTCATAGTTTGTTTCGAAGAAGATTGACATTTCTAATAACAGATAGATTGGAATGTTCTCCTACACAGGCCTCAGCGCTGCACAGGTAGAAGCCATGCAGTCTGACAGTCACGTTTACATCTTGAAGTCGGGACGAATCTCAATTGCAGGCTGTAAGTATTTGAGCACATGCAATCATAAGTCAGAAATTGAAATTTTTTGATTTAGATGGAGCTAAATTGTAAGTCGATAGTAAACGATTCAAACGTCAAATATGTGGCCCAGGCAATCGACCGTGCCTTGAGAATGGAGCTCAGATAGCTCGCCCATTCGCTGTCCGAACATGCCTCTTACTTTGCTCATGATTCTTCATTGCTTGATAAATCCTAGTAAAAGTTAACGGGGCTTAGTACATCGCCGGTTTTTCGAACAACGCCGTATAGCGACATCCTGATGTCGAAATACCCCCAGTAGGTGAAGATCAAATGTTGCGAAACCTTGGATGAGAACGCCTGGATGACCAGAGCAGACCTCGGGAGTTTTATTTCCCAGAATATCCATGAAATCTGTAGGCTGTAATGGTACGGAGTAGTACTAGTAATCTACTAGTAATCTACAAGTCACCTACTAGTCCCCTCAAAGTCAACGTAAATCCATGCTGTCTCCTTAAGAGGCTTAATCCACCCTGGTCTTTGCCACTATGCCTTAAAAAAAAAAAGGAGTGACACGCCACGCTCTTCAATGTTTCAAATGTTAATGAAGGGCGTTGTCGACAAATGTGTTTTGGAGGCTCAAAACTGAAACTGAATACCTAACAACAGCCAAGTGAGAATCAGGCTGGGTACCTACTAGGTAAAAACCCGGAACTGTTCAACTCCTGTCCAATACTTCAAACGTTGCTACCAATACAAGCTGGACACATGCATGGATTGATCTCATAAACCTTTGACAAAATTGGTACCGTGATGTGCAGGTGACGGCAAGCTGACGATGCATTTAATTTTCAGCTTGTGTAGCCTTGGAATACCTTGCAATCCCTGGAGGTCACAAGACCATCTACGATACATGTAAACTGGGATGCATGAGTACTGGCACTTGAGAGCAATATATGTCTAAGTAACCAAACTACCTTGGAGGATTACAACAAGGTCTCATTGACTTGAGAATACAACGTCGGAATGCAGGGGCCGGATAGACCGGAGGTTCCCGGGGTCATGGAATGATCAATATGACCAAAATCCCCCGCCCCCAAAAAAGACTCACCGTGAAATAATCGAAATCGAGAGTAAGAGATGTGAAAGAGGTTAAAAGAGATCAGGGTTGATCGATGGATATCGATGACTTCATCATCGTTGAATCCGTTGTTCAACCTTGGGATTTTCGATGTGGTTGCATCGCCCAGATCGGGATATGCACCTCACATAATCGGAAATAGCAAGCTGACTTTGCCAGAACAAGAACTTTGGTCGTTCCTTTCCAATTTCTTGAATTCTTTAACTCCTTTTGGAAACAAGTGGGTACAGGTCGGTGAAGTCGGTCAAGTCAGGTCGGTCAAGTCGACACTCCGATGCCGAACACGAGAACCTTGTCATCGAGGGACCTGATATTTGACGTAATCATATGCATTCGTCCATCTCAATATTACTGTGCTGAGATACCTGTGTGTTCTTAATGTAAGCAACAGCTGCAACACCTGTTCGACAACATTTGAAAGGGAACCTCATGTTCTTTCTTCCCCAGCAGGATCGCAACATTGAATCTCAATGAAGGAAAGTGCCAGACGCGTAGCAATAAGAAGCAGTTCACCAACACTTAACCACCCGACGTCATTCTCTCTATTTTTCGGGAAATGGATCGAAATACTTCCATTCATAGCGACAAAACCCTCGCTACTCCCGAAGAGGCAGATTATCTACGAGAATCCAGCTCCGCGGTTGCCAGCATCCCTTCCCAACCAGACAGAGAAGAGGATTTCGCAGAAAGCCGCAGTGTCATCTCAAAGGCATCCGACGATGATTCAAATGACGCTCACCTTAGCCGGGCTGAGCTCACCCAGACACTCACCCAACGAAGAAGCCAAGCTTCGGGTCACCAAGGCGAAGAATGGGCTCAAATTGAGAAGCTGATTTCACGTATGTTCGGTCATGAACGGAAGGCTAGCTCCAAAGAGGAAAAGACACGACATGCAGGAGTGGTTTGGAAGAACCTCACCGTAAAGGGCTTGGGCCTTGGAGCAGCCCTGCAGCCCACCAATGGTGACATATTTCTTGGTTTGCCGAGGCTCATCAAGAGACTGTTCACTCGAGGCCAGAGAGGAGCTGGGCAGGGGAAGCACCAAATCCGAACCATTTTAGATGATTTCACAGTATGATACATTTCCCTTCCGATCAAAAAACCCCGTATTCTGACTTTTTTTTTTTCTACCACAAGGGCTGTGTTCGACCCGGAGAAATGCTTTTGGTTCTAGGCCGACCTGGCTCAGGTTGTTCTACTTTTTTGAAGGTCATCGGCAACCAGCGATATGGATACGAAAGCATTCATGGAGATGTTTTATATGGTGGAACGGACTCTGAAGCAATGTCCAAAAACTATCGTTCTGAAGGTATGCGGCGAAAAAAAAGAAAAGAGGCCATCATCACTCGTGAAGCTAAAAAAACAGTTTCTTATAATCCGGAGGATGACCTTCATTACGCTACATTGACTGTCCGAGAGACCCTGCTGTTTGCGCTCAAGACCCGAACACCAAACAAAGAGTCACGGATTCCTGGAGAAAGCCGCAAAGATTATCAGCAAACATTTCTGTCTGCAATTGCAAAGTTGTTTTGGATTGAACATGCAATGGGAACTAAAGTTGGCAATGAGCTTATTCGCGGCGTTTCAGGAGGGTATGTCAAATTATGGCTATTTAAGATAGACACATTGAAGTTTTGCTAACATTCTTATTCACACGAGAAAGAGAGAAAAAACGTGTCTCAATTGGAGAGGCTATGGTGACCAAAGCTAGCACTCAATGCTGGGACAACTCTACCAGAGGACTTGATGCGAGTACGGCATTGGAATATGTGCAAAGTCTACGGAGCTTGACCAACACGGCCCAGGTTTCCACTTTAGTTGCCCTTTACCAGGCCTCCGAGAATTTGTTCAATCTTTTTGATAAGGTTGTGCTTATCGAGGACGGAAAGTGTGCATTCTTTGGTCGTTCAGAGGATGCGAAGCCTTATTTTGAACGGTTGGGATTTGAGTGCCCGCCACGATGGACCACACCAGACTTCTTGACATCCGTCAGTGACCCGCATGCAAGACGTATCAAACCAGGATGGGAAAACCGGATTCCCCGTACAGCGGAAGAGTTTCAAGCAGTATACCGTCAAAGTGACATTTCCAAGATCGGACTTTCGGACATCCATGATTTTGAGAACGAGTTACAAGCCCACGAACACGAAAGAGAGATGCTGAGAAAAGACACCACTACGAAAAACTACACAGTCCCATTTTGGAAACAGGTCATGATCCTCACTCATCGTCAATTTCTCGTGATGTTTGGAGATCGAGCAGCCTTGGCAGGCAAATGGGGCGTGATTACCTTCCAAGCTTTGATTGTGGGAAGCTTGTTTTACAATCTTCCCAATACCAGGTTGGTCCTTATTCTATAATGTCTTGGATGATTTAATGTTGATTTGATACTAGTTCTGGGGTTTTTACTCGAGGCGGTGTTATGTTTTTTATCCTTCTATTCAATTCTCTGCTTGCACTTGCGGAACTTACAGCTGCTTTCCAAAGCAGACCCATATTGATGAAACACAAAAGCTTGTAAGTACCGATGTTCTGGGAGTGTGGAACAAGAGCTTACAAGGAAAATAGTTCATTCTATCGACCAGCTGCATATGCCTTGGCCCAAGTTGTTGTAGATGTGCCATTGGTGTTTATCCAAGTTGTCATCTTCGACATCGTAGTATACTTGCAAGTATTCCGCATTCTTTTCAACTCCAGAGCTAACAAATAGATTTTTAGCATGGCAAACCTTGCCAGAACACCATCCCAGTTCTTCATTAATCTGCTATTTATCTTTATACTTACCATGACAATGTATTCTTTCTTCCGTTCTCTGGGAGCGCTTTGCGCTTCATTGGATATTGGTGAGAGAACATTGTTCTTTTTTTTTCTTTACTTTGATGCTAACAATCTCTAGCTACTCGAATTACCGGTGTCGCCATCCAGGCACTGATCGTATATACAGGTAAATATCAAGTTTCCACTAATTATCTTTTTAGACACATATGAAGCAGACACTGACAATATCGGATAAGGATATTTGATTCCGCCCTGGAAGATGCATCCATGGCTCAAATGGCTTATTTGGATCAACCCAGTTCAGTATGCGTTTGAAGCAATGATGTCCAACGAGTTTTATAATCTGGCGATCCAATGCGAAGCACCATATGTTGTCCCATCTGGGCCAGCAGCAAGTGCTGGCCATCAAGGCTGCACAATTCAAGGCAGCTCTCCTAACAATCTCACCGTTCAGGGGTCCGATTACATACTGGCAGCCTACACTTACTCTCGCAGCCACCTATGGAGGAATTTTGGCATCATTATTGCTTGGTTCCTTTTCTTCGTTTTTTTGACCATGCTTGGAATGGAAATCCAGAAGCCTAATAAGGGCGGTAGCTCAGTTACAGTCTTCAAAAGAGGCGAGGCCCCCAAAGCAGTTGAAACCGCCATCGAAAACTCAGGAAGACCCGCGGATGTGGAGACCACCGAAAAAGAGGCGCCATCGGCAAGCTTGACAGATGATGAAGCCAAGGAGAAAGTCCAAGATATCGCTAAAAACACTTTGATTTTTACTTGGCAAGATGTGAACTATACCATCCCGTACAAAGGTGGACAACGGAAGCTATTGCAAAATGTCAACGGCTATGTCAAGCCAGGTCGGCTTACAGCATTGATGGGCGCATCAGGCGCAGGGTAAGTTTGCCGGATATTTGACCATGTACGGGCACGAATCAATTGATGCTAATTCCTTCGTTGTTTTTCTTTTTCCAGAAAAACAACACTTCTGAATGCACTGGCTCAGCGGATCAACTTTGGCGTGGTGACCGGTGATTTCCTCGTTGATGGAAAGTAAGTCTGGTTCATTGGAATATTTTCAAAGCATTTTAAAATTTTTTTCTCTACCTCGAGTGTCCACAAAATCTAACAAAAGATGGACATAGCCCCCTTCCGAAGAGCTTTCAGCGTGCGACCGGATTTGCTGAGCAAATGGACATTCACGAGCCAACTGCTACAGTACGCGAATCTTTACGGTTCTCCGCTCTTTTGAGACAACCCAAAGAGATTCCCCTGCAAGAAAAATATGACTACTGCGAGAAGGTGATTGATCTGCTTGAGATGCGATCTATCGCTGGCGCAACAGTAGGATCTCCTGGATCGGGATTGACCCAGGAACAGCGCAAGAGACTCACCATCGGGGTAGAGCTAGCTAGCAAGCCAGAGTTGCTTTTATTCCTGGATGAGCCTACATCGGGGCTTGATTCGCTAGCAGCATTCAATATTGTTCGCTTCCTCCGAAAACTAGCTGATGCTGGACAGGCCATTCTGTGCACAATTCACCAACCTTCGGCCGTTCTTTTCGAAGAGTTTGATGAATTGCTCTTGCTTCAGAGCGGTGGACGGGTTGTTTACAACGGTGCTTTGGGGTCAGATTCGAAGACACTGATTGACTATTTTGAACGAAATGGTGGGAAGAAATGCTCACCACATGCTAATCCGGCTGAAGTCAGTTTCATTTATCTATTTCATACATTTATCTGCATTATAAACCTGACATTTTCATTTTAGTACATGCTCGAAGTGATTGGAGCGGGCAATCCAGAATATAAAGGTCAGGATTGGGGCGACGTATGGGACGCCACCCCAGAGTCCAAGGCTCTTTCTGCAGAGTTGGATGAAATCATTCGCGATCGTCGTGGCAAAGAAAATGAGGATGCCAGAGACAATCGCGAATATGCCATGCCCTTGTATGTCCAGATCGTGGCAGTGACCAAGAGAACTTTCGTGGCTTATTGGAGACTCCCTGACTACATCCTTGTAAGTCCATCAATAATTGAAGTCAATGCACATTTGGAGCCTCTGTTATATATACTGACGTATGACACAGGGTAAATTCATGCTTCACATCTTTACCGGTCTTTTCAACACCTTCACGTTTTGGCACCTGGGAAACAGCTATATTGATATGCAGTCAAGGCTCTTCTCTGTTTTCATGACACTTACTATCTCACCACCACTTATTCAGCAGCTGCAGCCCCGTTACATTCATGCTAGAGGTCTGTACCAGTCTCGAGAGTCGAATTCCAAGATTTATTCCTGGACTGCTTTCGTTGTGAGCACGATTTTACCCGAGCTTCCATATTCGATTGTTGCAGGATCTGTGTATTTCAATTGCTGGTAAGAAAGCATGCATCGGTTAAATTTGAACTTAATATATTGCTAATAAAAGCTCATCGAATCTAGGTACTGGGGAGTCTGGTTCCCGCGCGACTCGTTTAGCGCCGGCTATACTTGGATGATGCTTATGCTGTTTGAATGCTTCTACGTTGGCTTTGGACAATTCATTGCAGCCTTTGCTCCAAATGAGTTATTTGCCTCCTTGCTAGTTCCTACATTCTTTACTTTTGTTGTCTCATTCTGCGGTGTTATTGTCCCCTATGTTGCCCTACCCCACTTCTGGCAATCGTGGATGTACTGGCTCACCCCCTTCCACTACCTGCTAGAGGGATTCTTGGGTGTAGTAACTCATAATGTTCCTGTCCGCTGCGTGGAACGAGAAGAAGCTCACTTCAGTCCGCCTTCTGGACTGACCTGCCAACAATATGCAGGACCTTACGCTCAGGAAGCTGGCGGCTATGTCAGTGATGCCGGAAATGGGATGTGTGCTTTTTGTCAATACTCCACAGGAGATGAATTTGTGAGTCCCCAACTTTTGTTATTTACGGGACTGCCTAGAACTGCCTCTGACTTTTGTTTCCTAGGCTGCTGGGTTCAATGTCTTCTATTCACACAAATGGAGGAACTATGTGAGTCACCTGGCCACCTCGGATTGCCTCCTGAAGTCTCCATTTGATAACGAGAACTCTAACAAATATCTTTAGGGGATTTTCTGGGCATATGTGATCTTCAATTTTATGGTTGTCTTCCTGTTCTCTTGGTTGTATCTCCACGGGGTTCGGGATATGAAACGGTGGTTTAGTGCACGCAAGACAAGAAAAGTAGCGAATGCTTGATGGAACACGAATATCTAGAGTCTTTGAAGTCTTAGTTTGAAACCAAATCAATTATTATGTGGTCCAGACTAAAGACAAAGATTGAAGATGGAGGAACGTGGTTAAAATGTTGATCCAGAGTCCAGACTATGTAGAATACTAGAAATCCACTTGTTATATGGGCACTTGAGCACTCAAGTGCTGGGTAACAGCTCTCCGCGCTTGAAAAGCTTGGCGCCTCCTCTTCTCTCTCCGCCCCCAATTTTCCAAATTCAATTCCCTTTTACCCCAGCGATCGCTCGTGACAATAACATTTGAAGCTAGCAGGGTTTTCTATCATGCTGTGATATATACATAAATCTTACTGCTCGTTCTGTCCTCTACCCGACCCCCCAACACATCATCCTGCCCTCGAAAAGGTTGACTATGAAGGAAGAAACCCCCAGGGAGTCGCCTGAAGGCTCGCGGGCCGACGACCAGTCGAACTCGAAATCCGGTGCCAATCTAGGGTCCAAGGACCGAAATTGCCAGTATTGCGGTCAGCCGTTTACCTCATCGTCACTTGGTCGCCATCTCGATCAGTTTCTGTTCAAGAAGAAGCCTGATGGCGTTCATGATGTCGAGGAAATTCGTCGCATCCGCAGTGGGATCACTCGTCGGCAGGCCCGCACGAATTCTGGCAAGCATGACGAGAGCCCCGATCACGTCCAAAAAAAGGGCTCCGTCGACCCCTATACTACCACTGGAGAATCGGCATCCAAGGCACGCGAACCCCCGCCGCGCATGATGTTCAATACGCCGACTTGGCATGCAACCGGCGTCATCAACGATATTCCAAACCCAAGTCGCGTGCTAGACGGGCCACGAGTCATGCCAAATCAGTCGCGGGCGGGCTCCTTGCAGCTGCCGGATTATGCGAGCCGAGGTGCCAATGCCAACAACCCTGATACCATGAAAGCGCTCGAGCTGGCGTTGCACGAAGTGCTCGATAATATTAAAGCTGCAACGTAGGTCATTCCCTAGCCTGCCCTAACCTGGCGTTGTCGCACGCTAACAATGCCATTTTTTCAAGTTCGCGTTTTCGGCCTAGAATATCGCCCTTCGATTTCGATATCCAAACCCAGACGTTCCCCTCCCTATGCCTCCAACTCCTTCCCCCTCCGCCGAGCTTGTTCGCTTCTCACCCATTTTCCTCGCCGAATTCGTTTCCACTCCAACCACCTGGGATGGAGCACCTTGAAATGATCCGTCAAGCACTCCGCTCCAAGGTTGCGCAGTGGAAAGCCGACCAAATTTCAGGGGATTCCAGCGCCCACGCGAAACTGGGGGTGACAATGGATCACAACATGATCTATCGGACCGGAAGGCAACACGAGGAAATCGGATTGAGACATCTGGAGCTAGCTTATAATCACTGGAACTCCCTTCCCCACGAGACTCGTCGTGAATCATGGCAGTTGGAGATGACCCGCGCATTTGCCCGGGAAGCGGAGCAACGTAAGTCGGTAGATGAGCAGCTAGCCCGGGTCCAACAAGAAGCAAATCAACTGCGAGCCCAAGTGGAACGACTTGGATCATGCCAGTGGCCCCGCGAATTCGCTCTCTTCCCTCCCGACGCTCTCCCAATCTCTCGAGATGTCGCTCGTGAGTTGAATGCGAAAGAGAGCCAGATCACTCCGGATTCCACACGCTGGGACTACGACCACGTCGTCAGCAAATGGAAACGCGTTGTCATGCATGATAAGGGTATGGGCCGAATTGGAGTCGGCTATACTAGTGGCATTCCAATCGCCGATCTAGATAATAGCCAGCAGCAAAGTCCTAATGTGCGACCTCCCCGACCGGGCGAAGATACTTCATCTCATCCGAACCGCCTGCGACCTCTGCAGTCCGCCGCCGCTATGAGCCCAGATGCGGGTACAGCATCCACGCCTGCTTCCTCGGCAAATTACGCTTCTCCATATTCGCATGCCGATCCCCGCAGCCCACCGGGTGGCAGCGTCGGCGCCCCACAGGCTAAGCGTCCTCGTTTGATGAATGGAGCTGACGGCCCAGCCGCGCCGTCTTCTGACTCCGCTCCTTCATCGGCTAGGCCATGCGGCCCTTGGCCATCTTCCTCCACTCCCATTCTCTCTAATCTGGCAGCTCCGTCCGGCCAAACGCCACCTTCCGCTTCCAGATAAATGATTTCTGGTCTTTTGGCCATGAACATATTCTTATATTTGAGAGAATTTTGGTGGCCTCCTACGAATGGATGATCTGACAGCATATACCCTTTGTATAGTTAACCTAGCCATGGATTGGTCTCACTTAGAAACATCAGTCGAATAATCTTAAGCTGAAACATTGTTATCACGCTATCTTCATTCCCACTTGTCTGGTTTCTTTATTTCTGCTCTTGGGCAATCTCTTTTCCGATATACTCGGCAATCGTCAGAATTTTCTCCTCCTGCAATCGCCTCCCTATCAACTGGACCCCAACAGGAGCACCATCGTATGTGACCGCATCATCTGCTTGGCTGTCAGCGAAAAGAGCAAAAAAGACACACCTCGAGAGATTATATCAATGACCAGCAGGTTTACTTACAATCCCATTCGATATGATCTTCTAGCTCGGAGACAGATATGTCGGCTGGACAAACATCCACGGACTTGTCCGCAAAAGTCACTGGAATGGACACAGTCGTGTAGTCCAACACATTCACAAAAGTGGTGTATCCGACATGACCGTATTGGCCAGGAATAACCGCGGCATGTGGCGCTAGTGGACAAAAGACTCCATCAACGGGACGTCCTGTGCCGGTCAACTCCACAGTGCTATTCCAGTAATCCATGTACTGTTTCTGGTACTCCCGCTTTGTAATGTTGATGGCAGAGATTGCCGAGGCCTTGAGCTCGATTCCTTCTTCGGAAACAATGACCTGTGTTGCTTTCCCCTCCCCAGACAGACTAAAATGGTGCCTCATATCGATGCCACCATCCATTTCAAAAACTCGGGCCTATTCCAGTCAGTGAGAATTCAAACCCCAATTCTCTCTATTAACGAGCCCGGGCATACATACAGCTAAGTCATGGGCTATAGCATGAGAGGGTGGGCTCCAGGTGATGATCTTATGGCCCAATCGTCTTAAAGTCTGTTCGACAATCTTCATGCCCCGCGCAATCGGGGGGTGAATGCGACCCACACCGTCATAGGCCATGAACCCGAACGCAAGACTCGACTCACCACTTCCAGCGCGTTCGATCAAAGAATGAGTCTCTTGAACAATTTCATCCCGCCATGGCAGTTCCAAGACCAGTGGATCATGATACCAGGGCTCTTGGCTTAAAACCGCCTTGAAAAGCATTGTCAACGAGCGTACCGTGGGTGCTAATGGCCCAATAACAGACAAGATTGAAATCTGACCATCCATCGAATTAGCAGCACCCTCGTACGGGATCCGTCCGGATGACGGACGCAACCCATATAGAAAGTTGAATCCGGCGGGGATTCGGACGCTGCCCCCGATATCAGTGCCGAAGCCGACAGGTGATCCTCGAAGAGCGATTAGTGCTCCTTCACCACCAGAGCTTCCACCACAAGATAAGAGTCTGTTCTTCGGGTTCCAAGTGTAGCCGATGATGTTGTTGACTGTTTCACCGGCCATGAGAGTTGCAGGAACACTGGTCTTGCAGTACAGTACGGCGCCGAGGCTGCGCAGCTCTCGGGTCAGTTCGCTTTCCTCTACTGTCCGACGTGGGTCGTTGGATTTCCCTTGGAATGTGTTGATCCAGCCTACGTATCCCATTGTTGTCTCGACTCCTTTGACATGGAATTGATCTTTCAGACTCACTGGGAGACCGTGTAGTGGACCAATTGGAGCTTTATGTTCTGCGAAGTAGGCATCGAGTCTCTTGGCGTCTTCGATGGCTGCGTCGAAGAAAATCTCATGTAAGCAGCTGACCTTTTTTGATGGCGTTAGTCCTTGGTGTCTGTAATTTGTTTGCGTATGGCTACCACTTACTAACTGATGAGCCAGTGCAGCACGGTGACAAAAGGCTTCTGTGACTTCAACAGCTGACCAACTACCGGTGGTTGTTTGTGCTGTGATATCAACAGCATCAGATTCGGTGATCTCGACCTCACGCTCACTGAGATATTGCTGGATGTAAGCTCCTGTGACATCCGGGACTTTTGTCGCAGCAGGCACGGGCTCTTGGAATCGCCATTTCTCCGGAATGGCATCGAGAATAGCTTGACGCTTGGCTGCGCCCTTGGATCGCCAGGTGGAATCTCCTGCCATTATAAGGTGAAGGGACCAGTTGACAGTTTAGACGGGGACAGAGTTTGTGAAAGGGAGATTTATTTTTGTAAGCATTCAAGGTCTCTTATCATTGTGAGCGGGGGTGTTGGGGTCATTTTGGAGAGGGGGTAAGTACCTACAAAATCAGCGGGGAGTACTAAGTACGAACGAGTGAGTACGAGTTACAAGGAACATTGGACATTACAGATGTTTACTAGTATGTATAATATGCAACTGTTCATATTATCTACCAGTTGACTAAATAAGTAGTAATGTCCCTGCACAAGTATCTATAAATCACACACCTCGATATAGCTTGATTCTCCAGTTATACCAGCATATACTAGTACTGTAGTACATACTGTAGTACATACTGGGTCCATGTTCCCAACTTCAAATGTTCGGGGGACCATCAGCAATTTCAGGCTTCAAGTATTTTCAATGTTGATAAGATCGATACAAATTGAATTTTTTCTTGAATATTTCAGACAACACCTTGCAAAAGAAAATCCACCAAAACATTGAAAAGAGTCAACTTCATCTCTTCCATACAATTTAGTACACTGACCGCCTTCACGACGCGGGGGCCACTGTTTGTTTTTCTCCCCACCTTGAAACGCAAACCAATTCAATTCTTGCTCTTTTTGTCCAGGTGAAAAGAAAAAGAAGTTCCAGACGAACAACAATTCCTGCTGTGGGGACCTGAGCTGGAACCAAAGAGCATCCCCCGTGGTTTCATAATTTCTTCATTAACATGTACGTCTCATTGGCCCCATCTCCCTCTCCTTGCTTCCTCCATCCTTCTACCCATTGCTCCCAAACTGCTTCCTTTCAATTTCCCCAACCATGGCGTTTTCTAACAGGATTGAGAATAGACCAGGATACAAACCCCCAGCCAGCATGGAAAACTACCAGAAAATCGAGAAGATTGGCGAGGGTAAGTAATTCTGGACGGTGTTGCGTGGCCGGATTGATGATCCCTCCCAAGTCTGCTTTTGCTTTGTTTTGACCCGAACTCACGCGTCGTCTCCGTCTCCCTAGGCACCTACGGTGTTGTTTACAAGGCCCGCGAGCTTAATCACCCCAATCGAATTGTTGCTCTCAAGAAGATTCGTCTTGAAGCCGAAGATGAAGGCGTCCCCAGTACCGCCATTCGCGAGATCTCTCTCCTCAAAGAAATGCAGGACCCCAACATCGTTCAATTGCTGAACATCGTTCACGCAGATGGCCACAAACTTTACCTCGTTTTCGAGTACCTGGATCTCGATCTGAAGAAATACATGGAGGCTCTACCAGTCAGCGAGGGTGGCCGTGGAAAGGCTCTACCCGATGGCACGATGATGGGTGCCAACCTGGGTCTCGGCGAGGCCATGGTCAAGAGATTCATGGCTCAGCTCGTTGAGGGCATTCGCTACTGCCACAGCCACCGCATCTTGCACCGAGATCTGAAGCCACAGAACTTGCTGATCGACGTTGAGGGTAACCTGAAGTTGGCTGATTTCGGTCTCGCCCGGGCATTCGGTGTACCCCTGCGAACTTACACCCATGAGGTCAGTATACCCGCGCCTACCACTGGATTTAAACAGGAAATATGGGATCAATATCTAATCGGTTGGTACAGGTTGTTACTCTGTGGTACCGCTCTCCGGAAATCCTGCTTGGTGGTCGTCAGTACTCTACCGGTGTTGACATGTGGTCCGTCGGAGCTATCTTCGCCGAGATGTGTACTCGCAAGCCGCTATTCCCCGGTGACTCGGAAATTGACGAGATCTTCAAGATTTTCCGGTCGGTGCTTCTCTTTTTTTTCTCTCTTTTCTTTTTCACTTTTCTTTTTCACTTTCGGATTGATCGGTCGGACTAACTCTTCTATAGTATCCTTGGTACTCCTGACGAAGACGCCTGGCCCGGTGTCACCTCTTTCCCCGACTACAAGGCTACCTTCCCCAAGTGGAAGCGTCCCGATACCCCCCTTGTCCCTGGTCTGGAGGCAGCTGGCTGTGAGCTTCTTGAGGCTTTACTCGAATATGACCCGGCGCATCGACTTTCCGCGAAACAAGCCTGCATGCATCCATACTTCCGTCACGGAAGCTCCCACTACTCGGGCCGCAACCACAACGGCACTCACTGAACGACTTTGACTGGAATGATTTTTAATTTCGTGTAACCTTATTCACGACGGGCTGGCCTGCAGACGCTCCCCGGGGACATGTGTTTCATTTTTTTTTCTTCTCTCGATTTTGATTCTGATTTTTGTACTTGGCGTTCATCGGGGGAATGACCAGGAGGGCGGGGATTACTTTTATCACCGGTTTTAGTCAATGCAAGGCGTACATACCCCTTTTCATGCGGGTTAAAACAATCCAAGTATGGAGTAGATGTTCCAAGGTTCTAAGTGCTCAGCACAGCCAACTTGAATGTCATCTTCATCTATTCCTCCAATCAGGTCTCCCTACTCTATGCTAATCGTGTGCCCTTCCGTGTCAGATACCCAGAGCTGAGCCGGGCCCCACATCAACACGAACAAGTGCTTATATTTGGAAACAAGTTTAACCCAGAAACCCGGACCTGGGCGTATGAGAATCTTCTCAACCCACTTCTGCGTCCCCATTAATAGATGTGTTGAGGCGAAGCTCTTGGGGGCGGATTATGTTAAATCCTACCCTGCAGCTATTTGTACGCAACAGCTGAACCTGAGATGAAAAGTTGGGGGCCATCAGCGCCAGGCTTGGCCTAGACGCTTGTTCATTCGCTAGTGCGCTATGAGTCTAACGCACGCACCTGCAGCCTTACGACAAAGATCCGAGGGCATGAATGGTCGAATCCCGTGTCTGCTGATGTACGCGATAATGTACTAGTCTCGGCACCGGCGACGCCGTGGGAGGCCGTGCAAAGTATATTGGGGTTGAAAGTATTTAATGAATTGAAACGCAACTCTGGGGAACATTTGAATGAGACACGACAATCTCTCCCCACATTCAGCTCTCCAGGTACGGAAGCACTGTGAAGAGCCAGGATCTCCAAAGTTGAGCTTCGTTTCAGGTTTTGATGTGATCGTCAAGAAAAAGCTACATACAACAAACAAACCATGGAGTTCGAAGATGAAATGTACTCCGGCGGTGCTGCTTCCTCCCGATCTAACAGCCGTCCTCCGCACCGGGCCCGCTGCCAGGCCCCACAGGAATCTGTGAAGCAATTCTGGGAACAGTTCAACACAAGATACCCTGGCAAAGTCTACACCGTTCTACCGGACAACGCCTATGCGCGCACACGCGCAAAGCGTGTCCCCAATGGTGTAATCCAGGGTCACCAGGCTGTTAAGTCGTATGAGCAGGCGAAGCTTGAGTGTCAGAAGTCCGTGGATCGCATTGTGAAGGAGTGTCAGCGGGCCAACCAGAAGTATACGGATCCGCATTTTGACATTGAGTTGGACTTGAAATCCGGGCGCAAGAATTATTTGTTTGGGCTTGATAAGACGAACGAGGAGATGATGCCTCTGGGTGTGAAGAGAGTGACGGTATGAAGAGCCAACGTCATCTTGTTTGGGAGCAAATGATGTGGACTCATGTTGATGATGCATCTAGGAAATCTTCAACGACCCCCAGTTCTATGTCAATGGACCGACGGCGTCAGATGTGCGCCAGGGACGTGATGGGGATTGCTGGCTCATGGCTGCGCTGTGTACCATGGGCAACAAGGAACATTTGATTGAGAACATCTGCGTTGCCCAGTGCCAGGCTATAGGAATCTATGGATTCGTGTTCTATCGCGGTATGTTTTGGATTGACGTCTCCGATTGTCGGTATAGACTTGGTGCATTTATCTCTGACAATTAACAGATGGAGAATGGCAACAATGCATGGTGGACGACAAGTTGTATCTTCGTTCGGCTGATTATGATGAGTCGATTGACGAGCGTCCGCTTTGGGATGACAGAATTGGCACAGATGCTGAAGAAGAGTATCGTCGAGTCTGGCAGACAGGTTCTCGAGCTCTGTACTTTGCACAATGTGCTGATCCAAACGAGACCTGGCTACCCTTGCTAGAAAAGGCCTTTGCCAAAGCCCATGGTGATTATTCCGCCATCGAGGGTGGGTTTGTTGGTGAAGCCATTGAGGATTTGACTGGGGGTGTCACTTCGGAGATCCTGTCGAATGACATCCTGGACAAAGACCGGTTCTGGAATGAGGAGTTGATGAAAGTCAACGAGGAGTTCTTGTTCGGTTGTGGAACAGGAATGTTTTCGAATTGGTTGGATCCACAGTATAAAGGTCCTCCACGAGATCGAAAGGGGATCTCAGAGAACCATTCATACTCCATTATGGAAGCGCGAGAGATCAAGGGGAATCGCCTTCTTCGTCTGAGGTAAGGAATGCTTATCTTTTTTCTTCTGTACCATTTTCTTCTTACTCTTTCTAACGTGTATAGGAATCCCTGGGGCAAGAAAGAATGGCACGGTGCCTGGGGTGATGGATCCGAGGAGTGGACTGCTGAATGGCTGCAGCTGCTAGGCCATAAATTTGGCAACGACGGGGTATGTGCATTGCAACACGGTGTGAGATAGACTGTGCTGACTCCTTGAATTCATCTAGTTCTTCTGGATTTCTTACAACGATCTTCTTCGAAAATATCAACACTTTGACCGCACCCGACTTTTCGGACCCGATTGGACCATCACGCAACAATGGACGACACTCAATGTTCCCTGGTCCGCAGATTATCACAGCACAAAGTTTATCATGAATGTTACCCAAGGCGGCCCAGTCGTTATCGTTCTCTCTCAGGTATGTGGCATCCGATCGGCTTCACGAGATGTCTGTTGACAGTCAGAACAGCTTGATACCCGATACTTCAAAGGCCTCGCTGGCGAATATACGTTTGTCCTAAAATTCCGTGTCCAAAAGGAAGATGACGAGGAATACATGGTGCGCAGTCATAGCAGCCATTTTATGGGCCGATCAGTCAATGCCGAGATCAACCTTGACCCAGGCCGTTACCATGTTCTGATGAAGATCACTGCATTCCGAAACGAAGAGGTCGAGCCTACTGACGAGATTGTACGCCGCCTTGCCTCCTCCAGAAGAGAAAAGCTGGTGCAGGTTGGTCTTTCGTATGATCTTGCTCATGCCAAGGGTCTGGTTAGCGATACGGAACAAGAACGTTACGAGCAGGAAAGACGAAAGGCCCTTGAGCGCAAGAAGCTGCGCGATGAAACCAAGAGGAGAATGCAGATCCAATGGATTCGCGATCGCAAGATGGCTGCAAGGGAGCAGCGCATGGAGGCTCGTCAGAACATTTCTATGGCCAATGGAACAATGGACTGCCCAATGCCCTTGCCAATCACTCAGATTATGAGTGAGAAGCCCACCGCGTCGCCCACAGAGAGTGTCTACAGTGATAGCAGTGAGCCGCGACCAACTCCTAACAGCTCTGTTCCAACAATTCAGTTCAATGGGCTGCAACCTAGACACGCTTCCGGTGGGCCTCATGGTCGAAGGACGGAGTCGCCGCGACCCAGCTTGAACAAACGTCTAGCTATGGATCATCTGGACGTCAACGACCTAGAGTTGTTAGAAGGATTTGAATTCGACAGTGACATTGACATGCCGCCTGATGATATGGACAACAAATCTGCTCGCCAGATGTCCCAGATTGAAGGACCTGCTGCGGATCCCTGGAATGCTGTGTGCGTGGTTGGTTTGCGTGTTTATTCCAAGGACCCGAAGCTCAGTCTCGAGGTCATACAACCAGTACCAGATGACGATACAGAAGCGCCTCTAGATATAGATGACCCGGCTGCATCTGCAACTGTTGGAAAGTCTCTTGGGAACACTTCACATGGACATTGGTGATTGACTTAATCCCCGGGCTGCTTAAGGCTCTGGCAGATTTGAAAGTTTGCGTCTTCTGTAATGTGATGAATAGCAGCAAACAACTTGAAATAATTTTGATCTCAATCCTGAAAGTAATAAAAAAGCAAAGTTGTAATCTATAAACACAGCATGGAATAAGTCAAGTTCTGGGGACGTTTTCGCGTTCCAAAGGGGTGATTTGGCGGTGTAACGAGTTGGGTATTTTGACGGAAACTTGAACCAATGACTGCAAGTCTGCAAGTCTGCAACTACTGATGCGCGCTTTAATTCTTCATGCACGCGTAAAGCGCCTAAACCGAACTGGTTTCCAGTCCCATCTTTTCCTTCATAGAGTCCGGTTTGTATCAACCTGCCGCGACGAGACATTCGATCTCCCGATCGGAAACAATGGATCGGTATCAATAAGGTACATGAGATAGGTCTAAATCTGATTGATTACCAGGGCATCTATTTACGCCGTTGATTCTACAGGGTGACGCGACCAGCGAAGAATCTTAATAATGAATCACCTACATCAAAGGTGATTCTTTACCTCCCATCGGGCCCCGTATTCCAGGGATCCGAGGTGAGTGAGCAAACAGGAAAATCCGATCCTGATTCTGAATATCGACTCCGCTCTCGGTCGAGGGGAGAGTTAGGGGCTCTTGGGCCCGTTGGGGCTTCCCTGCAATCCAATTTAGCCTCCATGACTTCTGCGACAGTTGTGACTGTGAATTTTCGCCTCGGAGAAACAGAGAATGCATCCTCTTCGATTGGAAGCGCTGAACCAGCGCCAAAGTCAGAACCAGAGCCAGAGCTAGTATCAAATTCAGAATCTCACTCTACAAATTTTCATAAATATCCAACTCCGATACATGACACCCTCGCCGGCTTTGACTGGATCCGAAAAAATCTTCAACCTTCTAAACTCGCAGTCTTCGGCTCCCATATTGGCGGTTCGCTGGCACTGATGCTAGCACTCACAGAACCGCAATCTGTACACGCTGTGGCTGCCTACGAGCCTATTTGTGACTGGCCTGGATTAGACGATCACTGTGCCCATGAAAGGATCACAGACTCGGAATCTTCAAGCAAGCAAAAACGACCACGAAGACGGAAATCCGCAGCACCAGATCTAGTCCCTCTTCTTGAGGCCCGGGATCGACTTTTCACATCCTTTGAGAGATGCTTCGATGCGTTCGCCTCGCCAATCTTATTTCTTCGCGCCGCGGGACGAGATATTCCTAAGACGTTTCCTCAGTATCTTACTGGCCTGAACTATCCCATTCCCGTTTTGAAGAATACTACCAAGGCAATAACTACCGAGGGTTCAGATTCTCCTGATGGCAGTTCAAGGGATAGGAATGCATACTCCGACTTGGTCGCAGATGAGGATATTGATCTGCCCGTTCGTCGTCGAAAAGCGCTCTCTCGCTGGCCACCACATGGGTTAGATTATGGCCTCAATAATGAACCTCGGGTAGGACCTGATCATGGGATTGATAGACTGGAAATAACTTTACCGTGGGTGCGGGTATTTTTAAATGGACCTGTGGGCTCAACAGAGATCGCTGCTAGCAGCAAGACCTCGGCGGTGAAATCTACGGTCCTTGAGCAGCAGGGCGAGGAGATGGTGTCTGTTATGCGAAAGGCGTGTTTCTGGGGTCACGAGAAAGGCCTCGGAGAGCGAGTGGTGACTCTTTCGAGAGTAGACGATTTTTCTGGGCAGGAATTGGCAAGTTATTTTGAGGATGTATTTGATAAAGAGAGTAGTGATGATCAATGACTACTAGATAGGTGCATTGTTCAATAGAGCCTAGTATCCAGCCATCCCTGAAGCACTTACTATGTAGATGCCGGTCTCATTACACCTATTTAAAGAAAGAAAAAAAGAAAAAACCAAATAATAAAACATGAGTAGCTATCCACGAAATATGAATGAAAGAATCTATACAAATATACAGCCACACTCACGTGGACCCCCTCTTATAAATTTGGCCCTTTCATTCCTGAATTAGCATTCGGCGATCCCCACCACCCTTCCATATCTCCTAGATCCGGCAGCATGCTCGGATCACCAGGAAATTGTGGTGTTGATATATCTCCCAGGGGATTGCGGTCGCTACAGAAGCCTTGACTTCCGGACAAGAGGTTTAGATCAGAGTTTCGAATCCAATCAAAATCTCCAGTTTCCTGTCCCGTAAATGCCTGCTGGACATAATGATTCTGATGCTGGTTTTGCTGGTTTTGCTGGTTTTGCGGTTGAGTAGATTGGTATGAAGTACCAGCAAAGGGTACAGAATTGTTGTTTGACATGGAATTCGGTTGCGAGGTGTAAGAATGCACATCTATATCAGCGACCCGAGACTTCTTGCGCGAGGAATCTGAGCCTTGTCTAGTATGTGTTTGGGTTGTAGATGACTTTCGCTGTGCAGAGCCCGATAGTAGGTTCGCACTACTGATCTGCCGCTTGGCGCGGGGACCGGATCGACGCATGTGAGCTTGCCAGCGTCGTTGAAGGGTTACGAGGTAATCACGGGTTCGTTTGGCGTTCTCAAATGACTGGCCTAACTCGTCGAGTGCGCGGAAGCAAAGATTCAAATACGCAACCATTTCAGCGTTACGGGGGTGAGGTTGGCTCATTTCGCCAGCCTTGGTGGGCATTAGCGGGGAGCTGGAGACAGTGACGAAGAGTAACATGAGTGCGGCACTGAAAATGATCGCAACCACCTGGTTGGTCATTCGTCTGAACGTGTAATGTTTCTCGTATATTTGTAGAAGGCGCGCGACGGCTGTGGCGGACTCAATGCACATGCGTCGGGCGTGGTGGTAGCCGGGTCCTTGGCGAGGGCTGCGAGGTTGAATGTAGCTTTTCGAAACCCAGGGACGATGAAAGAAAATGATTATTTGATGATATTGCATACTGGAAAGTCATTAGTGTCCGTTGCAATTTTGATACAAAATCAAGCGACTTACTGGAGGACAAGCAGATGAGGGAGTACTGGAGTGGTATCGTTGTCGAAATCGATCTCAAGGTTGGAGGGCAGGTTATTTTTCCAAGCAAATAGATCTTCAGTCACCTGGAAACATAGCCTTTGTAGATCATGACGAGAAATATCGGAGCATCCATACCTAAATCAATGTTAGCAATAGGACCGAATTGAAAGGGTTCACGAGAAAGCGCACAGGATATGACCGACGGGAGAAATCATCTCCCATAGAACAATGAACTGTCTACAAATGAGCTCCGTGGGGTCTTTTAATAAATTATCAAAATCTTTGTCTTGAAGCCCATATGGCTTCCAAACCGTCTCCTTCTCAGGGCCAAGACTGGACGCAGGCTTCGACACACTGACGTCTCCTGCGTTCATACGGAATGGGCGACCGAGATAGAATCCCCAGAAACTATAATGGTCAGATTTTTACCCGATGCTGCTGGTTCTTTGTCAACTTACTGGTCTGCAACATAGCTTCCCCAAAACACCGTGCGTCGCACATCAGCCTCACGCACACTTATATCGCCTTGATTAACGTATGATGTCATATCAATATGTAAACCAAGATCAAAAGCCAAGCGCATGGACATGCCTAATTAAAGTATCCGTTAGCGACTCACGTCTCTGAACATGCGCCCCATGTCAAAACACTTACCGCTGTACAGCCAGCCTCGCGCATCCCGGTTCGATGCTCCCTCATGACAGCTCATAAGCACAAGTGCCTGAACAGTGGCGACGCAGGGTGAATCAAGTTCAATTTCTAGGAGTGCCTTGGCTCGGTCTGCGAAAAACTCGGCTAATGATTTTGGGAATGTGATGAATGTAGGGTGGTAACGCGCCTCAAACGCACTCCCGATGGCACACCTGTGTGATAAGTTAGTACCCAAGGCTGGTCAATTAAAGCAAAGAACAAAAGAACCCACATAGCATTAGTGAGAACCTCTGAATAAAACGGTGTATCGTCAAGTTCGTTACGCCACTTTAATCGTGCGGTCATGTACATATCTTTATCAACCACATAGATGCTAGGGTTCTGCCAAGTAAAGTAGAGCTCGACAAGATGGTCCTCTAAAGCCTGATCGACCGGTTGACCAACTCGAAGATGATTGAGAATATCCTGGCCATCGTGACGCACAGTGCGTGCATCTGGCCTCTGACGTTGTTGCGTGGCAGACACATCGACAAGGTTGAGGTTAGAAGTCGCACCATAAAACCGTAAATGGCCATCTCCTGCGATTTTCAATGTTCCAATCCGATTAGACAGCTGTTCTATAACGTCATTTTCGGCCTCATTCTCATCGTCGCTGTCGGAGTCTTGGGGTTGTTCCATTGGGAGCTGACCCAGCAGCACACCAGGCTGCTGTGCCATGTCCATGCCAAGCTGCAAGCTTTCCGGGCTCAGACCCGTATTCAACTGCATGCTTGATCCGCTGTTGATATTAGCATAGATGGTATCAAGGCTTTCCGCGGTAGGGAGCGTAAAGCCCCAATGCACGAAGTTTTGGTTGTCAGGAGGACCCCGTACCATATCAAATGGATTCCAAGGCTCTGCGGTCGACGGAATTTGCTGGTTCGGTATCATTCCTTGTGAAGCATTCGACTCGGGGGTCATCGAGTCATTTCTTGGTCGCATCTGTCCATTCGGAGATATAGGAGGTGGACTTTGGATTGAAGATGTGCTTGAGTCTCCCGACGCTTTGGTCTCAATTTCGGATTGACCATCTCCTACAACAGGAATCTTTCCTTTAACGACCCCACGCGGGATTTGGAGAGTGTCTAGCACCCTGTCCATGCCGGCCTCATCTTCTGGGTCCATCGGTGGGGCTACTAGCCCCTGGTCGTGGATAAATTGACATAGTTGATCTATTCTAGCTGAGAATAGCTCAGTGGCAGCTCGAAGAGATACCCTAGTGGGGGAAATCAGCTCTGCCCATTTTTCTCAAATTTTGACTTTACGTATCTGCCCCGCGTCTTGCTGGACTCAAGTACCGCGTAGGGCTTCCAGCTATGCATCAAAAGCCATGTTGAGGTGTGTCCTTACTTTCGTTTATCATCGCCATGTTGATACTTGCAATCTTTACCCTTGCGCTGGCAATTCTGGCAATGTGGCGTTGATCCGTCACACTGCAAGGAACCAAGAATTAGATACCGCTGATCTTTGGGCGAAATTAGGGGGGGGGGGCGAAGACATACCCGAATCTTACTTTCGCGACAAGGTACACATGCTGTAGTTACGTGTTTCCTGGGTGCCTTTTTCGGCTTCTCAAGATCGGGCGACATGATGAAGATTTTCCACGAGGGGAGTTTGCCCTCCAGATTTCGGGATCCCGCCGGTCGATTTCAAGTGTGGGGGTGGCGGATGAGGACCGTAGCATAGAGAGCTCGAGTCCTCGGTCAGATATCAACGAGAATTTACCGGATGTGGCGTGTCAGCTCATCCTGCATCATTAACGTATGCATCACGTTTTAAACAGGTGTGATTTGATCTGAATCTGGGGATAAACGGGGGGTTCGGAAGGTTTCCTTAAGGCAAAAGTTGAAAAAACGCCTCGTTCTGAGTTCCAACTTGGGGGGCGGGGAAGGTCCCAAGGGTCCACCGTGTCCGCCTATGAGATAATAGCTATTAAGCTACCCCATCCAACATCTAGAAAACGGGGGTTATTAGGCGATTTGAACATTCAAATGTTGGACCTGGATTCAATGTTAAGAATGTTTCAACTTGGAATGTTTGTGAAATAATATCCAAAATTAGTATAAGTATATTATATTCACAAAATGTTTCCCAATAGGTAACAACTACATGTAGCAGGACTGTTCTACTATCATAACTCAAGTATTATGGCCAGACATTATTTCCAATCCTACAATTTTAGTTGCTACCAGTTGTTGGTAGGTTTGATCCGTTCATTCTGGATCACTTCAACCCAGTACTGATCGGGATCAAGCAGAAACGCGACCGTGTGCATCCGACCATCGGTCAGGCGCTTCTTGAAGGGGAGACCCAGTGACTCGAATCGCTCACAAGCTGCTGGGAGATCATCCACAGTGATACCTGCGGAGGGAAAAGCAAATTAATATTGAACTGGTCCAAGCTTATGATCCACGAGGGAACCCTGACAAAGGTGAAACTTACAGATATGACCGAATCCCTGAGGCTCCGTGTTACCGTTATGGTAGACTGGGCCCTCCTGCTTCTCAGTGCCATAGTTCCAGGTCAACTCCAACAGACCTTCCCACTCAGAGACTGGGTTCTTGGCACCTTCCCGAATCTCGGGGTTGGATTTGGCATAACCCAGGAAGTAAAGGTTAAATTTATTCTCCGGGTTCTCGCTAGTGCGCACGAGAGTCATGCCCAAAGACTCGGTGTAATACCTGAGACTCGCCTCGGCGTCCTTGACGCGAATCATGGTGTGGTTGAGACGATAAGTCGATGGGTCGGTAGTAGTGCCAACATCCTCGTCACCGCGGCGGATAATCTCAATCCAGTACCCATCGGGGTCCTTTGCGAAGGCAATGTGACGCATGCGACCTTCGCTCAGCTTCTTCTGAAAAGGGTATCCAGCATCCTCAATGCGCTTGCATGCGGCTTCAATATTGTCGACCGAGATGCAGAGATGACCGAAGCCTCGGTGTGGCTCGGTATTGCCATTCACAACGCTGTAATTGGGGTCGTCCTCGGTACCGTAGTTATGGGTGAGCTCAATGTTGGCGTTGCGGTCGGTAAAGTGTGTTTCTCCCTGTAGTGATTGGGGACCATCGTAGGACAGGAAGTAATTGCAGAATTTCCATTGTGGGAAGTCCATCTTCTTGATCAAACTCAGGCCAAGGAACTTGTAGAACTCCAAAGATCGTTTCGGGTCCTTAACCCGGATCATGGAGTCTATAGAGCCATTGTGTCAGTCTTGGAGAGGGGTAAAGGAGAGGAAGGAATGACGAACGGTTCAACTTATAGGTGGATGGATCGGTGGCCATGGTGTAGGATCGTGTAGCTGCTGCCCAAGCTGGTCAATATGATTGGCTCAACACAATCCGGGGGATTTCCAAGCTGAATCTCCTACCAAAAAGACGAGGTGTGAGGACTCTTTGAGATGAATTTAATATGCGAGACCACATTACCAGGTGAAAAATGACGGTGTTTTGTCAGCGTCCGCAGGTGAGGGGAAGAAAGTGGGGCTTTGGTGCATCTCCGAGCATCAATTCCATTCCAAGGTTGTATGTAGTAGTGCGGCGGCCGATAGAGGCCACCCCTAGGTCACATCCCAATTTCAACTTTCCGACCGGCAGAAAGTAACATTGAAATGACGAGTAATTCCAAATTCATATTAGTTTTTGAACTCCATTATGTTCAGCGCTCATTATACATTAAATCCTTGAACTCTATTATATATAATGCTACATTATATTACTTCTCTTTCTCTAGGTAAATTATCACAACAACTAGCAAGAAAGAGAGGCTGAGATCCTAGTCACATGTGCATATAATCCAATGTTCTTAAGTCCCTTCTCAAGACTACTCTCAAGTCTACACTTAAGTTTATTCTCAAGTTTATTCTCAAGTTTATTCTCAAGTTTATTCTCAAGTTTATTCTCAAGTTTATTCTCAAGTTTATTCTCAAGTTTATTCTAAAAGTGACCCATATTTAGATCAAATCCCTGAAGATATTCCTATATGTGATAAATACAATACAGGCGGGAAACAAGGCGGTGAAGTTAGGAATTGAAATTGAGATGTGACCTAGGGGTGGCCTCTATCGGCCGCCATAGTTGTAGTCAATCCCTGAGTACATAAGTGGGTTTGTACACCAGTTGACGGCATTTGGTGAAAGTGACTGAGTCAGCTTGACAATCTAGTTATGGTTTCACGTGATACTATTGGCAAGCCTCAAGCCCTAACGTTTGACGAGGAAACCACATACTATGCATGAATACGGAGTACCTAACACTGGAAGTTGAACTTCAAATATTCATGATGACTCTCTGTAGGATCCTAGTCTCAAAGAGCATTTCTATAGATATGGGCCACCTGAACAATCCAAGATTTAATGATGGCTTCGGACAAGTACACCAACATTTGGGCCTTGGAATGTGGTTAACAAAAAAGAAACGTTGAGCTCAAAGCTGTCCCCGGGTCATTCATCTGTCCATAAAGCCTATCATCGGCTTAAACAAAAAACGTAGGCTGATTTTCATAGTATCAATATATTAAGGCACACCATCAATCTGGCAAAGTTGGTCTAGATGTTAGCCATAAGGGTGTCATTTCTGACGAGTTGAAAGCAAACATTGAAAACGATCATGGGCCGTTATTTCAACATGACAGGTTTGATCGCCAGTAGGGTATTTCTTGTCGCAAGTAGGGTACACCTGGTCACTGGGCAGTAGGGAACACCGGGTTATCACAAGAGGCAATAAATTCGATCATAGAAACAACACGACAACACGACAACACAGCGACGCAAAGACATACATTGAGCGAAAACACGACTTGAACCCAATTCATCAGATCTGTTCGCTCAACTTCTTTTGACGCAAACAAGAAGAAATCTTTTCGTTTGTGCGTATCTTCTTTGTTGTTTTGTTCCATCCTACTTCGATTCCTATTCTTTTTCTTCATCCTTTTTCCCAATCAGAAGCGCGATCACATAATCCTTAGCCATCACCTAGCCTGCGTTCACGATTCATCATGCCGAAGCCTGTTAAGAAAGCCCACCCTGCCAAAAAGGCCCCTCCTGCCAACAAGGCCCCTCCTGCCAAGAAAGCTTCTCCTATCAAAAATACTCCTCCTGTCCGGCCTTACCTTCTTTGGTGTATCCCTTGTGCACGCAAGTACGCCCTGGATTTTGATCCCAATAAAGGCAAGATGTTTCGAATTGACTGCCTTTTCGACCCGGAATCCAACAACAGCAAGTGCCTCGCCTGCCAGACACGCCGTCAATGCACTTGCATCATAGTAAGTGATTCAACTCACCCCAAGCCTCACTGTCGTTGACTGATCATTTCAAGACCTGCCAAGGTATGCATGGCAATGCTTACGACATGGTCCGTCTTTTGGAATGGCTTGCCCCTCTGTTTGAGGATAAGACTGGCCGACTGGGAAAGGAACAACGCATCGAAGTCGCCGGCCTCGCCAAGAGACTTTGCTTGGACTTCTTGGGTCTGGAGCTCGAGCACCGAAAGGAACACGATCTCACCGGTGAATGCATGGTGGACGGCCAAAGAGTAAGTTGATGTGTAATACCGCACGGCTTGGAAAATATGGATAGAATGTCATAACTGACCCAAAGACAGGGAGCCGAAGCGTACGTCCAGTTTGTGCTTGGCCGCCATAAAGTTCTAGCTGAGACCCAGGCTCCCGATGTTGAGGAAAACGAACCCGAGTATGTTTCATGGAGCCTTTTGCGTCTTCTCCGTGGTGACGGCGGCTACGAGGACTGGTTGAAGTCTATGCAGAAATACGAAGAATCCGTGAAGCCATACGTGGAGTTGTATTACGATGAGGGATGATGAGGGATGGTGAGGCTCCTATGGGCTATGGGTATGTTTTAAACGAAACAATCTTTTTCTGACCTATTTGTATCAGTTTGCTCTTATTTTTGATGTTCTTTGATCTTCATCAGCGAAACGCAATGTTGATCCATCTTCCTGATGATCATCATTTACTCCGTCTCGTGTTGCATCCAGTAATTGCGAAAGAGACCAATCAATGATATTTATGGTTAAGAATGTCCATGTCTCCCGTCCAATTTTGAATGAGCGTCTTTCACCTAGTCAAGCTCTTGAGAGAAAACAAAGTGAAACACAGATCGAGTCAGAGAATTGACGGATTCTCGTATCCACATGTTGGAGTGTATATCATAGTCTGGTGGATCGCCGCTGCCCCTACTGCCCCGCATTACGTAGGAGCGGATGATGCGCCTGTCAGAGCATGGGGATTTCGAAAAATCAAAAAAAAAATACATAAAATGCAGTGACATGATCACAGTAAAGAGAATGATCAGGCAATAACCAGGGAATATCACAGCTACTTTTAGAAGGTACTAAAGAAGGCTTTTCGTACTAGTAAGCCTAGATCGTGACTACTGTAAGCCCTTGTGACTCTTATCTGCAAGAATAGCAGTAGATCACCTATAAGAACCCAGCATCTATGAAAATTACATGATACTATATTCTAATAGCTTGATAGATCTTCATGTTTTTGGATTGAGAGAAGGAGAGGGAAAAAAAAAAAGAAAAGAAAAGAAATTCTATTACTTCGTACAGTAAACTACTAGTAACACATTTTCCCTCTCGGGCCCCGCGGTAAAAGCCAGTTGCGGATCATGACTTCCCCACTCTCTCTCTCTCTCTCTCTTCTCCCCCTCTTTCAACTGAGTCAACTGAGCCAACTCTCAACCCAGTCGCATATCCCACCACATCAGACTTTCAACTTCGCACAGGCCAGGTTCGTGCTCTCTGAAATTTCCTGCACTCCACATTCCCCAAGCCTACCCGAATTGATCACCATCGGCCCACTCGTGTTCGAATACCTCAACTGGATCTAAGGCCCTTTCCCCTTATTTCTTTTTCTTTTTCTTTTTTCGATTTCTTCTTTTCCCGCGCTTAGCACACCTGCATATGTTGCCTAACTCCTTCCTGTTCGCATTCCCACTCCTCCAATCATCGTTTCACATATGCCCACGTTCCTCATCCCAAACCATCCTGCTCTACTCGATGATCGTGGCGCCCCAGCCGGGGCGCGGAGCCTCGCGCGGGATCGCATGACTACACTCTTATCCTGGCATGCATAAAACCCCCCGTTCTATCCCCCGAGCTAGGCTTTGTGCCACCGGGCGCAGTGGGAATTATCGTGACTTGTCATTCCGACCAGAAGTTCTGAGTCAAGGAGATAGAGCAAAGTAAACAAGAACCCGAGGCGCTATACAGTCTGCCTAGTCTGCCTGTTCTGCCTATCCTGCCCATATCCCCGTTTTTACTCCCTAGAGATGCACACATACTCCTTTTCCATATCCCGCTCGAATCTTGTTGGAAAGGAAAGAGATAATCTCTCTGGTCCCCGCGCGTGCGCGTATCTGTCCCATCATGGGTCTGAAGATGGCTGAATTCGATCCGCTTCCAGTCTACGAGTTCTTTCCTATTAAACCCGATCTCGCACCTCGCGCCTCGCCGTTTGTTCCATATTGGGCTCGCTCTCACGTGCAGTGTGCGCAGAACCTCCTCCCCTCCTCCGACGAACCTATCGAGTACGACCACGACGACGAGGACTTCCAGGATAATTGCTTCTTCTTTCCCGAGGACTGCTCTTATACCCCACCTAAGGACTGGGCTGTGGATTCCCCACGGCAACCTGTCAAGAACACAGAGTACCAAGTCGGATTGATTAACTTGGCTGCTCACAGCGCCACCGACGACATGCTTCCAGAACTACCTGATATCAAGATGTTGGACTCAGAGGCGCTGGGCGACCTTCTGGAGGATAATCTCTGTCCACCCGAGATCACAACAATGATGTAAGATTCCACCGCTCTCTGCATTTTTAGTTGTCTGGCCATGGCTCATTATGATGAATATAGTGTTTTCTCAACCAACGGCGCAGTCTTCGCCTATGCTTCCTCCCTCCCATCCCGTCAGCTTCGCAACCTCAGCGCAACCTACGGCGCTGCATACACATGCTACGCCAAAAATGCATCGAGCGGAAACCTCACGGGCGTAAATCCGGCCAGTCATCCATCATCCTACGTGACAGCTCAGTCAATGTCGCTGGGGGACGTAGGCTCCATCGTCTTCGAGCTTGATGACTCGGTGGCGGTAGTGACTCGTCTCGCCGACAAGGTTCTCCTGGCCGCCATAGGCCCAAACAAAATCGATCAGACCACCCTCAACGGTGCCGAGCCCGATTCTCTAGGAACTGAAGGTGGGGCTCCGGTAGACCCATCCGCCGTAAATGGCGCCACGTCAGATGCGTTTCAATTGGAAGGGCAGCGCACACCATCGGCAGCACCCCCATCCCCGAATCCGCCCACACGCAACGGCGCCATCGATGCCCAACACGAGATTGACCGCAGTGCTGATCTTGCTCGTCTTGCCAGTCTCAATCTTTCAGCTTCCCCCTCTGTGCTGCTGGCGTTGGAATCAAAGTGTGCCGCGCTCGGTCGGTTCCTTGGACAGAAATTGCATGATTTGGAGAGTCCCGAGGATTTCTAATATATATATAAAAAGAGATGATATCCGGGATTGCAGATCTTGGCAGGCTGGTCTTGGGATCTGTTACGGGAATGCTCGATCTACCGAGTGCTTTGATTCCAATGTTGGGATCTACTATCTTTCAACCAATGTATCAAGTACATGACTTTATGACCAATTTGGTTGTTCCTCGACCTTATTAGCAATATTAGCAAGCGGACCAAGAAATTCAAAGTGTCTGTTGCACGTACATCAAAAATGTAGTTGGATTTATTTTGATTCCAGATGTCAAATGTTAGTATCGTGGAATGCGGACCCTGCATGCATGTGTGCACACACATGCATGTGGGCATGAATTTTTTTAAAATATTCTTCTATGTTCACATGTGCATACTCGGACAAAAGACCGGAATTGCCCCCGACTGGTACTTCGAATTCAATGCTGTCAAAATCAATGTAGTATTTGCGGGCTATGTATTAGGTCAATCAATATATATCTCCAAACTGTACACCCGATGGCCACCAAAGAACCAGCTGAATGGACTCAGGGCGCGCTCAAGTCTCGCGAGCGAAATAATTTCAAATTCAAAGAAAGGGAAGAAAGAGAGACAAAAGAAAGGAAAAAAGTAGTAGGAATGCATCATGGACAGACATAGGATGCATGTGCAGTCCAGGGTAGCATGGACAAAATAAATGGCCAAAAAAAAAAGGCATAAATGTTAGATACTATTCAAGTAATATATCTGGCTGAAAATGGGCTAAGATTTGTCTCCCGCAGCTGTACCAGTAGGTCCTGTAAAGTAGCTTCCTGAGCTAGCGGTGCGACTGAGAGGCTTTGTCGAGCCGGGGGTGGTAGCACCAGGTGACGAGGCATCCTTAGCCGTCTCCGCGCTCTTCTCCTTCTCGGCGTATGTAGGGGGCTGGTTAGCCTGTCCCGAGACGCTGCCAACGGGGCTTGTGGAGCCATTGACAGGCGAAACAGGGGACGCCAGGGTGGTCGGGGCAGCAGCAGCGACAGCGACAGGAGCAGCTGCACCGTTAGCAGCGGCCGCGGGGGCCGAACCAGTGGAGTCCTTGATAACAGACCACCACTTCTCGGCGTTGCTAGCGGTGGACGCCTTGAACATCAGTTCAGTGGTAGCGTGGAAAGCATTGCCGACCTTGTTGCTCGAGATATCCTTGCCCTTGACGTTGAATTTGACACCGTCGATAGCGCCGACGATACAGTCGGGCAGGTAGAGCGACAGCTCCGGGGAGGGGTCACGGCGGAAGTCGTCATCGTCCTTGAACTCGTGCAGGTAACGCGCGGGCGTGATGACATAGTAGCCCGAGCTGTATCCCTTGATAACGGCTCGAGAGCGACGCTCGAGGGATCCTTCAAGGAGGGCTTGGGTGGATCGATGATCTTGGTTGGGGAAGGTGATGTTTGCGAAATCGCGGGGAGGGGAGTCAGGGTTCACGAGTTTGGCATCGTTGCTTACGCAGAAGTTGATCCATTCGAAGTCTGGGGGGATACGCTGGGCGGCGCCGAGGACGTCGGCGTACATGGCTCGCTGGCGGTCGAGCTGGCCGCCCATGATCTGGTGGAATTGTTCCAAGGCGGCCTGAACAGTTTGCAGGACGTGAGCCTCAAATTGCTGGAAGGAGTTTTGCACCGTGAGAATGTCCTGGCGATGGTTGTTCTCCTCGGTCACCTGCTTGTTGAGGCGGTGTCTGATCTGGCGCCTAAGGATGTAGGGGTCGTGTGCTTGCTCGATCTTGGTGCCCATTGCCGAGTCGTGTGACGCCGAGTGTTGGCCTAGGAGCTCGATGTGCTTCTGGGTAAGTGTGCGAGCCTTGTCGACGGCCTTGGCTCCCTTTGCTGCTCCAGACTTGAGCTCCTTTGACTTGTTCTTGATTTCTTTGTGGAGACGCTCGAGGGTCGGGAGGACGGTGGCCGTCAGGCTCTTTTCGGTTTCGAGGTACATGTTGACCATTCCCTGTGCCATGATAAATTCATTAGGACCCGAAGTATTGGACCGACAATGTGCGTGTTGGTGTTGTTGTATGGTGAGCTCGTACCTGAGAGTTGTTGCGCATATTATTGAAGAGGCCTGCCATGCCGCCCTCGGATTGACTGAAGTGATGAGCCTCCTTCAATGGCTGACTGACCGTCTATTCAGCCGCCGTGATTTCTGGTCAGTCTTCATATTTTGGATCCGGGGAACACCGAGCACCGACCTTGAGGATCTTCTCATGGTCCTTCGACTGGGATTTTGACAGCTTGGCGGTGGTAGAAACATAGTCTTCGAGGTTTCCACACATATGCTTCCATGCACGAAGACGTTCGATCAAGAGGTTGCTAGTCTGAGAAAAAGAAGCCAGGTATTAGCCCTTGAGCACTTTTCACCGCGGGGTTGTTCCCCATAGCCCAGGAAGCGGTGGGGGGGGGGGATTTCCAGCACGATAATCTTGAACTGACCTCACTGCTGTCGGTATCCGGAATGGCCTCATCGTCACTGAAGGAAGTGCGACGGGTGAAGCTGCTGCTAACGGTACCCGTTCGCTGGGGGAGCTTGTGTTCCACGGGGCTTGAAGTTGCAGACATGGTGGGCAACCAGTAACGGATAAGAGATGGACAGGAGGGAACCGAGCTGGCGGAATAAACACAAGCAGTCACGACGGAAAACTGCAGGCAATTTTTTTTTCTTTTGTCTTATTCAAGATTTCGTGATCTTCAAGATCTTCACCAGGAGAGATGGAGCATGCGGGATGCGGGATTCACAGTATGTGGATTGTGTTCCTGTGGCTGAAGAAAAACCGGGAGCCTGGAAACGCTAGTCTATTACCGACCTAGTCGTTGGATATAGTGAAGCGCGTTTCGTAGGACTATTTTTAAATGGTCGGTGGGTCAAGATAAATTGCTGTGGAGAGTACGAAGTACTTTGAAAGTAGTAGGATCGCGGGAGAAAAGAACGGTGGAATATTGAAGGTGGGAGAATCGCATTCTTAAGCTGTGTTGATCGACCATCGAACCGACGATGAAGTCATTGCCCGCATTTGTGGCGCTTTGCATCGCCCAACGATGTGATTCAAAGTAATTCAAATATAAATCAAATGTACAGGATTCTGGATTGAAATTGGAATTAAAACCTTAGCAAAAGCCATAGAACAGAATACAGCATGAATACTAAGAATGAAGGCACCCCTTTGCACTCGTTGACTGTTGATGTTGACATCAATACGCGCTAGAAATTTAGAACCATCCATTGTATGTTCTTGGAACTGAACGCCACAGGTGGATCCTTTCCATTGTTCATTTGAATGTTCAGTAATTCGAATGCGGGACCTCAGGTTGCATTGCTAACAATCACTTTATTCTTGACTTTTGGCCGGTTGCAGCAACTTGTCTGTTTTGAAAAAAAATCCCAAATGTTACAAGATCTACAGTGGCTTTTACCAGATCGGGAGAAATGAGGGGCATCTGCTTCAAAATGTTCAAATGTTGGCGTAGTATATACCAAAGTATTGATCTTCCATATCATATTAAGAGTAGTGGGCAGTATGTGATGTTCGATGAGGAGTCCTGGAAAGATTCCAAGATTTGAACATTGTGAAAATTAAAGTACATAAAATTGAATAGTAAGAATTCGGCATTGATGCGTGACTCGTGCTGTGGTCTAATAAACTCATACAGCTGGCTCGTAAAAAGAAAAATAGTAAAAGCAAATGATCATGAAACCTGCTATGAGATATCCCAGTCCTGCCCTCTAATGTTGCCCGAACGCCGAGAAAATAAAAATGGTTAAAACCCATGTCTGTCGAATGCTGGTGAGAGGATCAAGGCCTCATGCGGAACAAGAAAAACGAGATAGGTCCCGAGAAGAGAGAAGAGAAAGGCGGAGATGTGGAGTTGTGAAGATGGGTTCCAATGTCCAGCACTGGAGATGTGACTTTTAGCGTGGGGTGGAGATGGCGGGAAGAATAGAAATCGAAGCCAAAAAAAAAACAACAAAAAGGTTGCGGCAAAAAGCTGTACAGCCTCCTGTGCTATCTATCTAGCGCGGGCTTGCACTAAGCGGAGTCTGCGGTCGGCATCGTCAGTACTGACTCCGTTTGTATTGAAGTAGCCGGGACGATTCACCTCTAATGGGGTAGAGATTCCACTGGCCCGGCCACTATTGCGACCACTTCGAAGGTATGCCTGTTGCGGGGATTGGAGAAGCGGTGTGCCCGGTATACTGCTCGCAATCACGGCATTGTAGTCGGGAAGGTGTGAGTCAAATGAGCCTACAGCCGCGCGAACAGCCGTTGAGTAGCTCGGGACTCGACTGAGTGTCTCCACCTCAGCATATTGAGGGTGGAAAGGAGTCGCCATCCCCGAAGGAAGATGTTCGGGATCCACTTCATCAGATGTTCGGCGAGAGAGCTCAGGGCTGCTGGGACTGTGCGAGTTCGAACCAGATGAGGGTCCAAAGTAGTCATTGAAGTGAACATTCAACTGTCGTGAGTTGGGGTGGCTCTCCGAAGGGGTGTCATGTGATGGCTCGTTGGGCGACAGGTGACCCATGCGGGCGGCGTTGTTCAGGCTCGAAAGACGGCTATGCAGGGCTGAGGCCGAGATATCAGTGTTGGTCAGGGCATTCATGGAGGCCAGGTTATCGGCTGAGATGTTGCGACTGAGAGGACCGAAGGGTGTGTTTGGTCCACTACCGGGACCAGGGGTGCGGTATCCATTAGGATCCACCTCGCTGTATAATTGATCGAACTGGTGTTCGCCGTATAGCGGAGGTGCCTGGTGAGCAGCGAGCTCATCTGCGGCTCGTCGTTGATGGGCGGAGTGGGCAGTCTGTGCGGTCGTGTCTCGGATTTGGTTGTTGTCATCAAGTGCGATATTAGGGGAGATAAAGATCGAGACCGGGAGAGTAGCACGGAGCTAGTTAAAAAAAAAAGAGTTAGCTTGAGTTGACAATGGAACTGGTTCATGTTGGCTTACTTCGCTGATGTGGCCGTCTGGGTTATGGAGTTGAATGCGGAACTTCAATTTGTGGCGAATCTTGATGCCTTTTGTGTCTGTATCTTGCAGACACCGAGTCAATGTTGAAGGCATATCCAAATAACGGGTAAATTGGTAGCCCTCGGCCGCGTCGTCGATGAGCTCAACATTATTTTCATCCACACCGTGCTCATCGGTCAGAATTGTGCGAGTAATCTTGTAGGTATTCCGGATGGAGTCGGGGTCTTCGGGATTGAGTGTAAGGTCGTGACTTTCGATCAGCTGGGAGGTAGTTTGTCCGATGCGCAAGCCCTTCAACAGCGGTATCAACTTGAAATCCACCCGAATCGAGGTACCGAAAATGACTGCTTTGTTCGGTGTGCTGATGGAGTATTCGATCTTGTTCGGCCAGATATTATCCACAGACTATAGACGTCATTGTCAGTGCCCCGCTTAACCCCACTATAGGAGTAAGAGAAAGGAAAATCAAAAAGGTGTGACTCACCATGGCATGCGAGAGCTCGAGTGCGCTCGGGTCGAGTGTTCGGATGATGCGCAAGGGCTTGCGCGCCACAATATCTTTGGCGTACTTGCGTCCAATCTCAGCCTTGAAGCGGTACATAACCCAGGTCTCCGACAGTCCTTCCACGCTCTCCGGCATGGAACCTTCGAGGACGACGTCAAATGGGTATTCGTAGTTGCCCGCCGCCAGGATCTCGGTCTTGCCCTTGCCGGGGTCTCGGAATCGCCATGTCTTGTCGTAGAACACTCGCTCTCTCCAGGACTTGCGGCCGCCGGCGGTCGAGCTGGAAGGTAGGTGCCAACTGTGACTCAGTTAGCTTGGATTGGGGGTGGGGTTTTTTGCCGTTATTTCTTCTTTCAATGCTTTGAACTTACCAGACACGAGACATGCCAGTCAGTTCTAGTCGAATGTGTTTAATCGCGAGGGGCTCGGACAGGCAGAGCACCAAGGTTCCCTTAAGGTGGGCGCTGGCAGCCTCATGCTCGCCGCCACGGAACACGATGTAATCTTCGTTCAATCTAGAAGACTTGTTAGAATGAAATGCTAGACACATGCCACTGATAGGTTCAAAACCGAGTCCACATACCGGATATCGAAATACTTGGCATTGCTTGCGCTTCCGCCACCACTAAAGAAGCTGAGAGCCATTTTGAAGTTATGGCCGCCACGGCTATCGGGGCAGCCGGTTTAAGTTGAACAGGTAAATGGAGCACGTTGGCGAGAGATTGAGGAAAGATCTGAGAGAGGAAGAGTTGAGGAGTAAATATGGCGGAAGAGGGAAAAAATAAACCAGGTATGACAGGTTTTTTTCCCAGCGAAGACCCTCTATGATCTACCGGACAATGTCCAGAATCGCAGGCCGGTCCGACCAAACGGGTCCCACTGTAGGAAAGTGGAGAAGTGCCGTTTCCGGGCAAAATTGCAAAAGAAAAATCGCAGAAAAAAATTCGGTGGCGATAAAGAGACGATAACGAACGGAGATGATGCGAGGTGACTAAGCCACGATAAGAAGCGTTTTACCGTGAATAGGAGAAGAGGAGGGAATAGGGGAATAGGGGAATAGGGGAGAACAAGAGATATGTTTCTTTTTTTTTTTTTAAAAAAAAAGACAGAACTTCGAGTGCGAGAAATCAAGTGAGCAAAGTCAGCAAAGCATAATTGCACAATTGTTGATCTGTCTCTTGTTTACGTCAGCGATGCATATGAAGGTCAATCATATTACTAGTAACCATCGCATTCAAATGTTCTATGTACTATACTAGTATGCTATTTACTATGTGTTATTATTATTACTCTCATTGTAGATGTTATTTCTTCCATTACCCACTTTTTAATCATATTCCTCTATTTTCTCTATTTTACCTCTATTTTATCTCTATTTTATCTCTATTTTATCTCTATTTTATCTCTATTTTACTGAATTTTCTTGAAAAGGATAAAAAAAGATCATTATGACTCGTCCTCTTTTACCGATAAGTACTTTTCTTTTTCGGGTTCTTTCTTTTTGATTTTCTATTTTTCTATTTTTCTAATTTTCCAATTTTCCAATTTTTAATTTTTTTTCCCTAATTATTTCTTTTTTTTCTTCCTTCTTTCCTACCCGATACTCGGGGGCCCTTCGTTTACCCAGAACCAACCATCACGCCATAACCTCGGGATCGCCCTTCCCGCGATCGATCCTCTTTTGGATCGTGCCTGAGATGCATATCATGCATGTTACACTTATCGGTATATTTTACTCTGCACTCCACTCAAATGCAGGTTACTCTGCAGAAAATAAGAACATACATACACGCATGGTGAAAAGCAACACTCCTGCATCATGTCTCGGGCATATAATGTCTGTGCACCCACTTCCTATAGTACTGAACATACTATTTACGACGAAACACATGGCCAAGGTCAAGGTCGAGACCATGTTGATCACAAACATAGAATGTGACTGTGATGAGTCGTTGCCGACTTTTGTCATTATGATCATTCCCCCTATTATCAACTCACACAAAGGGAAATGTGCAGAAGGTGCAGCACATGGTACGTACCATGGAGAATGTGATAGCTAATGACATTACTACTGCAGGGGTTCAGCTATCACTATGTATCACAGTCGAGGAGCTGAAGAGAGCCATGTGGTCAGGGCATACACGTATGTGGACCAGATCTGTGACTGGCTTGATAGTGGAGGGTTGGTTCGTCTCACAATTGGACGACTTGTGCTATCAATGATTCAAGCCCCCACCTGCAACGACTGCTCTTTGATTCTGAGTTGGATTTTCATCTTTTTCTTTTCGGAACTACCCGTCCTTTTTCTTTTACTTATTCAAATTCTCGACCGCGGTTCGAGCGGGAGCCGCCCTAGCAAGTGTAGATGTTCCGCCAATGGGCTCCACTACACAGGTGTCAAACTGCTCACCGGCTACACCGACCTAAACTGGTTCAGTAGATACGGATACAAATGACGATATGGCTGACATCTGACGTGGGTGGTTTCTCTTGAACCTTTTACGGATACTTGTACTCCGCGGTATAGACAAGGCTTACGGAGTATTGTGCCTGGTCCTTCCCCCCCCACTAAGATAAGGGATTGCGCCCGGCTTGGACCCTTCAAGGATGTAAAGATTTACTCCAAACTTCCCATGTGTTTATTGTGGCGTCTGCACGCCCCCTGCAGTAGGTCACTCATAGGCCTCTTGAGATCATGACCAACATAGAGAAGCATTGATAGGATTGGTTGTTATGCCATGTCAAACAAAGGTCTCGGCCTGGTCTGCCGATTACGGGCGCGGTCGGGATGCCTTTACAGAAAAGCTCGGGCATTCCCGCTTCCATCGGAATCCCGACTGCCTCCCGATTTCCCTGCCCGACATTGCGCGTCCGTGTCGCCATCGGACCTTCTCCTGACGATCTAGAACGGAAAATTGTACTGTTTCAGATTTCAGATTCCAGATTCTTTGTTGACGTTTCCCTGTGGCTGTGAATACTGATAGGGATTTTCTTGTTCGCTCCTGCCATGGAGTTGAACACACAAACAATGATCATCGATGAATGACAAAATGGCCCCTCGAAATGACACAATACACTCGGACAAACATGCTACATATATACGCATTTACTAAAAGGGCACATGAACGTGGCACTTTTCTTCTTTCAAATAAGGATATCTGAAAAAGTGGATATTCGTTCCAAGGTTCTCTAGGCTTTTTTTTTTTTTCAATTTTCTTTTCAAGCAATTGAAATTTTCTTGGTCTGCGGGACCCATGACCCACAAAGTAGATCATTGACGGTGAGCTTTCTGGCAGCGATCGGAGTTTCTCCTGGCCATTGATTGTTGTGTATCCATACCCGCTGGATCCAGCATTCGGTGAAACTGGGTTCCAGAATCAGATCCTGTTTCTACAGCAAGTTGGGCTGGTACGTACAACATCATCCCATCTAGACCCATCTATTGATGATGCTGCCTTGTTCTTATCATTCTACCGGGCAATGTTGATGCGTTGAAGCATGTATTAGGTACACATGATTTAATTCTGTACTCAAGTGCTCTCACTCTTGGTTTCGATTTCTAACTTGTGGGAAAGAACCTTAAAGCATGAATGTACTCAGGATAATTGGAGTACCATTGAATCACATTTAATAGTACATACACTGAGCAACTTATAGCTCCATCTAAAAGCGGAGATATCCAAACTCTGGCCTTCGATCGTGTTGATCTACGGAATACTATACACTATAGATGAACTCCAATCTTAAAACCATCTGCAGGCCTAGACCTAAATGAAACAGCAAATCAATTACATGCCACAGCCCTGTCGATAGCTCACAAGCTACCACTGCAAGAACAAAAACCCGGACAGGAAAAACCGGAGAAACGCTTTTCATGTGAAAGAAAAAGAGGCGAAATCTCTTCTCGGTGCCCAGCCCGAATTGACCAGCCTTATCGTCTGAGCGGGTAGCTGCCTGAAACCATACAGAGATACATACTCAGTAGGTCCTGCGACAGCAAGGTGGAGAAGCAGGTGTAGTAAGATCCAGTCACCAATTGCCATTCAGAGATAGCGCACGCGCCAAGGAGTACAAAAAGATGAAAAAATTAAGAAAAATGAAAAAAAAAAACGAAGAAAAAAAAAATTCAATTCCAAAGACCACAAGCTACATTTAGCTATGACCCATAGCTATGACCCACCACGGAGCTTTCAGGCGCCACAGGGTTTTGACGGGCCTGGATTCGGACAGGCGAGAACCGGCAGCTACAGAGCGAACGCGGCAGTAGCAGTCAATAGCCACGGAGTACTCCGTGGTTCTCCGTAAAACACAATGCACAAGACCCCTTGTAAGGAGGGTCAGAGCATTCAATTGTTACTATTTGGCCCCTCGGTAATTGATATGCCGACTTACGGGAGTTGGCGAGCCCTTTTCTCGCCGTGGTACTTTTTTGTCGGTTTTTTTTCCGGCCCTCCGATGATCGACGCGATATCTTCAAGCTCTGGAGTCAACAGCCGAGTTTGGACGGGAACTAAATGAACTAAATTGAACACAGCTTGGGGGCGATCGTTAGTGCCAAGGAAAGGGGGATAAAGATTCTTGCGCTGCCGGACCGCCAATCGTGCCGATTTATGGCGCCACATGGTTGGTCGAGTCAAAACGAGCATTGTGTGTTACTTGCTCGATCAGGCAATTTGTTATGCTGCATTTGCATTTGCATTTGCATACACCGTACAGCTCTCAAGTGCTCGCATCATGCAATGAAATATGCTGGTTTCTCAAGCGGTGGTGCTGAACAATTGATGTGCCTTGTCTCGTGTTTGAGAGCAAATATAAACATACATACACACATGCTAACCTTCAACCTGCCCATGTGCACACCCAGGTGGCAGTGACATGCATCTATGGACTCATACAGCAGCTGAGCAAGATTGCTTGATTTGTCCTGGTGATAATTAAGATCCCGGGACATATTATAGTCATACTTGTACAAGTGGAAAACGTTCCAAAGTTGTACGACACCAGACTCGTTCCCTAGTTGGCTGTGTGGAACATGAGGATGCCATTCACATACTGGAAGTACTGCTTCGAGTCTCCAGCCATACGTAAGGCGGAAAAGAAGTATGTTCAAAGTCAAAAGCATAACTACTAACACAGTACCGGGATTGAAGTCAGGAGCCTTGGGAAATAAAATGCAAGATCAACAATGTCGCATCAAATAAGAACAACCCCGCGCGCATGGCTGTATACAGGTCGTTAGAGCATCAATCTAGAGACTTGAGGCTGTTGTCGAGGTCGGTGGGAGTCGCTTATATTCAAACAAGCGGGGGCCCGGGGCCCTTGATCCCAATTAAAGGTAGTAGGAGTGTAGGAGTGTATTCGTCGCGGTTTGGGGGATGATCTGGCTGGGGATCGGGTACATGGTGTGGGGATTTCGGGGCGCAAACATAGCTCGGGGTGATGGGGTTTGGGATGTCGAAGAAAGAATGGTGTTTATCTCGAGCCAGCAAGAGAGTCCTCGACCATGGTGTGGGAGCGTAGATGTAGAAAAGGAAGAAATACCGATGACGGATTACATCGCAGTGTAGCTTGTCTTTGAAGGTAATCTAGAAGATCCAACCCAAGATGATATAGAGCAGGATACCGGCCCCGATCACCATGCCTGCGATCTTGAGCACCGCCACTGTGTCGCCTTGTTTCGCCATCCTTGTCAGCCTGGAAGCACTGCCCTTCAGATTCGTTGACATGGAAGAGAAAACATCGTTCTGGACAGATAGAAGAGCGTTAGTTTTTGGTCTTCTAGATGCCCTTCATGTATGAACTCCCTCATGGGTATCCCTTCGGTGAAACATACCGAGTTATCGAGCGAGTCCTGCTCCCGCGCATTGTCATGGATGTCAATCGTTACATGTCGGAGAGCAGAGACTTTGGATGAAAGGGAGTTGAGGAGCGCATTGTTTTGCCTAGTAGGAGACATGTCAGCGAAAAGGTGATCACAGAGACGAGAGATACTTCGCCCAGCGGTGCCAGGGGCAACATACTGCTCACGTTCGTAGGCGTCACTCATGTTGTTTTCAGTGATGAGGGTGTCCTGAATATTGGACCAGGGAGGATTGGGAAAATCCGGAGAATGTGGGTATGGCTGGTGGGGAGGAAGCAAGAATGATTGGGAATCTGGGATGACGAGTGGCTCGTCCGGGGAAGCAGCGGAGCCGATGGGGCAGCGGGCAAGTGATAGGTCAGGTGACCTGCATCCATCAATTATCAATAGCATATCTTGAATACCTTTATTTTGAGGCTCAGGTTTCTGAATCTGAAATTTCCATTTCGGAAAACAAATTAATATCTTAAATTCTATAATATCAGAAAACAGCACGATTTCATCTAAGATCCGGGGGATATGGTGCTGGTATAGCCATTGTGTCATGCACCATGTAGAGAAGCCGAGAATAGTTTGCCATCCAGTGGGTCCCCACTTCGTCCAACAGACCTGCAAACTCCAATAATATTTGCTGGGCATATCGGGCGCCGTATTCATATTTCTTTCCGTCAATCAGAATTGGTCCCCCAAACCGAATGAATTGTATGGCGGCATCTTCCGATTTCGCTGGATTATCTGACCCCATTCTTGATGGGTCATTATTTGATATTCCTTCATCGCCAATAGCCTTCCAGTCAACAACCGAATTAGCAAGATCAAATTGGTCCCAGTTACTTGCGTGTTCCTCGCAGGGATTCTCAGGACTCGCCAGGAGGTAAAATCCGAGAATCAGGGCAGACATGAACAAAGTTCGTACGGATTGAAATGCAGTCCCATCTGTTGGTTTTCGGTGGGACAAAGTCCGGAATGTTTGGGCTGCATGAAGACATGCTCTCCGTGCAGCAGGAGTGTATGTCCAGCAGGAAAGATCTCGACGAGCATCAGACATGGATTCCGGGCCATCGCGACCAGCAGCGCGGGAAATGATATTGATATCAGTGGTGATCAGCATACAGGCACTATGCCAGATCACAATGCAGTTTGGGTTGGTATCACGGAGAATCCTTTCGTATAATTGAACCAAACTAATGAGAAGCGGGGTAACAATACTGGCTCGTTTATCAAGGCGACAAATGTTCCATGGAACATACTGATGTTGCTCGGCTGGAACCAAATCCGAACTAAGAATCAATCGGCGAGTGTCCGTGGAGACGCGTAGGAGGACAGAGCAGAGCAATCCATACATAGAGAACACATGTGTGGGCTCTTCTAGATTAGGTAGATGGAAGTGATAAGATGATAACTCAAGCCTTTGGTTTGCGTGAGGAATACCAGTGAGCAGTTGAGACCATTTCTGCGGTGTTGGGGCTTGGTAGAGGTCGTTTTCGAACGGCAATGAAAGAATAAGTTTATCAGTCTCAATTACAGGACTCAAAGAAAAGATCTCTGACAGCCATGAATCGTGCAAAACCAGGCCGATGATCAAGCTGTTGTTTAATTTGTTAGCCCTTTGAGACGTCACAATCACAGAAAGACAGTTATACTTTTTGGTTGACTCCGCTCGTGTCCATGCAATCCATCGAGCACGTTCCTCCATTCGTGATGAGAGTAGTATATCATAAGTCTGATCAAGATTTGAACAGAAAAAGCCACATTCTCTTGCAGTCTGTTTGAAGGAGGAGTTAGCTCAAAGAATACACTTGAATTTCAGATCTCTTACTGCTGTAGCATGCAAATAAAGCAATCGAGACTTTTCTGGGCAAAGGTTTCCCTGAAAATCTGTTAGAAAGCGCGATATTCATAGTAAGGGTTATATAAGGGTTATAGCTTGGTGACAAACCCCCGTAGATATGAAAAGGAAAAGTGTGTGATGTGCCATCACAAGGTAATTAAGAAGGTCGGCGGGGGTCTGACAGTCCGCTGCAGCAAAAATGAACTGATTGTAGACCTCGTTCAGTATGCCCTATTGAGTAGAAACGGGGTTGTCAGCTCTGATGGTAATGGGCTTCATTTGGACCACCTCATACCGGGTATGTTTTTCGAATGAAGTCCACGGCATCGTCTGTCTTGAAAAATGAAAGACCAATCATGCACATAACAAAAAGCAACAAATCAGAAATTTTATCTGCGTTGAAAGTCGCAGAATGAAGAACAGGATAAAAAGGTTGGTACTTGCGGAAGTAAAGGTAAAGACCTTGTTCGAAAACTTCCGTGGTATTGATGCAAAGATACTCATGGCCACATTGAATCTCATCAAAAAAGTCATTGCAACCGCAAACTAGAAGTTTTCTTTTGAGTATTCGAAGTCGCATCTTTGAACTGTCCGTTAGACTGATCTCTAACGCATATGTTTCATCGGGGATCTCTAAGGCCGGATCTACCAGGCCCAATGCCAGATTGCTAGAAAAAATATTCTCTAATGACCCGAATGCGACTTCCTGCCAGAAATTAGGTCTGGAATTTGAGCCTGCATGGTGTGGGCTTATTGGCCATAGTCTTTGAATTCGTGTTGTGGCTCCATCAATACCGCCTTGGTTTGGTATTGAACCCACAGGACTGAAAGGTATCGGACTTGGAAATATGGCACCGGCTATATTATGGTTCAGAGTTAAGCCTGGTATAGTCCCCGATGGTCCCAATGGATATGATTGATCAAAGGATTGGTTGAAGAGAATGCTTAACGTATCCGTGTTCGCGGCAGAAGCACCGAGTGGTAGGCTCAAGGACGGGGGCATAGTCCTAGAGATAGCATCATCGGGTTCAGCTGTTGGATTCGATATTCCCGTAGGGATTAGAATGTCATGATCATGGTCGTCAATGGCAGGATCGCAAGCAGGGCCACACATGGAAGTCTGTTCAAATGGATCTATCGGGAATACCTGTCAAATTCAATTAGCACTTGGCCTTGGGCCAGGTATGTACTAGGATAACTGACAGGAGAAATACTCGGTTCACTCTGGACCACATGGTTTCGACGATGTCGCAGGAGAACATCTCTAATACGAAAATCAATCAAAAGAAGTGGACATATGACAGCGATTCTTACCGTCGTGCAAACTGCTTGGTACAAATTGAGCATTTGTATGGCCTTTCCCCGGTGTCTGTCCTCAATTTAGAACAATGTTTTCTCATTTTCTCATTTTGATCATTGCCATCACAGAGTGGGGAACAGCGTACGGGCTAATTGATGTCGATTGAGGTGTTCTGTCTTAGAGAAGGTCTTGTCGCACCGCGCGCAGGATATCCTATGCAGATTTGCCTTGCGTCGCTGCCGCATGACGTTAATGCGTGGAAGGCATGAACCAAGAAAAAAAAGAGAAAAAAATTCAAAATCGGCAAAAAGGACCAGCTGACGGAATTTCGGCCAAAAGGATTGCACAAGTGCAAAGTGCAATGATGGGCGATTTGCGGGGTTAATGTTAAAATCCAAGGCCTTGCTTATCAGGCATTCATGGAATATCCTATCAACTTTTAGTACTAAAATTAGTTAACTAACGTTGTGTCGAGAGCCTGGGAATCAGTTGTGCTTTTGAATAAGCTCAATGGTTTCAGTGATGTTTAATGTTATTCTGCAATGATTTCAATGTCAGTGTTTTTTCTTTTTTTAAAAAAAAAAAATTGCTGTCGGTGTTCTTGCGAGTCTGCAAGGTCTGGCGCCACTAGAGTTGATTGAGAATGACATGATACTTTGATAAAATTGAGGTAGAGCTTATGATGCAAGTCAGAAGCCAGCAGATTGATATCCAGCTCAGATCGAAATGCGTGATCGATCTGGAACGCATTTGGTTGAGGGCCTGGTGGGAAACAAGGTGGGGAGGAGTGCACGTTTCCCCACATCTTTGTAGCCAAAATGCGGGGGGAAACGTGTATTCGTCGGAACTCTGAAGCTTCCCTGGATCTAGGTAATACTGTGAACATTTGCTCATGTGGCAGTTCCTCGTAATCTTTTGTGGCTCTGTGGGGATAGCAGGGGATGGAACTATCAAAGACGAGGAATATAAGTAGGTGGAAAACTTCCCATTAACTGAAATGAAATCGAAAGGAATTCTTTTCTACATTTGACAACACTTCACAAAATGACAGTTTTTCAATTTTTTGATTACCCTCTTGAACTTGCGGTGGGAGCTATACTTCTGTATGCTATTTCTTACATCATTTATCAACGATTCTTCCATCCACTTGCAAGATATCCCGGACCTTTTCTCGCCTGCCTTACGGATTTGTGGCAGGTGCATCAATTTATGACCTTGAAGCAGCCCTATCACCTTACAAAGCTACATGAAAAGCACGGTTCAATTGTTCGATATGGTCCAGATAAGCTCAGTATAACTGATGAAGAGGCAATCAAGTCAGTATATCAGTCAGGGGCTCGATTCATGCCCAAGACCGAATTCTATGATGCCTACGGAGCAGCTCATCCCAATGTTTTTGGAATGCGAGATGAAAATGTACTTTTTTACTCCACTGGGGTTGCATTTCCTTGATCTAATCAATCATACAGATTCATTCTATTCGGCGACGCCAGATGTCGCATAGCTTTTCGATGAGCTATGTTAAAGAAATGGAGCAGCATCTCGACGCAAATATCGAGATCCTCCGCCAGAAAATATCATCATACACCTCAACAGAAGAGGTCTTTGACCTCAAGAAGATCTTGAACTTTTATGTGATTGACACATTAGGGGAATTGGCATTTAGCCAGACCTTTGGGGTTCAAGTTTCTGAGGATGAATCCCGTGTTCCGCCTGTTGTTGAGCATAGTCTGCTGGCCGCAGTCACAGGGGCCTGGCCAAGTATGACTGCCTGTTTGAAGAAGTGGCTCCCTCTCGTTCCACACCGAGATCTCCAGGCCTTGTTCAGCGGCCGCAGGGCATGTGCTGAGCTTGCATCGCGATGTGTTAATACGCGGCTGAACTTCATCAGGTCTAAGAATGGATCAAATGATACATCGTCTAACAGAAAAGATATTCTCACGAATCTGATTTTGGCAAAGGACCCCGACACGGGTGAGCATCTGACACAAGCTGACCTGGAAACGGAAGCATTTGGTTTCATGTACGTAGTCTCCTGGATATCCCATTAAGGTGGACCAAGTCTGTTTAAAACCGTTGACTAATTCTATATGGCGATTTACTAGTATTGCGGGAACTCACACTACCAGCGCGACTACCAGTCTGCTTTTCTACCATCTTCTACATCATCCGGATATTATGACCAAGTGCGTTGCAGAGATTGATACCAATCTGCCAGCTTTGCAACCAACTGAAAGTGCTTACTCGGTCACCATGGCCGAGGCATCTTTGCCATATCTACGGAACTGCATGAAAGAAAATTTCCGAATCACACCAGTTTTCACGATGCCTCTCGCGAGGCGGGTCATGATGCCTGGAGGACTTTCTGTTGCTGGAAAATATATTCCCTCTGGAGTGAGTTGAGTAACTGTTTTGTTTAAAAACATCTCCAATTGGTTCAACATTGAAATGTTCAATGTTCAATGTTGTGGGGATATATTTTTCTAATGCATATTCTCTACATCAACATAGACATCAATTGCGGTCTGCAACCATGCATTTCACCACAATCCGGTAGTCTGGGGTACAGATCACAATGAATTTGATCCATCTCGATGGAACAATCCGGATGTCGAGAAAAAGTCGAGGCTGTTGATGCATTTTGGGCTAGGTGGCCGTCAGTGCATCGGCAAGACGGTGGCCACGACCAATATTTACAAATTGATGAGCACTTTATTAAGTGAATTTGAATTTATACTAGCCGATAATACTGAGAGGGAGCGAGTGAGCGAGAATGCTTTCTTTGGAAAAATTCCAGAGTTGATCAGTGTAGGTATTAGTGATTTAGCTGGGCCCTTAATGGTTCGCGCTCGGAAACGCGACAGGGCCCCGCTTTAACACTTGGAGAATGCATATTAGTTTGGCCAATGGAACGAATTCATGAAAATGAGGGGGGAAATACAACATTTGTCACTTTCATTACTTATTTTTTGTCCTGATATTGGATGATCTTTGAGATATTCAGCAAATTGAGGCAATGATTGCATTTGGTGTGCGGCCCGGGGCCGCCCCACTTGGCTCCAGATGTCTACACGGGTTTTCTTCGAGTTATACAAATCTTGATTCTTGATTCTTCCCCTCGACACTCTCAACGGAGCCGCATCTGCATTTCGCAAAGTGATTCTACAAGAACCACAAGAATTTTGAGCATACTAACTGTCAGCCCTGGCATGGTTTTGATCTGATCTACTCCCAAAACTGATGGCGTCGATCGATGAGCGGCCGTCGAAGCGCGCTCGCCAAGCATGTGAGCCTTGCCGGTAAGCATCATACAGTCACTTTTTTTTTGACACCCGAGCTCATCATGGAACAGGCGGAAAAAGTCAAGATGCCCCGGGGAAAAGCCAAGTTGCTCTTACTGCGAGCGCCTGGGCCAAAACTGCGTGTACACAGGCGAGGTAGTAATAGACGAGGCGTCGGATTTCGCAAAGAATATAGTAAGAGTTACGTTGAATTATTTTAACAGTCCCAGCTTACGGTATTTTTCCAGGACGATCGTGTTTCTCGCATTGAAAGAAAACTTGAACAGCTGATAAATTGCATTGCGTACGTTTCTGCAAGCGCGCTTCTTTGACGGCGACCTGACCTTTCAAGTGACAACCAGCAACCCCAAGCCGAGGCTAGATCTCCGGACACCAGAAATCTTTCAAAATTTTCACCAGCAACGTTTGCTCCACTGCTCACCAACCCAGCTCTCATGTAGGCACCCAAAAACTTTTTTTGCATCGTGACCTCGCTAACCAACGACAGGGGAAGTTCGCGTGATTTATCAGCTACGCAATTATACCTTACTTTTTGCAACTCGCAGCCTCTACCCTTGTTTCCACAGCGGCTAAGTGCGGAATGTCTGAGTAACCGAGACCCAGAGCTTGTGCTTTCAGTGGAGGCGTCGGGTCTTCGGTTTAGAGGAAATGGGGTCAAAGAAGGTGTAATTGAACAAGAGATTGTAGCAAAAACAGACACAGCCTGTCAATTGGTCATGAAGCGAATTGCCGATGGGAATGTCGAGATCTCCACGATTCAAACATTATGTCTGCTGAGCATGTTGGAATTCACTGGTATGAGCTCAGTCGTAATCTCAGCATTGACCGCGTACTGACACTGTGCCACAAAGCTGGAAACCTAGTTCGAGCAGGATTCTATAACAGAATGGCAGAGTACTTCATGCGCAACATCAAGCTGACAGATTTCGAATTTCTCAAATACCTCGAAACCGAGCAAGATGAGCGAAAGCTATGTTATGCAAGCGTGATAATACTCCAGAATCTCCAAGGATATCCACAGCAATGTTCAATCCAAGAGACTTCTGATCAATCGGTTCTTACGGGACTTGCCACTCCTTCTTTTGAGACGTTAATACCAAAAAAGGATTCTCGAAGAAACGGCAATGATTCCAAGCCAGACATTGGTATACATGCCGCCGTCATGCATACTAGTGACTTGTGGGCCCTTGCCTGTAAGTATGCCATGAATAATGCCGGAGATGACACAAATCCTCCCTGGCACCCTCAGTCAGACTATGCAGTGACCACATATTGGCATACCGAACATGAAAGTTGCATGCCATTGAAATTCCGGCTTCATGCTAGTCGGTTTCCAGACTACACTCCGACAGAACTAGAGATGAGTCGTGATTATTGGGGTCCTTGGTTATTCTATCAGATAGCTTGGCATGCAGTTCCGTGTCTGCTGAACCACCCTTTTCTTCTCTCCATGCGACTGAGGAATTTTAGGCGAACGATGCCGCAGTCATTTCTCCGCAACTCCTTTGAGCAACTGACATTCCATTCAGGCTGGATAATTCATTTTCTCGAGCTTTTTGAAAGTAAAGGCTTTGAAGTATCGGATCCAACATTAGGACACTGTGTCGCCATCGTTGCGACGATCTATCTCCAACATAGTTTTGCAGACGATCACACTTTCAGCAGAAAGGCACAGACAGGTTTTGAAAAGTGCCTTCGATTCCTGCGAATAATGGGGTGTCGCTGGCCGCATATCGACCGACAGGTGAAGTTACTTGGTTTCGTCTGTGGCGTTATACTAATTTTAAACTAGGTCCGGCAACTGGAGCAACTTCGTGGCAGCATTTCGCCTGGGAGTCAGACCACAAATTCAAGTGCACAAGCAATATCCGACCCAAAGTGGTCTGTAGATTTGCAGTTAATGTGGAAGATCCTTGCCTATTCCAATGCAAGCAGAGCTCCAGATCCAACTGGCGATATATTTGGCCCGATATTGGCCAAGGAAACCACCCCCAGTGATTCAGGAACATCACCAGCTGATGCTATAACCGATCGTGATTTTACTCTCATTGGATCAGCTGGGATTTCAGGACACAAAACTGTTGCAACAGAATGTGTTACATATCCTCCTGAGCAGGCAGAGCATCAAGAAACCGGCCCTGGGCCGTCTGCGATGGACTTTCCGGAATCACCGAAACCCCAAAATCTGAACTTTGCCGGTGGAGACACACTTTTGTTGCAACTACAGGATTATGATAAAGCATTCGAGGATTGGCTGAGCCTGAATCCCACATGAAAGGATCTGAAAAGATGTGACTCTTGTCCGGACACGGCCCGCTTCCGTGTTCTCCGGATGCCAAGAATCCGGCCCTGGGCCGGATTTGCCATCCGATTCCCACCTCCCTCCACACAGGATATATTTTATAAGATCAGATCCTCAGATAATTCTTATCTGACAGATTGTATTTCCCCGCATTTTCTCGGTAGCTGGAAACAATGACTATATCAAAGGGCGATTCCGTCCTAATCGTGGGCGCTGGCGTTTTCGGCCTGTCCACCGCGCTGGAGTTGAAACAGCGTGGATACACCGACATTACAGTGTTGGATCGGTATACGCCACCGGTAGTAGATGGAAGCAGTGTTGATCTGTCTAGAATCATCCGGATCGACTATGCTGATCCAGTTTATTGCCAGATGGCTCGCGAGGCATATGCAGGCTGGACAACAGAGTACAAGGAGGAGTACTTTGAATCCGGATTCGCATTGCTGTCCGAGACCCCCCGAAACGACTGGATCGAAAAATCAAAGGCTACAGTCTTGTCAATTGGCGGCACCATCGAGGAGCTCAAGGATGCTACGCAGCTGCTCAAGTCATACCCCAACATTCAGGCCGATCTCTCGGGCATGAATGGATACCTTAACCGGAAGGGCGGCTGGGCCGATGCCGCTGGCAGCATCCAGAAGCTTGCTTCACGATGCAGTGTGGAGGGCATCTCTATTATCTCCGGACCTCGCGGAACCGTCGGTTCATTGCGTCGAGAAGGGTCACGCGTTGTGGGTGTCAACCTAGTTAGCGGAGGATATTTGCTCGCATCCCAGGTCATTGTGAGCACAGGTGCCTGGACCAACCAACTTTTGGATGTGGCACACGCCGCCAACTCATCGGGCCAGCCGGTTGGCTTCATTCAATTGACACCGGAAGAGGCCCGGTCCTTGGAATCGACCCCTGTCATGATCAACATGAGCACTGGAGTATTCTGCTTCCCGCCCACCCCGGCATCCAACATTCTTAAGCTTGCGCGTCATGGATACGGCTACGCAAATGAAGTCACTATCAAAAACGATGGTATCACTCGGAAAGTATCATCGCCCAAGCTTGAAAGTAGCAATGCACAGACAGGATACCTTCCCGAAGACGCCGATGAAGGCCTGCGCCAAGGTCTCCGTCAGTTTTTCCCCAAGTTCGGCGACCGGCCATGGATGAACCGTCGACTCTGCTGGTACACCGATACACCAAAGGGCGACTTCATTATTGATCACCACCCAGAACTCCAGGGTCTCTTTGTGGCCACCGGTGGAGCCGGACAGTAAGTTACCCCCCCCCCCCCCCCCTTCAATATGACTTTCTTTCCCACCGTGAGACATATAACGAATTCCTCGAACTAACGTGCAGTAGTGGGTTCAAATTTTTGCCAATTTTGGGTAAATATATTGCAGACTGCTTCGAGAACAAGGCCTCCAAGGAACTGCGTGAGAAGTGGCGATTGGCCCCGTCGCCCGCTAACTCTGTTGCTTATGCTATGAAGGGCGACGGAAGTCGGGCTGGACCTCCCTTGCGACAGCTCACGCAAGTTGAGAAGGCCAAATTGTAAATTGTGATATGTTGAATACTCTCAGTTAAAAGTCAATATTGTTCTTTACGAACGCGTCTTCTAGTGAAAAGCAACGTTTCCGGACCACCTTGCCATCATATCGCCGCACATGCCCTTGAGCTTCAAATATTCAAGACTACTGGTATTTTTCGCCAGCAAAACTCAACTTGATTCACTTCTTTTTTTTTTTTCCAAGTCACGTCCCAAGATCCCTTTCAAATGGTCAAGCGTATCTGCCCGAATGCTCAATATCTCTCCCGCAGCAAGCAAACATTGAATGTTGAATGGATTTACATATCATATCAATCAATCAATCATCCTTTGGCTATTATTTAGCCTCTGGCCTTATGATTGTAAGTAAGATCGTACTGGCCTCGACGAACGCTTGAACCATCCCGCATGCCAATTGTCCCAACGTGAGAGTCACCAGTCAAATTCCATGTACTAGCAGCATCCACATGAACAGAAACAGTTCCTGTAGTGTTCAAAGTGTTGACAGCACCATTCCAATGTGACCGAGTCAAATAAACATTAGCCTCACTTATATCATCAACATAGATATCACCAGAGATACTTAAGTCGGTGAGAAACAAATTCACAGTTCCTCCATTGACCCCTGCCGTTCCGAATTGGTCATCTGCAGTGATATTCGCTAATATGCCAGATTTGGCTTTGATATCTACTGCCGTGAAGTAGACATTTGCTTGGATATTTGCGACGAACAAAACACCGTAAGTTCCATTTGTCTCCACAACTGAGCCGCCTGTAACATATGCATAGGCCGTATCCACAGTGCCGTTGGTCGCGACAGTGCTCACAACCTGGAATACCCCATTGTTTTGAGTGCCAGATGTAACAGACGGATTATTCAGAGAGAAGGAATTCGAACCATCGATACAAGCAACAGGGGCAATTGCAGATACACCGGATAGAAAGGATGTGGTAATGTTGCCCGTTGAGTAGACGAGGGCGGACAAGGCTCCATATGTATTGGCAACGGCGTTCTTGACTTCGATTAAACCTCCGCCTTGATCGGTAGCAATTGCACTCCCATGGGCATCATACGTATTGATCATGAGGTCATTTCCGTAAATGGTTCCCCCGCCCGTGTAAACTCCGTGAGAAAAGTCTCCTTTGGCGTGGATCTCCACGTTTGAAAGATGGGCTATTGATCCATCCTCATAGGTATGAAGTCCATTGGCGCCGACTCCGTCGGTGATGATTTTGCTGTTGGTGATGAATATAGTTCCATTTGTCTCTACTCCAACAGCCGCATTCAAGTCTGTGAAGGAGCTATCGTCTTCAACCGTTGTGTTTCCAGTTTTGATCAACGTGGAATCAGAAACATATGCGACGCCAGTTTCTTTCACAATAATCACCCCCTCATCTGTGCCGGTGGCCGTGAGTGTCGTGCGGGAAAATCTGGCGGTAGTACCATCCACAAAGTAGGCAGCAGTGGTAGGTAGTCCGGTTGTTGTCGATAGCGAAGCTACCGTAGTGGCTTCAGATGAAGTAGAAGTAGCAGATGTTATTCCGAAAAATATAGGGATACTCGCAAGGATCAGGGCACCCAAGCGATGACTCGTAATGGAATCCATTCTCGAGGGACAAATTGCAAGATCAGCTTCCAATGTGTTTAAAGTGAGGGAGATTTGGAAAGATCAATTGATCAATCTTTACCCCAGATAAGCCTCAGGATATCTCATTCCAGCTTCCGGGGGAGCAAGCCTGGGTATTTATACCACTTCTCCGTATTCTAATACCTAAGCCATGTCAGCTTTGGGACCCGGGCTGGTACCAAGCCTATCACAGGTCTCCAGTTCAATCATAGTGTCGGAAATGTGGCCATCTGGTGTTGTACATTCAATGCTTGTAGAAAAAAGGCTTCGTCCAGGATGCTCGAAAGCAAAGCGGTATAAGAGACATCCAGCAGGGATTAAATCGGCTCCACATTAAGATGGAAAGTGAACAGTGAGTAATATCCATTTTCACGTACTTTTCGACTTTTTGAACTTATTCCAAGGTCGAATTTTGATTGTTGCAACATTAAAAGCAAGCCACTCTTCATGCACCCCCCGCAAAAGGGCTCCGGGGGCTTCCGAGGTCCTTTCAAGCCTATTTTCACGATCTTTATGCATCCAATAATTGGGAACTGTTGTTGCAAATATTTAGATCCATATATGAAGATCCGTGTATTCGATGATTTATAGAATATATGGGAATTCAATGAACTTCAACATTTGAAAGATTTCAAATGCCAATCCATCCGAGGCTGCAGGTGTTGAAGAACAGAACTTGACCTAAGTTTCCAGGGTTTCATACCTGCATGAAAGGTTCTGATCCCCGCACCCCGCATTGTTCATTGTTCAAATAAAGATGAAGGTTCCCAATATCCAATTCGGCCCCACGCAGATCTAGACGAGGATGAAAGCGAACATTGTTGCCGGCCCCACTCTATCAATGCTCGGAGCGTTGAGATGGTACCCGAAAGTGGGAGATTTGGGGATATTGTATCATTGGACTTCTTCTGACGAGAGAATTCTGAATTGCTTTCAAATCTTTATAAAAGGAAGGAGATAAACCGAGTGGGGCTTCATGGATTGAGCCTCACTATGGATAAAACACTTCGTACAGAATGCCATGTCCTTCTCGCTGCAGCGCTCCACTGTCTATCAGCATCTTGCGAAGCTGCCCGAATTCCGGAGCGGCGTATTTCCGGTAAATGGCAGTGATTATCTCCAGGGCAGAGGCTGACGGATCCAACTTTGTCTCCACAAGCAGCCCATTTGGGTCAGCACCATGCTGAATAAACAGTGATACAATCACCGCCAGGCGATAAGTGCCATTTTCACTGGTATCGTAGTACTTAATCCATCCGCGACGATCTGCTTCTCGAAGGTACTCCAGAACAACCAACCAGGGAGTCCGAGCCTTTCCATTCAGATCTTGGTAGGTCTGGTTTGGATCGCCACCCCTCGTGAGAATTTCACTGATTATTTCTGGACTGCTCAAGGGGTATACGCTTTTTCGCCGATTGGCGAGTAGCTCAATACAGTGACTGAGCAGTGGTATTTCGCTGTCACTACCGCACAGCAGTGTTTCATCTTTCAAAACACGATCATGCACTAGAGTTGCTAGGCCAAATTTAGCAGAGAGTGAGAGAAAGGGGTCCCGGAATCTAAGATTCTTTCGTTTCTCATAAGAAGAAAAGAGATTCCGAGCCCAATGATCATGTTTAGTCGACTGGCGGGACACCCAGTGCTGACACAGAGCTCGGTCCAACTCGGGAATAAGCATCAGCTGAGACTGTTGACTATTCAGAGACAGTCGTGCATGGGTGAAAGCGAGGATTATGTTGGGCCACCGGTCATCTATTTGCCGGTTCGGATAAAACTCATCCAGCGTCCACCTGAATTGAAAGATAACAGAGATGAGAAGGGATTTGTGGGCGTCAAAATTCGATCCCACCATGACCTCCAAAAGGCGAGATTGGACATGAGACAGGGAGATAAAGTCCTTCACAGTTCTATGCACATAAGCGACCTTGCTATAGCCTAGCTGCTGTGCTGGTGATGGTGTACTGCGCCGAAGCATGCCTATTGATGAGCCCGAGCTATGAGCCACTATCAACCCTGCGCACTTCGTGGACAGTCGGGCCTTGGTCACTTCGCATATGGTAATGATGTCCTTCTCGCTCGCTTGTTGCACATATTCTGGAATGTAATCCACGATATCCTCAAATTGATCGGCAAGAGCAAATTCCCAGAGGTTCATGGATGCTGCATCCTCTTGTCGAGTAGCATAACAAGCCTCTTGTCTGGCCTGAATGAGTTGAAACAGGCGCGAAGCAGTCAAGGTTTGATTATCAGATGCGGAGTCAAAAATGAAGTAAGCGAAAAGGTCATCCAAGTCAGTGGGATGCTGGGCCAGGTATTGATGAATTTGCAAAGCATCTTGATAATTTTCACGGCGAAGTATGGACTGAACCGCAAGAATCACCCAGAGAAAGACACCGTCTGCAGCTTTAACAATGTCCTTGATCAGCTTTGAAGCTGTCTCTTCATCTTTGGTCAGAACTTGGTTAATCAATGGATCTCCATGTAGATTATCCTGGGCAAATTGAAGCATATCTCTTCGGGTCAATTCATGGAGCTCAATGCCAGGATTCGTTCCAAAGGCCGCACGAAAAATCGAAAAGGGTCGGCTAGATAGACATATTTTGACGTGGGGGTATGAGGAAACGCAGTCCTTGAAAAATTTCACGATTTGCTGGTGGTCGCCTGCGAATTCGTCAAGTCCGTCGATAAAAAGACACACCTTACCTCCCACGCCTGCGTAGTCCAGGAAGGATTTCAGTGCAGCTGTAAGCTCAGGAAGATCCCATGTGATCGAAGCCCTCACACGTTCTCGCGTGCTTAGAGAAAGAAGGTGTTTCCACCTCACTGGCAAGACCATTGGGATGAGATATCTTCGTTGATCCAGCAGTTGGGCCAGAAGATGTCTTAGCAAGCCGGTCTGAGACCTCTGTTCCAAAGTGCCGCTAATCCAGAAATAAAAGCCGGCAGTGATGAGTTGCTCATTCCGTGCCCATGAATGAAGCAAACTCGTCGTTTGAGCGTGCTGCATCACAAAACGCATCAAGGTAGACTTTCCGGATCCTGCTTTACCGCTAATCCAGTAAATACCTTCCTGGTTTTCTCCGTCTCGTAGCCAATCACTAAGATAATTCTTTGGTTGCAACCGCTGGGAGACGGGGCTGGGTTTATCGGAGAATATCCACTCGAATGTTTTTCCATGTGCGACAGTGACACTCTCCTCTCGATCCGTCATGGACGAAAACTTGATAGCCTCCATTAGGAAATCTTGAATAGTCGTTTCGTGGTCTGTAAAGACTGTGTCTTCTGAGTAGGCTTTGTTGACCTCAACTGCCACTGCATCCTGTACTGTAGCAACTTCTTTGCCGAAAAGTGTGGTAATGCTAGGCTCAAAGAACGTTTCGTTCTCCTCTGATATTTCTCCCGATAATTGAAGATCTTTTGGAGTTTTTTTACCGCGTGAAATGTCGAAGCATAGAAGAGCCTCGTTGTCCATGAATGGGCTGTTTGAATAAAATCATTGGTTAACCAAAAGTTTCACAAGAGGGGGGGGGGGGGGGGGGTGAATGAGAAACATACCTGTGTGCTGATGAAGCCGCAACCTCTAGTTCCAGCTTCAGGGAGATTATATGTTCTTCCAATACTTCCACATCTGCTCGGGGCCAAAATATTTTCAAGTCCCCGACGCGTAGGCGCGAAACGGGCTGAAAGTCGCGTAATAGCCTCAGGCGAGATAAAATAACCTGAAGGATAAGGTGACAGGTACTGCGAAGGCCATCCAGTGCCTGGTCCTGTTCTGATAGAGGTCCGATCTCTCTCGGGCAAGCGCCCACTATTCTGTCACTCAGTGTGGTGAACTGAGTGTGCAAGCTACATTTACTCCATCCTTCAACAAGCTCTTCATCATTGGATATGCTGTGGATTTCATACAGTTGGCCAACAAGCTGAATGCCTGTATGAAGAAACTGCACAACTAGTGTTGGAGCTGCCGGAACACTGACACCCTGATCGACCTCGGCCATTCTGATCAGGCTCTGTAACTTCTTAAAGCTTCAGAGCTTCGCGACCTCGAGTGATATTTTGACAAAGAAGGCAGTTTGGCCGGGGACAGAGACACGAAGATTGTGAATTGGTGAATTGGTGAATTAGTGAATACCAAAGAAATGAGTCAACAAAAGGGGGCTGATCTAAATTAACGTAAGCGTCGTATCGCATAATCTAGCCAGTGGGCGACATCTTCATTGGTTATAACTTGTTGTCTGTTCCCCTCCTCTTTTCTTTTCTTTCCAATCTTCTTTCACTGTCACTCGCGATTTCGTCAACAATTTCCAATTCATCTTTACTGACATGACGTCTATTTCCAATGAGATTCATGATCCTCGGCTTTTTTAATCAATTATATCTGCCAAGGTCATGTTCTTCCAAAACACTCTAAGCTCCCGTCTTATTTCCTACTGATTCACCAATTCCCGTTCCTGATCTTCTATTTGAGGCAGTTCTCTCCGCAAAACTCCCATCTTGACAAACCGACCACTCCCGAGGTCTCATCCAATAGGGGTCATGAGAAGGTTGACCCTTAATCGTACCTTGGAGGTCAAGCGGATCAGCAAAAGTCTCCCATCTAGGCCGGCGATCCACCCAACCGGGCCCATATCGCTCAGTACACTGATCAGTATCAAGGTACCGCGTCTTCTCTCTCGGCAAAAACCGACCAGGGTGCAAGAGATTAAGCCAATAGGTGAAAATCAACATTGGCCCAAGCTCAAACGCATACAGATACCATTCATTGCTAAGAATGGGTCCGCAGTTCTCGCGACAGCCCAGCTTCCCGAACATCTCAAATGCCTCCACGGCACGACAAATACAACGCAGCAAGACAAATGTCGAAGTGCCGTACAGAGTAAAGCAGAGAGTCTGAATATTGCGCGGGACTTTCCCAGTTCGGGCTACGCGCTTATGAAAAGTGGCGACGATGGCGACAACCAGACATTCCACCACGGCCTGTAGAACGAGGCCGGCGGCGATGAGGATCCCGCCGGACTTGTGTTGGTTGAGGTCAGTGCCTGCGGCGGCGTTTTTGGCGGCACCTGCCACTGTGATGCTTTCGACGGCGGCGCCAACATAGACGAAGAAGATTAGGACGCGGTTGGGATTCAAGACGGCGTGCATGGGGGCGTAGTTCATGAGTCGGCCGACGAGGTTGTATGCGGCTGCTGAGTAGACAGGCGGTGCTAAGTAAATGAAGACGGATTGGGCGATGTACAGGTTCATATTTCCGGGGTGGTAGCTGGAGATACAACGGAGAATCCAGCCTGTTGTAAAGAGGACTCCTCCCCATGAGATGAAGAAGGTGACTCTCCAAAATCTATAGCGACTATATTGATAGGCTTGTCAGTATTAATCGTGCGCAGGTCTTCGTTAAGAATGGAATCATTACAAGTTTTGAAAAACGTGCAATAGCATTGAAAAGCCAACAATTGCGGCGAAAATTGCAGGTAGCACATGGCTAGGGCTATATGGATAGTAGCTGACCAGGTCATCTGTATGGGACTCGGAGCTCATGATGTTGACTGATGTGGTGCTTAAAAGCACAGCCAAATAACGATCAGGAAAAGGATTTTAGCATTGGATGAAGAGTTCCGGGTTTCAGGATCTCTTCATATTTAAGTCAAAAAAAGAGAAAAAATGCAATAATCTTCTTCAATCCTGTCAGTGGACCGATGATTTGAAGCAGCGCTACATATGCCCAAGGAGGGTAATGATCAACAATATCCAAGGCTGAGTTAAACTTACAACTTCTGGCCCCACGAGAAGCCTTGGAAGTTCAAATCTCACAGCCACTCGGTGCTGTCCATGTGCATATCAGCCCGATAAAAGTCAGATTCGAATCCAATGGGAAGTAAAGTCCCCATTGCCAATTCTAACCCCAAGTTCTGGGCGTATAGTCATGTACACTGGAGCCAATCAAAGCTGTCATGCTCAGCCTCCTTACTGGAAGCTTACTCAGCCTTGACGATGTGCAGCCTTGCAGCCTTGCAGCCTCAGGCTTACAGCGGCACATCAAACCCGATCCGGTTAGTCCGGCGCTACTCCAGCTCTCCCCCAGGAGTCAGGCTCTCTCAAAAGTTTCAGCCTTGGAAAGTTGGAAAGTTGGAAAGTTGGAAAGTCCTCGCGGTCTTTTAAGAGTACTTTCGCAGTGTGACCTCAAGCACTTACGTGGTGGCTAAAACCAGTATCACCCAGCGATACTGGTACCTCCAATCTAGAGGTCTTTCAATATTTACACGATTGATCGCGTCTCCCCCGCCATTCAGGGCAGGGACTCGGGCCCCACAGGTTTTATACCTAACGATTTCCCTTAGACCCAGGAAATGCCCGGGGTTCCTTCAGGGCGTGCATGCGATGGATGTCGCAAACAAAAGAAAAAAGTAAACATTGGAATTTGAAACTTGAAATTTGACCAGTACAATCCATGGACGAGAATTTCAACCTCCAACAAACGTTGCAAGATAGACTTGTTGCTTACAAGTTCCTCTAGTGCGACGAAAAACAACCCTCCTGCTCACGCTGCATCCGCCTCAAGATCAAGTGCGTGGGGTCAGGACAACAGCGGTTTAAGTTCCAACAAGAAAAAGGCTATACTCCAATACTATATACCACTCACACTAAAGTCTCAAAACAGGAATCTGACTTCCCAGAGGCCATCAGTAATGCCTCCGAGTTCGATTTCATAGTTACTTTGCCGACGAACCCCAAACAGATTCACATTGGCCTTCCACCAGGTTCATCTCCAGCTGTGGCTCTTAGTAGTGACCTCTCCTCACTGGCAATCCGCTTCATCAAAACCATTGCCCGATCTACTGATCTTCGCTACAATCTTTGGTGGAGCTTTGGCGCCTTTCTAGAAGATATCCCTCGAAGACTGGGCGCAAATGAAGCGCTCGACCGCTCGATCGAGGCATTAACGGCTGCTCATACTGGGTTTTGTGGTGTAGACCGGCATGGAGCAACAGTCGAGGCCTTGACGAAATATTCGCAGGCTCTAAGGACCCTTCGCGTATACCTGGATGACCGGGTACATGCACAATCATCAAACACTCTTTGTGCGGTCATGGTCTTATTAGTCTGTCAATTGTTCCTGGGCCAGGGTACACAATGCTGGTCTGGGCATGCGGAAGGGGCAGCGCGGATCCTTAAGGCGCGAAGACAATGTACACCGCGTGATTTATTCGAGAAGAAATTATTCCTCTCCCTACGCGGTAGTGTGGTTGGTTTTTTGTTTTTCTTCTTTTGCCCCCACATTCCCCTTTCCTTTCCCCAGCATTCTTTGACCTTGTTCCTTGACGTTAACCTTGAAATTAATACATATATCCCCTTGCATAATTCCCGTGTTTCAGAACGCTAAGGACGTCATAGCTTATGGAAGGTCTGTTCAACGAGCGCATAAACCTCACTCAGAAAGAATGGGACGAGCTCGTCACCAATGAATTCGATCAAAATACACCTGAGGGCCGAATCCTTCAATGTCTCGCCCACGGCCCCGATTTGGGTCGCCGGGCCCGACACGTCCTACAAGTAGGAATGGACCCCACATACACCCGCGCCGAGATCTGCACCTTATACCAAACCTGCAAAGAAAACCTGCATGAGCTCAAATCGCGAGCGATCAACAACGACATCTCAGCAATTGACATGACAAATGTCCCCAAGGCTACCGAGAAACACGTGAGGGAATTCTTTTACGCCCACTACCAACGCACGTATGGCATCGGATTGGTAGTTACACTGTTTTTTAATTGCATGCTTGGTGCACTTGTCGCGGACGATTTAGGGGATGAATCTGGCCAAATTGTTTCTGCTGATGGGACAAAGCTCGCGGCAGAGGTTCTTGCCCTCGCGGACCGGTCGGTCATTTATCGACCTATAGGTGCTGGGTATCTGCTTATTTGTCTTACGGCCGCGTGGGCGGCTACTAGGGAACCCGTTTTGAAAGCAAAAATCATGACTGCGTTGAATGATTTTAATGGGGATTTTAAAGTGAAGGACCCGGGTCATTTTAGGCAAGAACTTGAGTGGACGGCTGAGCGTTTGAGGCTCGGTGTTCCGTTTCGGATTAATGGAGAGGGCCATTATTCGATTCAATCATAGATGTGTACTATAAAGACGTGGTGAGATATGAATACCAGCTCCATTCAGTAGACTGAAATACAGTCTCAGTCAAAGAGGACACAAAGATAGCCCCAATTGTATGGAAACAAGAAGTAAGATACTCAGAACCAAAAAAAAAAAAGAAAAAGAAAAATGGTAAAATGAGATAAAGACAAAACAACGAACCCCAGGCGCTATGCGAAGAGAGAAATCAGACCATGTGTGGGATGAAGCTATATGGCAGTGCATGGGAACTAGGGCCACAGTAGACTCAGTTGGCTTTATAGAGTCAACAATGGCCAAGTTAGGGAACCAGTATAAACCATCCATCATAATGCCCAGAATGTGTTCCCCAAATGGTGTAGCGCAACTGGCATGTGCGTTCAAATAAGGATCCATGGTGGGTTGTTTTGGTGCTCCAGTAACGCTATTGAGAAGTGTCAAGGGGTTAAAGGGATGGAGGATATGGAGGGAAAGGTTGGAGAGAATTGGGCTTGTAAATGATACAGGCTTCTAGCAACAACCATTACCTCCAAGTTCATGGATACTAGTAGGCAGTATTTCTGTGGACTGCAGAATAGAAGGGTGGGATGTGTGTGTGAAGGGGAGGTCAGAGAGAGGATATAGGGGGCTTGTATACGGGCTTCTAGCAGCAGTAACAGCAGCAGCAACCAAGATTGACAAACGCAAGAATGGGTATTTCTGTGGATTGCAGAAAAGAACAAAGCAGAATGGCTGACAAAAGAAGTGAAAAGAAATCAGTGGGAACGCCGGCGCTTGCTTCACCACATATCATCGTCATCGTCGTCATCCAGTTGCGCATCATCACCAAAGGACGAGTGCTCATACTGGTAATGGTCTGAGCTGTAAGAGTGGCCATTCTCATAACCCTGCTTGCTCTGCCCGTTAGCCTGGTAGCGATCGCGTGGATCGTCATCGTAGTCGTACATGGACGACTCATCATATGCAGAGTCGCCGTAATGTTCTTGCTCTTGCGCCTGTTTCACCAAAATTTCCACCGGTCAGTCACTCGTCTCTATCTCGGAGGCACTATCTCTTCACTTACTTCTTGGTATCGCTGGTATTGGAGGTACTCGTCTGGCTGTTGTTCTCGTTCCCGAGACCTGGACGATCTGGACGATCCAGAAGAAGCCGCCATCTGGGGATGCATCTGCTGCACCTTTTCCAGATATGAGTACATGAAGTTACTCAGCAACACCTGAGAGTGAAGAGCCCGGCGAGGATTTGCCAGCTTAATATGGGCCATGCGGTAGATCGCTCGTTCTTCAAGAATTGTGAAGCGAGTCCAAGGGTAGTCGACATCTGCCCGAAATTCGCGCATTGGAGGATCAGGCGACAGGTTTCGAGAAGAGTTCTTTCTATGATGGGAACTTTCTCCACCGTGCTTCTTTCTCCCACCACCGAAGATAGAGGAGAAAATACCGTCCTTTTCTTTCTTATCACCTGAAGCTCTGCGAGCACCATCCTTCCGTCGCTCTTCCTCCAATCTAGGGTCCAGGCGGTCTATAATCAGACTTTCCCGACCCTTAGGGGTACTGTCCAAAGACGACTGCGATGAGGCTTCTGGGCGATGATTGCTGCTGTGGACCTTATCGGCAATCCTTGACTTCGCTTTTCTCGAGTCGCTGTCTTTCTCTTTCTTCTTATCCTTCTCTTCACTTTTCATTAGCCAACCCCAGCTGGACTTGCGGCTACTATCGTCCTTCTTTGACTTTTTGCCCTCCGTCTTGCGGTCATCAGATCTGCGCTCTTCCGGAATGGTCGGAATGAATGATAGGCTATCTGTACGGGTGCTGTTACCAGGTATCATCTGGGGGTTGTTGGCAAAGTCGTTGAGAGTTTGGGTTGTCTCTCGACCCTGTCGACTCGGTCCCATTAAGGATCGCTTGCTTGGGGTGGTATCCACTGACGAATTTGTTGACTTAGATGAGTATGAAGATGTTGTTACATCGCGGTCCGCTGAGCGACTGGATTGTGATGATGAAGTAGATGGTGGAGGATTATGTTCGGTTGCTTGTGACTCGACAGTGGAGGGGGTAGCTGCTGGTTCAGTAGATGGCGTATTTGTAGGTCGGCCATTGTGGTCGATACGTGACTGCCATTGTCTGGCATAGGTAGCAGCGTTCGCTTGTGCCTCGGCGTCAAGTTGACTTGTGGTATCCGGATGGGCGCCAGATGACATCGCTTCTTGTTCGGCCTCTGGGCTGTCAAGAATCGAGTCAAATGTTGATCTTGCTATGGAGCCCTGAGTGTTGGCTGTCGCTCGGGATGATGTGGATGGGGTTCTGGCTGTTCGGGTTGATGGGGCAGAATCCGACGATATACCAGTGAGACCAAGGACGGCTTTATCATCGGGTGGGGGAATAATCGCTGGAGCCGAGTCGGCTGATTCCGAGAGACCCCTGCCTATTCGTTTGGAGTAGGGAGGCTTTTCGCCCTTTTTCAAGCTGCCTTTCCGGTATTGTGTCCGGGTTGATCGCCGCAAACTATGACTTGCGGGTGCTGGCGGTAGAATGGGTCTATCCTCGCTGGCATTAATGCTGGCATTTTGCAAATCCCGGATCAATGTATCTTTATTTGTTGGAGAATCATCAACCAGAGTTTCTAGCTCCTGCAGATTCGGGCTCAGCATTCCATCTCGCCTACTTGCTTGCGAGCGCTGGCGCTCCAGCCGCTCTGCGCCATCTGTATAACCAGCAGAGTTGTCGATCTGCTTCGATAACATCGACCTCTTCCGGCGAAGGCTGCTCTGGGAACCTGGGCGTTCGGGTCCGAGAGAGGAATAGTCGCCAGATTTCCGTTTGATCAAGTCGGCCTTGCTATCCAGAAACGACTTGAACTCCCCTGGTGCCAGCTCGGGGTGCAAACTCGCCGGAACCCAAAACAACCTGGATGCATCGTTCTCGTCGGCGGAGGGAGAAGGTGGGCTGGGTGGAATGGAAAGGTTGCTGCCAAAGGATGGAAGGTCAGGATCGCCAGCAGCCGCAACATCCATGGACATGCGCCGAATGGCAGCAAGGTTGTTCAGTTCCTGGACTACTGCAGCGGGATCTGATTCATAGTCAACATCGTTTAAAGGGAAGGAGGCTGTCGCGGTTTCCGATGGCGATCGAGTTAGCTCAGGTGTGCCAAGGTCGCTGTTCCGATCAAAGGACCGGGGGGAGGCCAGTGGTGGGCGGAGATGTCCATTTGTCTGCTTTTGACCCTCGACCGGCGAGATTTGTTGAGATGCGTGCGATACTTCGGAATTTGCGGCTCCTCGCGGGATTGTTGTGATGGACTCGGCATGGGGAGAGGATATATAACTCAAACGCCTAGGATCGTTTCGGTCGTAGTCGTCGTCGTACATGTGTCCGATCGCTTCTGTGACATGGTGGCTAGGATCGCTAATGGACAGATGGGTTATATGGCCTCTCCTCGTCGCGTGTCCTCCGCCAGCCTCAGCGGCACTGGTGGAAGCCTAGATTTGACAAGAAAAAAAAGCAGTCAGCCTGGGAAACAATGCTTCCTTTTGAGGTCATGGGTCCCATTCAATGGAAGGTGATCACGAGGCACGGGTGGGATGGGCGTTGGAGGGGTCCCCGGTGTGGGTGACGAGGGGGACAAATGGGAAATCAACACAGTCTTTCCTGAGGCTTTCAAGACGAGGAAACAGACAGCAAAGAGGGTCATATAAAATCACAAGTACATACCTGCATGGGAACCAGCTCCACAGGAACCAAAAGAGCCCAAATTACCTTGAAGACAGAGGGATGCCTTCTCAGGGAGGGGGGAGGGGGGGGGCAGAAGGCTCAATGTACCACGAGAAGCAGAACGATCATCGAAGCGGGGGGAACGGAACGAAGAGCAAGAAATGCACTGGACCAACCGTCATTAGAAGAAAAGGTGGAAAGGTCCCCAGAGTAAGAATGGGAAGAAAGAATGGAGAAGTTGGGGAATGAATGATAATTTAGCGGGCGGAGTTGGTCACAGCACCTGACATATTTAATTTATGTCTGTTTTTTTTTCTCTCCAGTTTTCCTTCTCTCTCTCTCTTTCTTTCTGAGTATCAAGCCTTTATTTCTTCTATCAATTTCCCCCTACTTTTCTATTCTTTATTGGTGATCTTGCGCGACCATCTTTTCTCCATTTTCTCTTTAGAGTCTCCACTTTTCACAAGAAACGAACACAAACGGGCCATAGAGCCTAGCCAAGGGACGATCACTTACGGAGTACGAGACCCGGTTGTTGAGGGTCGATCGACAAAGAATAGCTATGGCCCATATATACAGGTTAAAGGGACTTTAAGCTACAAGATTACTATATACCACCTTTTGAAATCCTACAATTTAATTGGAACTGCAATACATACCAGTATGTATACTACTCCATTGGATACTAACTTTAGGCGGCAGTTGATGATTCACTTTGGTTCAGATTTCAACCTCGTCGGAAGGGAGCCAAGTAAGTACGACCTATTCCAGTTGATTCATAGATGACCTGGCCTTGTGGTTGAAATATACCCTGTCATAACTAGTAGCTATGGCGAAAGATCGATTATATAAGGCAAGACCGGTAACTAACTACTAGCAGTACTAGATACTAGTCAGTGCTTATTTACTTTTTATGCTGCTCTATTTGGTGTATTTTCTGCATTTTCTGCATTTTCTGCTTGTTAACTTTTATCTTTACAAGAACAAGACCCCTTTAGTAGTACAGATCTTACTACCTGACACACTGATGGGACAAGGGTCTAGGGCTCAGGGGCCGCTTTTAGTGTTTCCTTGTCTACAATCATCATCATAGGTGGGGAAGAACCCGTGATACTCTCCCTTTCTTGATGGGAAAACACTCAAAAAAGAAAAAAAAAATACTGGTAAAATCATCAAGATTAGAGTCATGAACACGTACTATACTTATGCCATCTGGAGTTCATGCATTTGGACTAAGACCAAGGCGGATACTTAAGAAGGTTATTTGCACGCGATGATACATGAAACAAAGGCGGAACGAGACTCTAAAAACGTGCATGCCTGAACGGGAGGATCCACTGCGTAAAACGCAAATAACGTAATCCTAACGCACCTAAAAAAAATAACCCGAGTGCTATGCCGGAGCAGAGAGGAACGAGAATAGAAAAAAAACCCCCTAGCGCTTGGGTGAGGGAAAGAAGATAAAAACATAGAATGAGAAAAACGCAAGTGGGAATTTGAAAATGAATGGGGACAAAAGACACAAATCCACAGACGCCCAACATAAATATTCATCCCTAATCCGATCATATCTCCGTATGCCCACGGTTCGTAAGGGGTACTAGAAGATCATATTTGCACACTGCAAACTTAGGAGGTAGTATCGACGTAGTTGCTGAAAATCCATACCATTAGTCTCTTCAACGTTGTATCAATCTCAAATCATACTAGTAGGGAGGTCGTCAACACTTACCTAGGGAAAATACCGACACGATCGCCGACACGTCCAGTCCACCAATCCTCTGCCTTCTCAGTTCGTTTGATGATCGTAATAATCTCGCCCTTCTTGAATCCCAAATCACCTTCCTGGTCCGCATCAAATGTAAAAAGTGCGACCACCTGGTCCTGCCGCAGTCCCGCACCTGCACCTGTCTTCTGCCCAAAGACCGGCTTAGGAGCGCTAGGTCGGGTTGGCCGACGGTCTGAGTAGGAATAGTCGTTGTTTTCATATGTGTTGCTCCGACCACGCCCAGAATTATCATATGTATCAGGAGGCGGGGCTCGTGTTGTTGCTGAACGACCTAAGCCTCCTGCTGGCCGATCATAGGTATCATCCGCCCAGGTGTTTGTGCGTCTTGGGCTATCGCGATATTCGTAGTTGTCCTGGGTGTTGGATCGTTCCCGTTGCACACCTTGGCCGAAGGCTGAGCCCTGTCGACCCTCCCAGACCACATTGTCATGGCTATCATCATAAACTGGCACATCGTTATACATCGCAGCGCCCTGTGCTCGGACGTTGCCTTGGAAGATACGTGATTCGAGGACGCGCATCAGGGCATCGGTGGATGGTGGTGGTCGAACACTACCAGTGAGAAGCTGACTGGCCGAGACTCGACTTTGATACATCTTCTCGTTCGCATCCTTGCGCTCCACCAGCATACTTCCCTCCAAACTTACACCCGCAAACAGACCCTTGGTCTTCGAGTACGAGAAAACAGCCGCGACACCCTTGGTGCTAGCTGCACCAGCGGCTTCGGCATTTCGACCGACCGGTCCTGCGGCGAGTGAGACATTGCCACCCAATGTAAGTGTGCCGAATTGTGAGAACGCGCGGACGGCCGAGGCATCGTTCAGGATGAAGACGAAGTCAGTCAGTTCGAATCCGATCTGGCCACCAACACCCGCACCGGCGGTGATAATGGCTGATGGAGCCGACCAGGTGCCATCAGCAAGGCGAGCAACAACGATACCCGATCCGAATCGACCAGAGCCAATGAATCCGGCTTTCAAAACCGTCAGAATCGCCAAGCCCTGGTACACGTCGTAGAGTCAGCCGGGACAAATCCTCCTCCTCAAACCCCGCATTGAAGGGGGGGGGGGGTTTTTTACTCACCTTTGCATTTGACAAGACATCTGGTGGAATGACCTTGTCTGGACCAAAAGCCTGCTTTGGGTCCACAAAAGAGGTCAAAATCTTTGCCGCCTTTTTGCATTCACCTAGTCATCGGAAGGTGGTTAGCCGGATATGCCGCAAGCGAGTGCGGGGAAAGCGGGCAGGGCAGATCAGGAGATACATACTGCTCAAAGACGACGGTAGGGGGTTATGGATCCCGAGAGGCATCCTGTAGGCAGTCGTCAAAGGGGAAATGAGTGAAGACTGAGGGGAGAAAAGGCTGAGAGAACGTGAGAAGACTGTTGATCGGACTTTCCCAGGGTCGGGTGGGTTAGTAAGATGGGGCTGAATGTGGGCCCAATGACGGACGCGGGCGGTTTGTGCTTGTAAGTTGTGTGCCTGTACAGTTAAGTACTAGTTGAGAAGTCTCTGAGATGCTCCTGTAGATTCTATCTGGTACTGATATTAGAATGTGTTGAATAATATTTTCGGCTTAACTAATCCAAAGAATTCCCTCTCAAAATGCCTTTCCCCCCTCTCGTACTGATGGTGGCGCAGCCGTAACCTGTACGGCCGCGCTTCAACCCGTGGCCTCCGAAGGCAGTCTTTTCAACCAATAGAGTCAACATGATTGGACTACGTTGCTAGAGTTTTTCAAATGCACCAGATTATTTAATTACACTTCAAGGCATCAGTATCAAGTGGACATTGTAAACACACGTCTATTTTACCTCGACTATCCCCCGTCAACTGGCGTACCACGTATTATGTACTAGTACGTATTCAAACCTTGGAACCTCTCAAGGTTATGTTTGGTCAATTATACTTACTAGGTACTACCTCATAATAGATATTATTGATGTTAGTTCAGGCTTCAATAGCGTGGACGGTAGTACGGCACAAGCTGTTTTCATATCCATGGATCTATCTATCCACGTACCATGATTTCAATTTTCACATGTGCAGGATATAGGTAAGCATTCGTTGGTCTTCAACTGTTTTCTGTATACATGCCATATACCAAGTCCATCCATGGATTTTAAATGCTCGCTTCAAATCAACTGATATATACCCAAGTGACCACTAGCTTATAAGTAGTCAATTGACCTTTTGGACATCTGGAAGATATTTGGAGTTCTGGAGGCTCTTGGACAGAACTCAAGAGCAAAATGAACCAATTAAATTTCAAGATTTCATCACCTACTATAGGAAACTATCCGGTACACATGTAGACTGCATGTGTTTGAATCACTATTATTTGATTCCGTTGCTGATATAATTTTGAATTACCGTCAATACCACGCTTGGTATGAAATTACGTAGTTCAGACTAAAACATAAGGCGGTGGGAGTATTGCCACGATCCCTCTTTCTTAGTTATCATTCCTACTCATCCTTGGAACCCCGGATTTATCGCCGATTACCTGGTTACTATGCTAACACGGTAACCAAATTGTCGCCTTACGATGGCCACAGGTATGGTTAATTCTATTCCAAAAGAAGGAGAGAAAAAAAACAAGGAATGTGCTATTGACGCGTCAGTCTTTTTTTTTAGTTCGGATTTCTGTTTGCGGAGATGAAGGCACTGGCAAGTCCAGCCTGATCACCTCGTTAGTTAAAGGCGTCTTCGTCACAAACAAGATCCAGCCTGTCCTCCCTCAAATCACCATCCCTCCTACAATTGGAACTCCCGAGAATGTAACGACAACTACTGTGGTGGACACGTCGGCCCTGCCCCAGGAAAGGACCAACTTGGCGCGCGAAATCCGGAAGTCCAACGTCATTCTCCTAGTGTACTCCGATCATTACAGTTATGAACGCGTCGCCTTATTTTGGCTACCGTACTTTCGGTCGCTTGGGGTCAATGTACCAGTTGTGCTATGTGCCAATAAATCAGACTTGGCAGTGGGCCACAGTGAGGCACAAGTCATTGAGGAGGAAATGTTGCCTTTGATGTCCGAGTTTAAGGAAATCGATTCCTGTATTCGCACAAGTGCTCGCGAACATCGCAATGTCAACGAAGCCTTCTTTGTCTGTCAAAAAGCCGTCACCTATCCTATCGCGCCATTGTTCGATTCAAAAGAAGCCGAATTAAAGCCCGCTGCGGTCGCAGCGCTACAGCGCATCTTTTACCTGAGTGATCAAGACCGCGATGGATATTTGTCGGATAAAGAGATTGGAGATTTTCAGACTAGGTGCTTTGGGAAGCCTCTAAGCGAAGAAGATCTGGCCCACATCAAGGAAACCATCCAGAAGACCTACCCCGAATCTGTGATTGAGTCTGGCATTGACTGCCCAGGCTTCATTCATCTAAATAAATTATACGCAGAGAAAGGGCGCCATGAGACAGTTTGGATTATTTTGCGAGCCTTTCAGTACACCGATAATCTTTCCCTTCAAGAAAGCTTCCTACATCCTCGCTTTGAAGTCCCACCTTTTGCATCTGCTGAACTATCTCCCGAGGGTTATCGATTTTTCGTGAACCTCTTCCTTTTATCGGACAAGGACAACGATGGTGGTCTCAATGACGCCGAGTTGTCATCTTTATTTGCACCCACTCCTGGTCTACCTGCGTCTTGGGCCGACGGCTCATTTCCCTCTTCCACCGTCCGCAATGAAGCTGGGCATGTGACCCTTCAGGGTTGGTTGGCCCAGTGGAGTATGACGACTTTTATGTCCCCAAAGACCACGTTAGAATACTTGGCCTACCTAGGCTTTGAGTCTTCCGACCGAAGTAACCCTTCTACCACAGCCGCACTGAAGATGACAAGACCACGCAAACGGCGCCGGCGCCCTGGTCGAGTCGGGCGAAATGTGGTGCAGTGCCACGTCCTTGGAGCCCCCGGATCAGGGAAATCCGCCCTACTTGATGCTCTCCTTTCGCGTGGATTCAGTACGACCTACCATCCCACTATTCAGCCTCGCACTGCGGTCAACACGGTCGAACTTCCAGGCGGTAAACAATGCTATCTTATCATGGATGAGATGGGCGAGTTAGAGCCCGCCATCCTTGAGAACCAGACAAAACTGCTTGACCAGTGCGATGTGGTCGCATACACATATGACTCGTCGGACCCAGATTCGTTTGCTTACATCCCTGCGCTACGGGCCAAGTATCCCCACCTTGAAGAACTTCCTAGTGTCTTCATTGCTCTAAAAGCCGACCTGGATCGTACTACCCAACGGGCGGAGCACCAGCCCCATGAGTACACAGCCATGTTGAACATGCCCAGTCCACCATTGCATGTCAGCGTCACTTGGACTTCTATTCAAGAAGTTTTTGTTCACATTGCCGAAGCTGCGATGGAGCCCAGCACAGCGTTTCCTCGTAGTGAGGAGGATGTTGAAGGCAAGTGGATGTCGTGGGGCATCGCGCTTGGGGCGGTGGTCTGTGCCGGAGCGGCTGCCGTGATGATTTGGCGTCGAGTGAGTGGCAGCGGGCACTGAGCCTGGTATGACTGCATGTAGAAACCATCGTAACATTTAATACCCCCTTTGGAAATATGAACATCTTGCTCTTTTGGACTTTTTTTGGTTTTATTATAGAAAGAATAGATTGTAAAGTAATGTATTTTTTTTTATAAAAAAAAGAGAAAAAATCGATGCTTTTTCAGTCGGTGTCGTCCGGAGTTAACCCGGGAGCCCCGCCCAGGCACGAGACTTCTCCGCTCGCCTTTTACCCCGGACCATTTGTCTCGCTCCAGGCTCTTTGCCGTCTTCTCCTCACTCTGTTGCCTCTTTCGTCCCTCGTCATTGAGAGAAACATCCAGGCCTAAATCCCTCCCCACCCCCAACTTGACAGTATTCCTGCATTCTCGGTCTCTTTTCAACTGCTCAAGACTGACAACCTATCCGACTGAAGACTCAACCAGCCTGTGTGCATCAACTGTTTGAGCTAGGGTGTGCCATCATCATCTGTTTGGCTCGGAGGAAAAAAAGAAAGTCAATTCGGGTGCTATACTCCCCTGCAATACTTGCAGTGACAAGTAGACGGCTTTGTCGAATCACAAACTGGTCTCTATTTGCGACTCCGAAGCGCAAGTCAGTTGGTTGCACAGGTTTATCTGGTCAAGACTGGGATTAAAGTCAACAGACCAATCACCATGTTGTAAGACAAGCCCCCTTCTTTCCTAGCTCTCCCGTCATTTCCCGGTGTTGTATCGCTATCGCTGGCGAGCTATCGCTATCTTCAAGACGTCATAATCACATTTCCATTCTAAGTTACGCCAAGTGTCAGCACCAACGTCTACGCGACAGCGGTCTTACTGCTGCCACTGCGACTGCTGTTTTTCGTTCTTTTACTTCCTTTGCTCTCAACTAACTAAATCAACAGTGTTCTTCCACCCCCACCTCCCCGCTATACCATTCCCATCGCCTACGCGGCGGGGGCAGCAAATGGTATGGCGGTCCCAGTTGTCGAGACGAACAATACCATCAGCCACCCGGACTGCCCATTACAGGTTGGAGAAGGTATATGAGATATTTTCCTGCTCCACATTCTCTCGCCAAAGATTTAAAAAAAAAAATTCCCTAACAGGTTTGCTGACTGTGGCGCATCACATAGGAACCTACACACTCAAAGATGATCTCCTCCTAGCAACACCTCCCCCTCATCCATCCGAGGCCCCCATTATCAATCCAAACCCTCTTGCGACTGTCCCAAATCCTCCCACATCCGGTGTTAAGTTGTCGTTGGTTAGCCTCGACCCTCGCAAGAAACCTCCAACATACCTCAAAGCAGTCTCCGCTCCCCAATTTGGAGACGGAAACCCCGCGCTCGCCCCACCAGCACCACCAGCTAAGGATGCACTGAAGCGCCGAAAGCCGAAGAATAATATCATTAAGAGCAGCTCCTCCTTTGTTTCGCGAGTTATCACCCATGAAACATCAGCCAAAAGACTGGGTGATCGCGACCCAAATGGAACATTTGCATTCGCCAACATCAATCGTGCATTTCAGTGGCTTGACATCACATCAATGTCTAAAGAAGAACATCTCACAAAGGTCCTGTTTACTAAGTCCCACATGTTGTGCCATGATATCAATGAATTGACCAAGACATCCTCTCACTTGGATATTGTGATGGGATCTTCTGCTGGTGACATTATTTGGTATGAGCCATTGTCGCAAAAGTACGCTCGCATTAACAAAAACGGCGTGATCAACAACTCACCTGTAACACATATCAAATGGCTTCCTGGATCTGAGAATCTATTTATGGCTTCACATGCGAATGGAGTCTTGGTGGTCTATGATAAGGAGAAAGAGGATGCCTTGTTCTCGGCAGAGACCATTGGTATCCCAGAGAGAGACCCCAGCCAGTATCCCTTTGAGATTCTGAAATCGGTCAATTCGCGAAACCAGAAAACTAACCCTGTTTCATCGTGGAAGTTGGCAAGTCAGAAAATCTCTCACTTTTCATTCTCGCCAGATCAGCGACACTTGGCGGTCGTTATGGAAGATGGCTCTCTCCGTCTCATGGATTACTTGAAGGAAGAGTGAGTATTCAGCAGGTTTTTTTTTTTGAAGGGGGGCTTCTTAGCACTAACGAAAATGCAGAGTTCTGGATATTTTCCGCAGTTACTACGGTGGGTTGATCTGTTCCTGCTGGTCCCCCGATGGCAAATACATCGTCACGGGTGGTCAGGATGACCTTGTCACTATCTGGTCGTTCCCCGAACGCAGAATTGTGGCTAGATGCCAAGGTCACAATTCTTGGGTGTCGTCAGTAGCCTTCGATCCTTGGCGCTGTGACCAGAAAACCTATCGATTTGGCAGCGTCGGTGATGACTGTAGGCTCCTTCTTTGGGATTTCAGTGTTGGGATGCTCCATCGGCCTCGTGCGGTTCGTTCTTTTTGTCTCTGTTTTATGTTATTATTTGTCTAATGAATTTGAACAGCATCATCAAACATCTACCAGGCAACGCTCTAGCATTGTTGCGCCGAGCTCCCAATCCACTCATCGCCACCGTGCCGACAGCTGGGGTAATCGCATGAGATCTGATTCCGAAAGAACCGAAAACACCTATGACGATTTGGAGCCAATGACCAGCCATCCTGTTGAGCCTCGATCACGGACAGCTCTCCTGCCTCCTATTATGGTACGCTCTATATGCCTATATCCAATCCCACTCCATCAGATGAGCTAACTATTGAATTAGTCTAAAATTGTCGGCGAAGATCCTATTTGTTGGCTAGGATTTCAGAGGGATTGCATCATGACATCTTCTCTTGAAGGTAAGTTTCGGGTTCTCAAGGCTTTTTGTCGCAAATATACTAATTCGTTTGATAAAGGCCATATTAGAACCTGGAATCGCCCTAATGAAAGCGTGGTCAAGTCATGAGCAATCACCGTGCTTAAAGTTGGAATTTTTTTTTATGCACGATGGTGTCAGTCTCCATCTACTTTGGATCTCGTTTGTTTTGTGCAATTTTTCCCCAGCGTCCAGGAGTAGGCTGTCTCGTTACCCATATTTCCCAGATACCCAGCTCATGAAAAGCTTTACATCTTTGCAAAATGTGTATAGTACAATCGTAAAACCACTCCTAATCTCAAGCAAGGTATTTTCTATCTCGCAATTTATTACAGCTTCACATTACTCACTTCCTTCACGTCGAATTATGTTATACACAACAAAAACTTGTCACAAAGAGCCTAGTAGACATTGCTAGTCAGTACACCAACAGATATCTACTAGATACAACCTGTCTGCAAATCCACACATCTAACTCTAATTTCGCATTCCCATCTTGTTTCCCTGCAATCGTTCCAAACGCCTACCCATACTGGTAATAACTTTGCTTACCGTTGGGATGGTGGAAATGTAACAAATTTAACATTTCCACGGGCCCTGGGTGTGTTTTCCAGACTGTATTCATGAAATCCAGAAGCTCGGGCGAGATTTCTAAGTTTTGTGATGCACTGGTGGTATTTAGTAATACTATATGGTAACATTTGAAAGCTGCAATCAGTTTGGTGTGGTCAAGAGAAGTCACAATTCAAGCCCTGGAGATGACAAGAATATGCATGTTCCCTACGAGATTAAATTATTAATGCATGATCGACGATGCGAGAAAAAGGGCCACGGTCGATATCAATTTCTGCCGATGTCCAGATGAATAATCTTGAATGCTTGATTTCTTCAAGCTTTAGAAAAGATTCACGAGATTATTGCAATTGATATTAAGATAAAGGACATAACATAAGGTCCCGGATTCACGACAAAAAGAAAGAGGGGGGAAAACTAGATCTCAAGATTCAAAAACAGCACAAATAAAGCGCAAAGCAAATTACATCTTCTCCATCATTATCCCGAACATTATGTTAGAAGGGCTCATCATAGACATCACATTCTTCCGTCATATATTTTGATGCAGGTAAAACGAAGAATTTGTCGCTCCCGGTAGACCCGTAAAGGATTATGACGACACTCAAAGGGCCAGGGCGAAGAGTCCCAGAAGTAGGCTGCCGGCTTGGTTCGGAGGCATAAGATAGCCAGCTGCGTTTGAGGTACTAGTTGCCGATGCACTTTCAGTAGAAGTCTCGGTCTTCGTGTGCTTGGTGGTGGTTGACGTTTTCGTGGAAGTCGTGGTGAAAGAGCTCGTTTTCGTGGAAGTCGTGGTGAAAGAGCTCGCTGAGTAAAATAGAGTCAGCATTTAGAAAACACGATATGAAGTGGTCAAAGAAAGTAAATAAACATTGGAAACCAAAAAGACATGGCACCATGTACTCACCACTCATAGTGGAGCTGACGGTGCGAGAGGAAGAAGGAGTGAGGGAGACAGAAGATGATGACAATGAAGAAGATGGGGTCTTCGTAAAAGAGAATGAAGCCGAAGACATGGTAGAAGATGGTGTCCATGTGGAAGACAAAAGTGAAGACGACATAAAGGATGAAGGGGCTGGTGTAGAGGAGTGAGTCTTGGAACAGATTGAAGAAGAACTTGAAGCTGCAACGGTGCTTGAAGGGGTTGTGATCCAAGAGCTTGAAAGGGTGCTTCTTGAGAAAGAACTGGACGCAATAGGGGTGGACGCACTGGTAGACGACTCCGTCATAGAAGATGAGGTATGGGCAGAAGTAGAAGTAGGCAAGGTAGTAGATGGAGAAGAGGTGGCAGAGGTAGACGCACTGGTGGAGGTGTGAGTAGCGCTCTTAGATGCAGTAGAAGAAGCTGTCGGAGAAGAAGTATAAGAAGCAGAAGTCGAAGAACTCGTTGTCACAGCAGAAGACGATGAGATAGAAGTGGAAAGCACGGAAGTCGACGCAGATGTAGAGGCAGAGGTAGTTAAACTTTCACTAGCAGTACTGGTTTCCTTACCAGAGCTAGAGGCTTCAGCGGCCTTGGATGGAGTCACTTTGAACTGCTGCGATTGAGCCAAAATTCCACCACCGGTCGTGGACACAAAGTTGACCTGGTAGCCACCCCTGTGATATGAAGTCAATACTTGCAGAACAGCTTTTGAAAACTATAAGCTACCACATACCCAGTGTCAACGTCGCCAACGTCCTTCGCTTTAATGACATACTTGCCAAGGCTGGTGTCTACACCTGTAGCTACCACCTCTTGGGTATTGGGGTATGTATTCTGGTTGACTAGATAGATATCCATCTTTGGGGGGTCGGTCCTAGAGATTTGATTAAACCTTCCATTGGTTCATGAAGTCATCAGAAGGAAGTTCACTCACGACACGGATTCCCATCTGACTGTGATGGTGTCATCTTGAGCCACCTTTTGATCGATCGCTGGGCTGATAATACGAAGACCTGTCAAACTATTCATTAGATTCGAAACTTGGGAAGATTATTTTCAGTCGTACCTGCAGCTGTGGCAGCGAAAGCCACCAGCGAGGAGGAGAAAGCGATGCGCATTGCGATGGATTAGGAGAACCTTGGAAGTGGTAAGTAAAAGTAAGTAATGGGATCTCTAAATTAAAAGATAGGCCAGGAGGTTGCGAGGAAAGAAACAAACTTGAAGAAACGTCCGAAAGAGCAATATCTTATAAGATTTCTAGAGATATGGGAAGGCTCTTGGGTCTCTCCTAGGGTCCACCTGCTGCCATGTCAATCTTTATTTTTGGACCAAGGTACTTACTATGTTCTGATGCGTCATGTCTCATGCTTCCAGCTTTGAAGGAGTACAGGAGCTAAGAGGCAAGGGCTGTATCTTCTGAGCCCAATGTTAATGTATTGTTGATCGTTGAAAAGGCCAATATTCTGAACGCTGTAGCTTGTAAAAGATTGATCTTAGTTCAAATTGAAATCTCGAACCGGCGACTTCATGCCACACAAGCTACGTAACTGAGCCGGTCGCGCGTCATAGTCTCTGCGCGGTGCCTGTCTTGTATCAAAAGTCAGATTGTATGTTGCACCTTGGGCCTTTCCACTGCCAAGGAAATCGGTTAGGGTTCATGGTCCCTAGGGTCACCGCTGCAGCCCATTTAACACAACCAGAAGTACCCATCTGATCACAGGACTTGGATCATGAATGAATGGGGTTACTCGATCCTGGTTATGTAAAGATGCCGAATTCTTTTCTTGGTTTTCAATTTGCATTGCCTGGGCACTCCAGACTAAAACCACATGGATATTTAACCCAATTTTGTCTCTACACACACTAAAGTACTTTATTTCCACGATCTTTTCAATCATCCAACCGTACTAGTATACTAGTAGGGATTCAATGTTGAGAGAGCTGCTTATCATATCAAAAGACCCTGGTATATTGCATGGTCTCGGAATGTCACAATGGAACATTTGAAAATTGTAGTACAAACTTTTGGAAGGCAAGGGCCAGGCCCAATTATGTTTTCAACCTGACGCCTATCCTCACACAACCCGGAAATAACATTCAAAGTTGTGAGTTCATCAACACTTTCCAAAGCTCGAAGATCTCAATGGCTGTCATATGTAATGCATATTACAATATTTAACACTTTGATTGTTATCTTTGATGACTCAAACGCAGTTGCCTTGAGGCTAGTATTTTCTTATGTAGAGCAACTATACTTGTACTGTTCTACAGCATGGTCACAAAATTCGGAACTATCATAATTGGATGACGACTAGTAGAAACTAAAATCCTTCAAATTTACCTAGGCAAGGTTGCACTGCGGATCCTGTTATGAATCTTCAAATGTTACAAGGTTCAATAAATGTTTCTGGCAAAAGTGGAATTTCTGTTCGGGTTTGACGCGTATTTGTGTCCTCCGACGCCTCCATCATGGTCGGACCAACATTAGATATTAAAGAGACTCCTCTCAAGGATCCAGCTATACGCACGGCTAGCCATATCCATGTACCTGGCCATTTTTATACTATCTATCTTTGAGGAGGTCAAGGCAGCCCTCTGGTTCCGAGGTTATATATATGAGGTATGTACAAAGGTATTGACACTACCAGTTGACCAGTTGACCCACAAGTGCTTGTCAAACATCAATGTTTGCAGGTTTTCATGATCAAAAGTTGCGACATCTGGACATAGCTACTATACATATGTATATTGAAACAGGGCAGAGTTTCCCATAATCAGGTGCCATGGTCTAGTGGTATGACGAATCATTGTGGTAAACACATTCGAATCTGATTTAGCCCCGGTTCGATTCCGGGTGGCGCCATTTCATTTTTTGCCTTCTTGCACATGTGTTTTTATTCCTAACAATGATTTTGGATTCGAATAACTAGTAAATAGTAAACACTCAATCAAGATTACATGCAAATATGACACAAAATTCACCTACTGACAGCAAGAAACACGACAAGATGTTCAAATATGGGTTTACCAGTATCTCCCGTCTCCTTCCCTTATCAACTAATTATATCCAAAGCAGATATTTATGTAAACAATTTCTAGCCACAAATTTTTGGGGGCACCTTCAGCGGTTTGACCCTAATCTAAGCAGATTTTGAGCCGCATTACAATAAAGTTATACATGCCAGTGGTCAAAACATTTGAAGGAACTTCGAGCGTTACGCTGGGGCTATCCATAGATGCGAACCTTGAAATGCGTTCCATCTGTGGCGGTCACTTTCACACGGCAAAAAAAACAACAACACGTTCTTTCTTCCACGCCACTTCTCCCGAAAGACCTCAAATTCTCGCTCCTGTAAGCACCACATTACTTTGCTATACTGCTTATATGCTCCTCCATATTTTATTGTAAAACTAATCTTTACGTGCCAGTGAATTCTTTCTTTCCATAACAAGCAACAAAGCTTATTTCCGGAATGCATATTCTTGTACCCCGCTAAGATCCCCTTGACCGCTTTTGTTATCAAGCCATGGGGGACCCTGTTGAGGAGGATACTTGGACAGTGAGTAGCGACAATTGAGTAAAAAATGACGAACAACTTGGAACTAACCTATCTTTGCCCTGAAGGAGCTTGAGAAGAGCTATTGTCCACCTGTAGACTCTGCCTTATTTGCCGCGATTGCCTCCGAATACAATCTGTCCTTACCTGATCATGTCAACCAGCTGAAACAATGCCTGGATGCCATCAAGGAGCTAGCCACCGAGCAAGAGAATCTTCCTTTTGATCCCTCTGGTACTGCAAATGACCCCGATACAGGCGGGTTTTGTTCAGAGAACGAAACATCAGTCCATGGCTACACCGCAACCGATGTCACAAGCATCTCTGGGGATGGACGTGGTAAAAGTGGTAACCGCGCCACATATACAGTAGCGGCTGATGGATCTCTAGAGCTTACCGGAGCAACGAACGATGACAAAGTGGATGCTCTGATGGAGATGTTCCCCACCATGACTCGCTTGGATGTGGACCAGACGCTGAAGAAGAGCAGTGAAGATGTTGACAGGGCAATGGACGTTCTTTTGAATTTGTCATTCTTTCACAAAACCCAAGCAGCTGAGGATGGCGACGACGATGATCAAATATTCATTCCTAAAGGCATCGACGGTTTTAAAGTTGGCGGTGACGATACCAACCGTCAATCTGGACGAAAGAAAAAGCGCAACAAAAAACAGAAAGCCCATCTTCTAACGGAGACGCCATATATGGAGTCTCCGATTGCAAACAAGTGGGAGGCTGGTATGGCTGATATCGCCTTCATCTGCTCCCGGGCCCCAGATGTACCAAAGGAAAAAGTCAATTCTGTTTATCATGCCAATGGAATGTCCTTGCCAGCGACCATTCAAGCAGTGGCCTTTACTGAGGCCCCCAAAGACGCCATTGAGATTGATGATGACCCAGTCATGCTGGCACAAGTAATTGAACTTTCACAAGATTACCCTACAATTGCGAGGATTGATCTGGTCGGGTTACTGAGGATTACTCGCAACTTGATCTCTGCCGCAAGTGAATTAGCGGCAGTGATGGTTCAACAGCCTCAGTTTTTAGCCAAAGATTTCATCAAACTAAAGGTCGCCCCGCTGGAACTCAGTGAAGACGAAGAAGATTCTGGGCCGAGCCGCCGAAGGGGTGCTCCTAGTAACCCGCTTGATTACGAACAGGCACGGGCAGCCGCTGAAGTGAATTTCGCGGCAGGATCCGCAGCATATCAGCAAGCAAGCCAGGCCGCCCGACGTGCCAAGTCCAATCCCTTGTATGCTGGTGCAACCGCGGTATATCGCCAACGGGGACAAGAGCATCGTGCGCTCGCTATGGAACAACTGGCGACCGCCTCCGATAGGCTTGTAGATCGGCCGTCGGTCAATTGCGACCTCGATCTACACGGGATCACTGTGGTCAATGCCATTCGCATCACCCGTGAACGGGTTGGGGCCTGGTGGGACAATCTGGGAGACACCCGGCATGTCCGCGGAGGCGGCAAGCATGTGCATGGTGGTTACAAGATCGTTACCGGTGTCGGCAATCATAGCCATGACGGTACATCTCGCCTGGGCCCTGCCGTTAGCAAAATGTTAATGCGGGAGGGGTGGCGCGTGGAAATTGAACGGGGCTTCCTTGTTGTTATAGGGAAGGCACGGAACTGAAGGTTTCCTCAATCAGATTTGAGTCATGTGTCTATCTGTGCGACTTGTTGTGGATCTATACTGTTCGTCTCATGTTAATGTGTTTGGTCGTTTATATGGGATACCCGCAATGTGGCACTGGCGTCGTTGAGCACAAATTTTTATGTAATGGAAGGTATCTGTCAAATTCCAATTTGTATTGCATTTACTTTTGCTCTTCAATTTGATCATCAGTAGATATCTCTTACTTGTTAACTGATTAAAATCCGGGGAGGGGATTCTGGACATCTGGGATTGTTGAGCATTGAACTGTTGCATGCATCATGCATCTTCTATAAACTACTAGTATACAACTCTTAACTACGGTTCTCATAGTTAACTAGTTATTCGCCCCCCGCAGTGATGACGTAAAAGGGCTGGACCTCGAGTCCACTTGCCCTTTGAAAGCTTCACCAACGAAACAGATATCTGCGTTCAATTTCCCCTCAATGCGATCTCAAGCTGCGCGTATCTTAAAGACCCCTCTTAGGCATCGTCTCCTCTTTCAACCCGCTACATTACTCAGACCCCACTCTACCTTCCGCAACACTCGTTCAATTCCGGGCTACAAAGCACTACGAGCAACCCCAACGATCCCATTCTTTGGCGCTTTCTTCAGCTCAAACAAGCCAGACGAACCAACAGGCAACATGTCATACCCCGATCAGCGAAGCGAAGCAGAGTGGAGAGCAGTTCTGAACCCTGGTGCGTGTTTGCCACCCACACCTGCTCCTGAGAATTCAACGACCCATGCTAACGCTATATCGATATATAGAGCAGTTCCGTATTCTGCGTGAAAAGGGTACCGAGCGCCCTGGCACGGGTGAATACGATTCCCACTCCCCAACGAGCGGTGTATATAATTGCGCTGGTTGCGATACCCCGCTGTACAAGGCCGATCATAAATTCAAGTCTGGATGTGGATGGCCTGCCTACTTCGACTCCATTCCAGGGGCCGTAAAGAGACATGTGGATAACACCTTTGGAATGAAGCGCACGGAGATTACCTGCAGCAACTGTGGTGGCCACCTCGGCCATGTCTTTGAAGGAGAAGGGTATTCGACCCCGACCGATGAACGGCACTGTGTGAATAGTGTCAGTCTGCGGTTTACGGAGGATGAAGGGACCAAGGGGAAGTCGAAGGCATGATTGGAGTCAGGTAAACAATGAATATTGAATGGTAAATTAAAGTATATTCTGGAAAACACAAGGCTTCCAACAAGGCACTTTATACATACTACTAGTACTAGTAGTACTGTTAGTTAACAACGAATGCGGGCATCGGGGGATGAATCAGCCGCCAATTATGTCTAGTAGTAGTTAACATGCAGTAACGTATATACTACTATTGAACCGATCAACCCTATCTCAGCAATTGACTTGAACACAATTCAGCTATATAATTTAAATGCTTCAGCAGACTGGAAAATCCCACATCTTCAAAAGCCCCTCACCTTCACTTTCTCTCTTGATTTTCAATTCAATTTACTTCGAACTGCGGGGTTGGCAGCCTCCACCCACCGTAGATACCCCTGCCAGCCAAGGTTAGGCCGCATTGTTCAACTCCAGTTCCCGTTTCCCGCCACTTGCGCTTCCTCCTTTCCTTGCTCAGTCTCCGAGAATACTACAGTCATGTCTCGACGCGCAACCCCGGGCCAGGCTGCTTTGAACCAGCAGACAATCAAGAATCTGCTCAAACTCGAGTCCAACAAGATCTGTGCCGACTGCAAGCGCAACAAGCGTGAGTGTCCACATTCCCCAATTGCCCGCTCATGCGCTACTGTTTATAGCCCTGTTGGCTTCCCACAAATGCAACATGACTGATTAATCTTTCTTCCTCAATTCAGATCCGCGATGGGCATCATGGAACTTAGGTATATTTGTGTGTATCCGGTGCTCGGGAATTCACCGGGGAATGGGCACACACATCAGTCGAGTTAAGTCCGTGGATCTCGATGCCTGGACCGATGAACAAGTCCAGGGCGTGCTGAAATGGGGCAATGGGAGAGCGAACAAGTTAGTTACAAGCAATTGACTACTTCCTATACGATGGTGCTAATAGTGCAAAGATACTGGGAAGATAAACTGGCGCCCGGTCACGTTCCATCCGATGCGTGAGTGAACCACACCGTTCCAAGCTATGATCTGTGTGATTACTGACAGCGCATATTAATAGTAAGATTGAAAACTTCATCCGCACCAAGTATGAATCCAAGCGCTGGGTAATGGATGGACCGATGCCAGACCCTGCGACTCTCGAAGGCGACGACGATGATGTGGTGAGTGAGACATGATCCGGTCTCCCCATGACATATCCACACACTGACCGACCAGCCTCTTGCTGTTGTACAGGAAAAGGCCAAGATAGAACGTTCTGCATCTCACCGAGTAGCCGCACCCAGCCAGCCCCCAGTGCAGCGCCGCCCACAACCATCGATTGATCTGTTCGGTGATGATATCTCTCCCCCAGTGCGTCCCAGCACCACTTCGCCAGCCCCTCGTCCGCCACCCAAATCCTCTCAGCCTGTGCCCCCGACAAAGACCCATAAACCCGCCGATTCGTTGCTTGGACTGGACTTCTTTGGGAGCACCCAACCAGCTGCGGCCAACCGCCCCACGAGCACTGCATCCACACCTGCTGCCCCCAGTGGTATGTCGCGACCGGATCTAAAGCAATCGATTCTGTCTCTATATGCGAAACCTCAGCCTGCTCCCGTTCAGCATGAGCGGAACAACTCCTTTGGTGATATGGCCTATCCAGCAGGCCCGTCCGCATCTTCCAACATGGGCGGCTTGACAGACGCCTTTAGTGGTCTGAGCTTCCCTTCCACTACATCTCCTCCCCCGGCTAGGTCGACTGAGAAGCCGTCTCCTTTCGCCAACCTTACTAGCTTCTCGAGCATCAAGTCCACTCCCGCTGCCCCCAAAGTTACTTCACCTTCAGGATCGGCCAGCAATGACCTCTTTAGTTTGAGCTCCCCCACTATGTCCGCGCCCAAGCCCCAATCACGAACAACCTCCATTTCCTCGAACTCCCAAGATTTCGGCTTCGGCGGGTTTGCCTCTCCTCCGCCACCAAACCACTCGAAGCTCAACCCTCCTTCATCAGCTCTTTCCAACGACCTCTTTGGCTTCTCTTCCCCGCCCCTTGCTCCGTCGGCACCACCGAAGCCCACTGCTGTCTCTCCACGGCAGGAAATGAGCTCTGCATTCAATTTATCTGGTCCTTCTTTCCAGCCTCCTGCGCCTCCTAAGCCTCAGGCTCCAACTGCCACGGTAGCGGCGGCGGGTATGATGGATCCTTGGGGTGGTAACGCATGGAACACACCTGAGCCTGCTCCCGCGCCGGTTGCTTCCCCGCCGGCTTACTCAGGTGCATCTATGATGAAATTGCCGGATACACTAACTGCCAATGATGTTGGAGCTGGCTGGGGTGCCCCCAGTTCCGCATCCAAGCCGACCCCCACCGTGGCGGCTGACGAAGATTTTGGTGGATGGACTAGCGCTGCTCCTGTCTCCTCTGGGCCTACCGCTACTTCCAACAACAACTCATCCAAGCCGGCTGGCGGGTTTGGAGGATCAGACGACCTCTTCTCCAATGTATGGGAATAAAAGAGTATTTCATTTCGATAGGAAATTGAAATATTCATGGCACTTTGCTCGGTTTTGTCTTTGCATTAATGGTAGTTCTCTATGAGTTAGGTTTGCACATACTGGTGTCCATATCGGTCGGTGTACAGCCTTGATGATTTCAGACCACTGCTTTCTGCTCTTTCACTTACCCTGTTGAACCCCTTCCTGTCTCCCATTAAGACTTTCTTTTGCATTGATTGGGTTGCGGGCATATCCCAGATGCAAATGGGCTGGTCTCACCTGGGCATCTCTATATATTTTGTTTTGGCGTGTATACTTGTTCCAACATTGAATGGTCTTAATTTCTTCCCTAGAGCTTACCGGAAAATATTTGTAACATTTGAATGCATCACGAATTCCACCAGTTGCCATAGCTGAACATTAATGTTGTTCTGTTATGTACCCACGTGCATGGACATCTGGATGTATGTAGCTTATTTGTCAACTGGTAGTAGTTTCTTCAAAACATTGAATTGATGTTGCTTCAATGTTGTTATAATGTTTGTTTGTTTTTCATGATTGGAAAATCAGAATTGATTATGAAATCATTTGGTACAAATTAAATAAATTAAATAAATATTATAAACATTGAATGTTTTCTTGATTGTTATAGATCAAGTCGGCTCTGCGACGGGGTATACGCAAAAAAATATATAGAAAACCAACCCAGCCAATCCAACCCGACGTAAAAAAGTCATTCCTTCCAGGACCAAGGTATATAAAAAAAAGGGTGGTCCAAAGACAGTAGGTAGTAGTAAAACATGAAGTGGAAGAGAAAAGAGAAAGAAGAGGAAAAGAAAAGGTATCTCGTAGAGGAAATGGTATAAACCAAAGATATAAGGCATAGGGGAAAGATTTCAACCCAAAGAAGTTCATGAAAGAGAGAATGAAAAAGAAAAAGGCGGGAAAGAAGAAGAAAAGAAAGAGGTATATGGATATAGAAAGAAGGGGTAAACACGTCAGAAACTTTCTCGATGTGTGTGAACCAACTCCTTTGTACTCCCGGTATCATCGTTCCCAGCCGGAGTGGAAGTTGACTCCTGCGTAACGAAAGTCGTAACCTTGATTCCGGAGAACTGGGCTTTAGCCTCCTGTTCCTTGGAGAATTCCTTGAAGGACGAGCCAGTTGGGGACAGGTTCTCCAGATCATAAGTTCCATCGAGTTCGCGTCCTCCGATGACGGATGCTTGGATATTGGTGTGTGTGCCGGTGAGAACGCTGCGGCCTGTGCGTGAGGGACGTGTCTTGCTGCGGTAACCATTGGTTCCTGTGGAGAAGACGTGGGGGAGCAACTTGGAGAGGAAGGCTCGTGTGCTTGGGAGGGCCGCGCAGATGATTGCGACATTGCATTCAATTGCGGACCATTCGGCTGCGCCAACGTTGTCGTCTTTAGGAGATTTATTTGATTAGATAGTGCTCAGATAGGTTCAATCGATGGATGGTTGGAGGATTTCCAACGCTTTTGACTCACGGGTTGGGTCGCTGGAGTGGGAGATGACGAGGAGACTCTTCAAGCGGAGAATACTGGTGATGACAACACTGGAGCCCTTTGTTAGTGGATGGATACATAGATATCGAACGGGGGGAGGGGGTAATTTGGAAAACGCACAATCCTCCCAAGGCAAAGACAGCCATCAAAGCATACTTCTGTCTGGTTGGCAATTGAAGGGATCGAATGACGGGCATGGGGTAGATGAGAATTAAGATGTCGGTCAAAATGTGAATTGCCGAATTGGAGAACCATAGTGCCTCTTTATCGAAACAGAAGCCGGCGACTGTCGGGTCCCAAAACTTGGCGATGGGGATACAGTTTGCCCAGGCGCTGATGATCGTCCAAGTGCCGTAGATGACCAGGAAGCCGATGAGTAGGTTGCAGGCCAAGCGCATACGAGGTGTAGTAGAAAAGACTCGTCGGTACTGCAGGAGAATGGACATTTTGGTCGAGATCAGACTGGTCTGGTAGATTGGGACGGAGGCCCAGAAGCATAACATCTGAGTGACGTATGTCTTGTGGGGGATGATATCGTAGTCGGCACCCATTCCGTGGTAAACCTCTATTCTTGGTTGTTAGTAGCTGCGATTTCAAGATTGAAAGGTTGGTTTGTTTTAGGGCTAGGAATCTTACCACCCACGAACAATCCATAAAAACCCCACGAGAAAGCCTACGAACAGCAGGGTCAGTTGAATATCTTTACATTGGCCGACATGGTATTGGGCTGCGGTCTTACCAAAGCAACCAGAATAGCATAATCATCTTTTCCCATCTGCTTGACCATAAAGGCTCGGGTGTAAATACGAATGCACACCAGAACAGTAGCCAAACTGGTGAAGACCGTGCTGACTGCAAGGGCCTCACGGCCTCTGACGGTGGATAGAGTGGTCATTGTTGCATGAAAGAGTGTGGATGATTGGGGAGTGAATCAAAGAACGAATGCAAGAATCCACCGAGGTAGATCCAATGGGCCTTGGACAGCAAAAAGAAAAAAAGAAAAAGAAGTCCAAGAGGGGGGAGATCAAAGCCAGGGCCACTTTCTTTAATACTAAAATCCCTAAAATTCCACCTAGGAAACGGATCAATGGGATGATCGTGGGGTTTGGTTAAGTCAAGCCCCCCTCTCTTTCCACCCGAAAAGGAAGGAATCGATTCAAGGAATTTTAAGGATTGGAGGCGCTCAGAACCAGATTTAGGATCGCGTAGTTGAAAATCCCAGCAAGCCACGGTGGAGACTAGGGAAAGAAGACTCCGGAGTATTGAAATCCAAGAGATACATAAAACATAAACCCACACGGGCAATGAGTTGGTCTGTGTCATATGCAACCTATGCCTAAGGAGTAGTACATTCTGCACTTGAAGTGTCCGCATGGTACTCCGTCCTCCTGGACGTATCGAACAGGTCGAATAGAGTTTGACGGTTGACTATCGACGGAGCCCACGGGCTGTATATGGCGGATATGATCCTATCATATCTGTGCATGGTGTCTGGAGTACGCATTCTTTGTTCATCAGAGGGCGCTTCATAAGTGGAGTAGGTGGGCAATGAACCATGAAAATCAAAGTCATGATGCACTGACATGACTCTTTCGGAAATTTCCCCCTGTGTTCAGTAGGTAGAAATTCAGCCTAATTTTATTTTTTTCTTTGTTCGATATCATTTAATCATTTAATCATTTAATTATTTGTTTTCCTTTTTTTTTCTTCTTTGGTGCCTGGACAGCTTCGGTTCCATGGTTCAAGGTCAATCCAAGGTTTGTCCCGCTCAGAAGCATAATTTTAATTTTTAGTTTTTTTACCGTCTGTTTACCGGTAATGTTTGGATGTTTTATTCACTATTGCCAATTCTTTAGTGGATCTCTCGAATTCCAACCACGAGGTTTGTCTGTTTCAAAATAGATTTGTAAAACAGATCAATTGGCAAAGGGTTGTTAGTGGAAATCGAGGGAAAAGAAGAACAAAACCATACTAGTAATTACCAATATTTTGTAACCCTCCAGATGTCCCATATTGGCCCAAATTTACCCAAACCTTGGAATAACCGCTCAGTTCGCAAACTCCTTTGCCCAGACCGCGTCTACCACCATTTCCTTAACAACGCTAACACGCTATGTCGGGACTCTATTTCCCTGGTTGGCAATTTCCAAATATCCATTTTCCCGCGATCAAGGCTAGCGTTGCCTGTCATCCAACCACAAAAAAAAAAAAAATACCCGCAACCAAGAAATCGTGGCGGGCGATAGCTTCAATAGCGTGGATATTGGTGGCGGCCAGTCCAACTAAAGAATTTCCTTCATCCCTGCACAATAACCATCTGTGGACTAGATCGGTGCGCTTGTTACGAATACGGGCTACGAGGTATGGAAACAAAGAATTCGGCTTCTGATTACTTCGCTTCCACTGTCAGCAAATATGGCCTCAAAAATTGGTCTTTTTTTAATATTTGTAAAAAATAAAAAAAAAAAAAAAAAAAATAAAAATCTTTCTGACATCTCAGGGTTTCGGGGGAATCCAACCCGCCTTGTCCGGTCATATTTCATCTGCCATGTCGATCAAGGCTTCCGAGTGTTCTGTTCTCCGTCAGGAAACAACAGCCGTTAGCCGCGCACGGTCCGCGTTTCGTTACCAGAATTCCATTTGCCAGTGGAGCTGGTCTCGGAGTTGAACTTGGCTGATTATCTTGGATTTCAAGTGCCTGACTCCAATTCATATCCCCACCTGCTGTTCTTCTCGATTTCTTGGCCGCCTGAATTATACTCTTTTGGTGAAGATCTTCACGGGAGGTGCCCCGCTGCTTGGCAGCATGTGAGGTTTCCCCCTTGCACTAAAGATGGTCGTGGAAGGTTTGTTGGATTGTATGTATGTATGTACATACACATCAGAACGACGATCTATTTGTTCTTGTGGAGTATTCAGCCACGGCCTTTTGCGTCGATCTCGGTGGAGATGGTCCGAAAATGTCTCGCATGGATGATAATTGACCTCGTGGTCATGGAATTCAATCCATTCTTCTTGATCTTTCTTCTTGTGGTGGATACAATAATGCATACTATTGACTCCGGCGTTAGCTCGGATGTCTGCGGCATTGTGTCATTTGTCATATCTTCAATGTTTGGGGTAGACAAAGAGCTAGCCTTGTCAGAGCTTGTGATCTTCATTATTTCCAAGTCTCTCTCTCTCTCTCTCTCTCTCTCTCTCTCTCTCTCTCTCTCTTTCTCTCTCTCTCTCTGCTTGTCTTTTGAAGAATGATAGAGAAGGGAATCAAAGAGCTGACTGATTCAGACTATTGCAAGATCGAGCATTGACTCAAGCAGCATGGAAATATTAGCAAGCATTGAAGTTACAAGATATAACTATTCGTCTTAACAAAAAAACAGACTATCGGCATGGCCTAGATAGACTATCACACGCCTTTCAAGGTTCTGAACTCCCGTTCATCCTTAATATCCATCAATTGCACGCCACCGACGTATAAACGATCAAGCTTCCGGAATACCAATCCTCGGGCAGTGGAGTCTGAAGATCTCATTGTTACCTACAGTAGCTGGTAAGAAGAAGCTCTTCCCATTTCATAACTCAAGTCACAGACATCTTCTGAAGTTTCAACATTGAAGCGTTTATTATCCCATGGAAGATCAACCTTGGAATGCATAACCATTATTTTTAGAACAAAGCTCTTATGATTTATCCTACTAATTCTTTCCAAGCCGACATTCAGATCCTCGTGGCTCCATCTTCCTGCATGTCAATCAATATAGCTCCACGTGAACCTTATTACAATCCCACGATTGTATTATTGTATGGAGTAAGGTTTTATTTTTCACTGCAAAGCCAAGATCAAACGAAACAACATTTGAATAGGCGGGTGGGGCCTTGACCACGAAAAAGATAGTGATAATCAATGGAGCAGAAAAGATGGATCAATATTAACTATTTGAAAAGATATGATACATACTTATGCATCGATTTTATCATAGAACTAAGGGGAATCCCCCCCCCCCCCCCCCCCCCCAAAAATTTAAAGCGAAGGGCAAAAAAAAAGAAAAGAAAAAAAGCCACTCGATCTGGGGTTCGAACGCGGAACCTCTTCTATGTTGCCTGCTGATTAGTCATCACTCCTAGTTCCGACTTGTCACAAGTAACTAACTAATGGGACCAATGGTATAATCACGACGGAGTAAACAAATGATATTCTTTTGTATTTGCCTATAACCCCTGACCGCGTCAGATACTATATCTGGTCAATCATAATTGGATTCGACAGAAATCGAGGCAATCTCCAGGTTCGAAATTATCAAAGTACCTAGTACTTGGCCTGGGCACTAAAACTGTATGTGAAAGTAGGTACCGGTGACCCACACACGGCCCAGATCTCAAACCCCAGCCACCGTCAGCAAAAAGAACATGGCTGGGGATGATTGATCTTGCTTTTTTTTTTTTTTTCATTAAAACGCCGTGAAAGCTCCAGCTACTTGATCTCTTTTCTCTATCTCTTCCTTATATTCTGCACCTCCAGACAATCTCATCACATCTTGATCTTGCTATTCCGAGCGGAAATCAGGTGCAGCTTTTATTATCTACTTGTACCATCAGGAGTATACATACAAAATACTTCCCCTACCCCTCACGGTTGCCAACACACAACGAGCATTTTTTAAGAGATCAAAAAAAAAAACCGACTTGGGTCACATCATCAAATTGACCTGGCGAATCGCCGACTGTCTTTGTAAACCACAAAGCCCTTCATCTCCAAGGCTGCGATAAAACAACACCACCAAAGGTTGACGGCCCGCCGGGGTTCCTGCTTGCCAATATGGTAGCGCGCAACATTACGATCGCGATCATTATCATCGTTCTCTTCCTCATTCTCGCGATTGCTGGATTTGCCATCTATGCTGTCCAGAACCATGTCACCTTCTTTTCAAAGAAGAGGGAGATAGATGAAGAGAGTGCTGAAGGGGGATGATCCCTCTTCAAGAGATCAATCCTCGAGCGGATTCGACCAATCTGCACCTGTGCATAGTATGCCATGGCCTCCTATCGCACACACTAGATGCCCCAGCCTTCTATTTACGATCGTGATGCCCAATCACGTGCCTCCCGCAAACGAATCACACGATATACCCTTTTCTTCCCCTATGCCGCCTCTTTTCAATGGTTTTCTTTCTCTTTTTCTTTTTCTTTTCTTTTTTTTTCTGTTCTTCTTTTCTATGACCATTTCTTGCAACATTCGAGGCCACCCCTGAGGTGAAAATGGAGTTTTCAACACAATCTTGGCGCATTTCTTTGTACAATGCCGAGCCTGCTGGGTACATACCTGCATGTATGTTTTGGTGTTTTGATCGGAGTTTATATTTTGATGAGGTCATATGTTTCTTGATACTTGGTTTGGATTTTTTCGGTATTTTTTTCTTTTGCGTCTTCTGTTCTTGTGTACTTTTGATGAGTGTTCCAACATGCACATGTGCTTCCCTGCCTTTGAAACTATATAGTTATATGACTTCTGTGATGAATACATACATGCGCCTGCTATAATATTCCAAGCACATAAGGGCTAGGCTTGTGGCAAGTTTGAACATTTGAACGAGTGTATTCTGTAAAAGTACACAACATTGAAATTGAAAATCGTGAATCTGGGGTTAAACAAAGAGTTCAAGTCTTCAACTTTGAAACTGGTCAAAACCCCTTGAAATTAGTCAAGATCCATACTTTTGCGGTATTTAACTGTAGGTGAGAGATTTCCAATTTTCTGTTGAGCGGTGTATCCTTGGTCCACGTAGCACACCGTCTGTATAGCTCTTGTCTTTTGCTCTAGAACGAAGTTGACCTTGGAATCTTTCAAAATGCGGGGAATATCTCGGTCTCCACAGCAAATTAGATCAGAGGATTCAAGTCCGGGTGGTCTGCCGAGTCATTTTTCCTGCATTTTTCCTGCATTTCTCTGAAAATAGAAACCCATCGAATAAGAATAACGTAAAATTGATTAAGGAGAGAGTCGAGAGACGCCATTCCCGTGCACGTGTCCACGGTCACTTGACCCATTTTGCGTGATATTACCTAAAAGTTCGCTTTACCTCGGGCTACACCTTACGTTTTGTGATCACTGAGTCTAGAACTCCTTACTTTTACGTGATTTTTTACATGGATCCCATGATGATCATGATTATGGCCCAATATTAGCATCCTCTTTGTTGATCAAAATAGCGTCATGGGGATCTACCTCCCCCCGCAACATCTTTTTAAGATGAGAGCTTTCCCCGGACTTTTTGGGAGTAACAACTGAGCTTCTCTACACATTCTATACACCGAAACATCTGCATCTGCCTGGCTTCTGATCTATCTTTTTTGCCTCAGCTTACCGTCAATTCTTCGTTCAACGTGAGTAAAAGAAAGCCGCCCAACCCTGGATACCATTAAAAGTGTATACATATCGCTACACGCATCAGTTACTGATTCATATCCAGTCAATCCATGTTTCAGAGCCCACCATCTTCCAAAATGACCATCCAACTCCTCCACGAGCGTGCTACACAAGGCTGGAAATGCCAACAATGTGGACTTCCCGGAGTTCGTCTATCCACACGCCCAGGTAGCTCCGGTGTTACCAGTCGAGCATACTACAAATGCGTCCCGTGCAATCGCTCCTTGGGCCTTTGCCCTTGCACCACGCCAGGGGACATGACGACCTCGACCTGCCCATGCAGTGACTCGGAGAGCAGCGACGTCGAGTCGCCAGGTCTCGAGGACCAGCCTGCCGGCTTCTCTTTGCTTTCTGTGGAGAAGAAGCAATCATTCAACCCACACAACCCGAACTCGGGATTCGATGAAGACTGGGAAACAAACTGCAGCCCAGGCTACATGGTTTCAAGATTCAAGGCCAGAGGAAGGGAATTGCTTTTCTAAGTCCAAAATTTGTTCATCATCTGTTTTTCTTCTTTAAATAGCGAGTCTTGGCTTCACTTCATCATATCAATAGTCCATTGCTGCTATGTGCCAGTGGGCAAGTGAGGTCGGGTTACATACATACATACTCAGGGACATCCTCAATCTAATTTATTACCTCAACATTTGAAGGATAGGGGTCAGCATTTCAAATGTCAAGTCTTACATCTTCGCCTTTCAAATGAATTCTGTTCAAACATATACTTCAAATGTTGGAAATCCTTCAGATCTTCAAAGTTCGGAACTGGATCCACATCTCTGAACATTTGAATGGAGCCTCCTTGAAAACCAGGTCAGTGTTGGAACATTAGAGAGGTAATGTGTATTTATTCTTCAAATGCTCTTCAGTCGAACCCATGGATGTACGAGGCCCCGAGGTCAAAGGTTTCATTAGAACGTTCCCTCAAGTGCTTTCACAAAAATCAAATTCGTGCCGCCGATGGTATATATCCAATTTCCCCGAAGAAAAATATGCATGCAATGCACCCATAAAACCATCATCTACACATACTAAAAAAAAGCAACGCAATGAAATGGAACCAAGGAACCAAGGAACCAAAAGTAAACAAACAAAAAAGCAAGCCGAACGCCGCCCAAGCCGGATATGACCATGATCCCGTCCCTTATAAAACATAACTGAGAAGCTCCTGAGCGCGTAAAGCTGTGGCAACATGCCAAGGCAACGTGTTACCTTGGACGCTGCGCATGCCTCTTGCACGGGCCAGGGATGCGAGATCCCGGTACATCCCCAAGATCTCCCTAAGGAGAGCTTCGTGAGATGAAGCAGGCCGCTGTGAATAAATAAGATTGGCGGTCATCGTGAACACGCCGTCGCCATCGGTGGTGCCCCTGCGGCGAAGAAGATATCCGCTAGCCAGCGCAGGGCGGAATTCGGTGACGTGTGGAGAACTGTTAAGACGATGAGTTAGAGTAACTGCCCAAGACTCATCGGCGACATCAATTAATACGACATCCGAGTCGGGTTCAAGGGAAAGCTCCGTTGGGGTGGGTGCGTTGTACGCTGCGTTAGGTGTGAGGGCGTTGCCAGTCTGCTCAGGCGAAGCAATGCTGACACTTGGGTTCGGGGTTGAGGCGGGGGTGGAGGAAAAATGTGGGTAGAGAATATGGGAATTCAGTTGAGAGGCAGCTGTTTCAAGTACCAGGTCGGGAACGGTGTTGATAGCCATGATAATCAACTCCATGGACCCTGGCCGAAGCTTAATCTGTTGCTCGGCCAAGTTGCTCCAGGCTAGTCAGAGAATTAGTAAAGTTTCAAAGAAGTGGGAACCAATATTTGCAAGATCTCACCTTCCACTTCATCCGGATCGATGGGTTCGGTGTTTACTAGGATGACTTTCCATTGAGCCTGGAATTTTTCTATGATATGTCGTGTGGTAGCCCATATCTCATTTCGCACTTCTGAGATTGGCCTAGCTGTACCCCGGTTGCGATAACGCAGACAATAGGACATGCTTGTTTGGAGACTGCCGCTACTATCAGACCATGCTACAGACAGCCATCGTTGATCTGAGCTTTTGGAGTACGCGATATGGAGACTTCGCCCATCCTGCAGAGGGGATCCCTTGTCGGGTGCAAGGCGGAAATTGATGGCCTTTGGTATAGGATCAGCCAAAAGGAGCGCTGGGGCACCAAGCAATAGGCTCAAGTCTGAGTCATTCGGGCGGCAGCGACTGTAAACTTCCAGAGCTAGGTTCAGATAATCCGTCTGAGGAGGCACTACCATAGAGTCTTCAGACATGATGAACTCCATCGGAATAATCTGCAGCGCAACCTCATTGATTGGCTGGCCCTGCTGACGATCGACATCGGCGGCCATTTGTTGGAAGAGATTCCAGAAGGCGGCACAGATATCAGTAAGTGCTGCGGAGTGAGGGAACGGATTAACGATATAGACGACACAGTTTTCTGTGCTGGGTGAGTATTGAGATAGATCGGTTCCTGATCAAAAAGGTAAGCAAAATGCCATCAATTTTGTGTGGAAGGATGAAAGTATCTGACGTACCGAGTTCTTCACATAGACTCTTCAAAGATTGCATCATGGAAGCGTAGCTAAATGACTCGGAATCCCATGATCGAAGTCCATTCTCAAAACCAATTGACTTGTCCCCTCTAATGTGGCTTCCTAGGTTGCAACTCTGATAGTGAAGCCCGAAACGGTTTAAAAATGCATCGGCTGCTTTGGTCGCAACATAAGGGTGAATGCAGTAGGCAGATATATTTTTTGGTCCATGAGCAGGCTCGAGACCAAATGTATCCCAGAAAGAAACCGCAGGAGGGAGCGTCTCCAAGTACTCCTTACCCCGACGCATGCGTACATGCGGAGCACCTATCCTCAAGATAGATCCCTTGGGAGAATCCTTCGGCGCTTGTTGGGCAGGGGGTGCACTTCCCTCTTCTGGTAATGACGCATATGTCTTGAGGTCAAGCTTGAGTACCTCGCCGAGGAAGTTGGCTTCTTCGAGGCGAGTTCGCCATGTCAAGCCCTCGTTTTCAAGTCCAAAGAGGCCAATACGACCACCAAGTGGATGATCTAGAGAGGATTGTGTTATTTGGTCAACCAACAGCTGGGCAATAGGAATTTGGTCTTCTCTCCGCACAAGAACGGGAAGTTGCTGGGGTTGCAATGCAGAAAAATAACCAATGAAGGTCCAATCCGAGAAGTTGGCAAGGAAATTGCCAAGAAAAGTAGAGTTCTCAACTTTCAGGTTGGAGTTTCCATCAGGCACACCAGCGGACTTGGCTGGGGATGCGGTGGATTGAATATCGGACTCAGAAGATACCCGCTTTCTCTTCAAAGATGGGACCACGATTGGGGTGGGGGCATGTTCGGATGATGTCTCATCACTATAATCACTGGTTTCACTGTCTGATTCTGCAAGGGCTTCGAAATCATTCTTTGAAGTGACAGGCGAAGCGTTTTTGCCTGCGAGCTTTGTGTGAGCACCATTGGCCCCAGATCGACTTCGATGGGGGATCCCAATTGTGGGAATTGAATCCGAGGCTCGATCTGAGGCATCTAGGCCACTCCCAGAAGCAAACCAAAATTTACCCGCAGCTCCATACTTTTCATTCCAGTCTCCGAGTTTCTTTTCGAAAGCTACGGGATGATAGTGCCCTTGCAAAGCACGGCTGTCTGGAGGTCCTCGATCGTCTTCTGTTTTCGCACCCGGAAATAGTCTCTTTTTTACTTCCACGGGGCTTAGCGGGGGGCTGATAATGGCTGGACTTTTGGGATCCAGTGACACGCCAGGTGATAATCCAAGACCCATAGATTCATCAACTGGCTCCGAGATATGATGCGTCTCCTTGGGTGGTGGTTTCTCCAAATTCACGCCTTGGGTGAGATCTGAAGTATCCGGTGGAGCGCTGGTGAGCATATCGTCGGGATCGGCTGAGTCCTCAGGCTTGCTTTCTTCCAAAACGGGCTGTATATTTTCCTGATGAGGGACCGCAGGGGAGTCGTCGTTCACGTCCTCAAAATCCGGATCATCGAAAAAGCTGAAATCAGCATCGGTGATTCCATTCGTCCCAAAATCTCTCTCATTCATCTCGCCAAAAAGATCCTCGTCATCACTGGCATCATAGCGACCCGTTCCAATGCCAACCTCGGGAGAAAGCTTGGGATTGGGGTGATTTTTCAGATCTTGCTGTGCATCTGGCGAAAGTTGGAAGTCGCTATCCTCGGGAAATTGGAAGTTTGGATTCGCGTGGTTCAGCCCAATCGCTGCAGCTCCTTCTGGGGGAGTTGGATAAACTAAGTTGGTGGGTGGCAAGTCGGGGTATTGGGCCATTCGAGAGAGACTCTCGAAACCGTCCAAACTGTCAAATTTAGGCGAAGTCATGTCTTCGTCTTTTGATTGAGGTTCATCCACCACACGAGCGGGTGTTAGATTATCATTTGTCTGGAGAAATTCAGTTTCCAATGGCCATCGCTCTGCAAAGTCGAGTGGGTCGTCTGCAAGGCCCAGAGGCCAGGAAGTTTCATTTATGAGAGGCCGGGCTTCCGAAGCAGTTCTTTTGAAGCAGAACCTTGCAGGCCATAGCATGCGTTTCAAAGGGAGTGGGGATTGGGGCTCATCGCTTTGCCGCCATGCCTCCCCGGCCAGCCTCGCGAAAAAGGGTTCCCAGACTTCTACTTCAACCCACAGTTCTTCGTCGACAGACTTAATATGCAAACCAAAGTTCACTAGCCAGTGCACTATGTCCAATTTCCATTGTCTTTTTTTGGTTGTGATATTTCCAGAAAGCAAAAAGCCAGGCGAAGGAGCCGTTGGTGCCTCAACATTAGTCGTAACAAGCCGCGCAACGGTTCCATTTGGACACAGCCAGAGATCAGTGCCTGGTTGTACTGGGAGAATGTCTGAAATTCTGTCACGGGAGCTGCAGAGACGTGAAATTCCAACTTGAGATATCGTTTGCGTTGAAATCATCAATGTCCCCGAGGCGTTCAGTTGTATATTTAGTGAGGTCAGGCAAGCTTTGGAAAACGGGCTGTCGTTATCGATACGTGGGCTCTCGTAGCCCAAATTCTCCACCGCCGTAAATAAAGTACGGGAGCCAAGTGGAAAGGCGCCGTGAGAGCGAATTATATGTAGGCTGATTGCACCGGTAACGGCAGAAATAAAGGAGGCATAGATAGCAGCGGAACTGCTATGGCTTTCGGGTCGTCTCGGGGTTGATTGGCCTTGTTGGGGTCTTTGCTGCCCGGCTTGGTTTTGTGTCTCTGACGAAAGGCTTCTGATCAAATCCTGGGATGCGATGCTGCCCGATGCGGAGACTAGTAAATCGGAAGTTAGTAAACATGAATTGTTCACAGTTCAAGGCGCTCTATTTCAATGGAACCTTACCTTTAAGAACGGTTGTATCAAGTAGTATCTTCTTGGAAATTTCATTTCCCTCCTTCATATACAAATCATGTAGACTTTCGAAGTCCGGAGTGGGGGAGAAAACCCATAACCCAAGACGCCTCGGGCACGAAGCCAAGCAGTTGAGAATTCGCAACTTGGCTTCTAGATCTTTGAGACGACTAAGATGCTTCAAAATAGTATAACCATTGGGCGGACCTTCCGGTGGGTTGTTCGCAATGCCTGTCTCTTCCGTGTATATCCTCCAGTAAATCGTGGAGAAGCCATCCTAGAACAAGGTTAGAAATATAATTTAATGGATAGCGTGTAAATGGCTTACAATGAGATGCACATTGGTACTGGCACTTCCGGGAAAGTCCATGATTTAACGTCGCGGACAGCCCCGGGAGCCTTCACAAAACGAGAGGAGGTGGTCGCGGTGTCGAATCTGGGAGTCATTTCCAGCGCTGGAACATCATCTGTTGGGAACCATACACAAATACAGCCAGTAATCGCAAGCGCAGACCCATCAAGTAGGTTGAGTCATCTTTGTATTGGCCAGCGACGCGCTCATCTAGACTGTCGCAAATGCAAAACACCGAGATGCTGCGCAATTCCGGGGGAAGTTCACGGGGACGCTCGGGCCAATCACCGAGATCCGCAGCGGTCAGTCACGTGCTCCCTATCGGTTTTATCTTTTTTTTTATCTTCGACTTTTTTTTATCGCGTTAGTATCTAACTCGCTGGGAACTTCGCCGCCATGAAGCTCACTAACCAGTCTGAGGTGCCTGTTTACACCATCTCGGGATCTAATACTGCTAGACCACTCCCAGAATGGCTTGCGAGACGCCGAAAGCGCAGTTTGAAAGATGATCCTGAGTATGCAAACCGAGTGGAGTTACTCCAAGATTTCGAGTTTGAGGAAGCTAGCCACTGTGTTCGAGCCAGCGACGATGGTGACTGGGTCATGAGTACAGGTAAGGCGTATCGCTTACAGTCGGTAATGATGCGCATATAGTTAATACGTCGTCTCAACAGGAACTTACAAGCCGCAAATCCACACCCATTATCTCCCCCAATTGTCTCTGTCCTGGGCCCGGCACACCGAGGCTCTGAACACAACTTTCATCCTTTTATCCTCTGACTACTCCAAATCCCTCCATCTCCAATCCGACCGTTCTCTTGAATTCCACACACCGTCAGGATGTCACTACAAAACCCGTCTGCCTCGATACGGACGGGATCTTGTATATGATCGACAATCGACCGAGGCGTTCATTCCCTCTGTCGGTGTGAATCCGGATGGTATGGGTGAAGTCTTTCGTTTGAATTTGGAGCTTGGTAGGTACATGCGCAGTTTCGAGGTAGATGTTGGTGGAGATGATTTCCATTCTACCGGAGGCGGTACCCTGCAGGGTGGTATTAATACTGGATCTATCAATACTGGTGCGATTGCCGAGGAGAGTCATAATTTGCTCGCCTTTGGTACTTCTACTGGAACAGTGGAGTTGTGGGATCCTAGAGCTAAGGGCCGAGCGGGTGTACTGTTACCGCCCACTCAACAGTTCAATGAGGGACGGTCTGGAATTACCGCGTTGGAGTTCCAACGCTCAGGTCTGACTCTCGGAACCGGCTCCTCGAATGGTCTGATTCATCTTTACGATTTGCGGTCCCCCATTCCCCTCCTGAAGAAGGACCAAGGATACGGCTTCCCCATTCACACACTCAAATTCCTGCAGCCCTCCACTGAAACCCGCGAAGCAACTTTGGACCCCAAAATCATGTCGGCAGATAAGCGTATCATCAAGATCTGGGATCCCCGTGATGGTACCCCATGGACTTCTGTTGAACCCGCGGTAGATATTAACTCGGTGGCCTGGTGCAAGGACAGCGGAATGCTCCTTACAGCCAATGAAGGCAGACAGCAACACTCGTTCTTTATCCCTCAACTTGGACCGGCACCGAAGTGGTGCTCTTTCTTGGACAACTTGGTGGAAGAAATGGCAGAAGACCCCAACGACCCGAACGCCTTCAGCAGTGCTCAAGCTGGTGCTGTTTACGACAACTTCAAGTTCTTGACGGTGCCTCAGCTCAACACTCTGAACCTGGATCACCTCATTGGACGTACAAACCTATTGCGACCATACATGCACGGTTACTTCGTGGCCCAGAGGTTGTACGAGGAGGCGAGATTGATCGCCAACCCGTACGTCTGGGAGGAGGAGCGCGCCAAGCGAGTCAAGGAGAAGATCGACAAGGAGCGCGAGAGTCGCATTCGCGGAAAGAAGAAGGCTGCCGTCAAGGTGAACAAGAGGTTGGCGGAGAGATTGATGAACGCCGAGGAGAAGGCTGAGCGCAAGAAGGCTCAGCGGCTCCTTGCACGCGGTGGCGATGAAAAGACGGCCGATGCTGGTGATTCTGCCCTTACCACAGAGGAGCCCAAAGAGAAGGGTGTTCTCCGCGATTCCCGTTTCACCAAGCTATTCGAGGACCAGGACTTCGCTGTCGACGAGACATCTCGCGAATTCCAGCTTATCAACCCCAGCACCGTGCCCGACCAGGCCACAAGAAAGGAACGTGGTCTTACTGCAGTGGAGCAAGAAGATGTCGATGACGTTCCTGGATCTAGTGGCGACTCCGACTCCGACAGCGAACGTGAAGAGAGACCTGTCAAGGAGAAGGCTTCCAAGAAGATCTCCTCCGCTGACTACAAACGAACAAAGCGTCCTCCTCCTCGCATGCAGGTTTCTTCGTCGGCACGCACCAACTCCACACGCGACCGCTCATTTGGCTCTCGTGCTCAGAACATGAAGTCAAAACCGAGACACGCACGACAGGGTGGCCCTGTTGGCGAAAGGGAAGTCAGCTTCATGCCCGCCTCCAAGTCCAGAAACCAGAAGCCCGAGGTTCAGTACGACAAGACTCCTTCTTCTTCCTTCCGTTCAAAGGAACGCCGCAGTGCTTCCAACAACGCCTTCCGCGGTATGTAAATTGCCGATCCAGTGCTGGTACTACAGGTGCCATGTCATTGAGATCTCACATCACATCACTACACCCCCCCCCCCGCTCTTCTTGCAGGAGTCTGTCAGCCAGCTTTATATCCACCAAGAAATGCTCGTGAACCAGCCTTGGTGGGCCCAGTGCCTTTTTTCCTTTTTGGAAATACCAAGAGCTTTTCGGCTTCCGAATACTGCGTTAAGAAACACGTCCTAGCCCAGTCTGATTGGAGGAGAGCTGGATTCCCTTTATTGTCTAGCATGCGAGCTGGATATGTACTGTTATTATGCATACGTTGAATGATCGGGTCATTGTTTTTCGCATCTAGAGCCTAATTCGTTAGATACCTTTTTCTCGAGTTTGGAGAAATAAAAAGTCTTTGAAGTTGTTGAAGTTCCAATATTAATCCACCAGTCTTGTTCAACGACAATTTAGCAGTAAATGTAGTATGTACTGCGGGTTTTTGAACTCTTCTGTATTTTGGGATTTTGACTTGAGATACCAAACATTGAGCTGACGTTATTGAAATTTCAAGTTGTGGATGGAGACAAACCCTCGTCATATTGAAGCTGCCTTAGACACAATCAGATCAGAAGATATGACGAAAGACCATGCTAATCATGAGATAGAAAAAAGAAAGAAAAAAGAAAACACCCAAAGCCGATGAAACGATAAGCAAGCCGCCGGGGTCTGAATTACCATAAATTCGTCTCAATCATGCAGTTGTCGAATAGCAACAAGTACCAGAGAAGAGCGAAGCGCCCTTTAAACAAAAACAAAGCACGAAGATGTTAAAAAAGACCGAAGGAAAGAGAAAGAAAGCGCACGATGTCTATAGACGAAATGATCGATCGCGAAACAGAGTATTCAATCTATGGATAAGTCAACGGTTAATGAGAAAAAATAGGTGTTTTGGATAGGAAAACAAAACAGCAGATGGAGCGCAGAAGTAATAAATGGGTATTCGAAAATAGAGGTGGGACGGGTGAGCAAATCCAGTAACCACTGGCAGGAATCAGAAAAATCAATGGGTATGTGGCGATGAGATCAGACGATAAAGAGAAAAAAAGAAAGTTAGTCAAGACGCCAAATAAATACTACTAGGTCCATCCAGGAGGTCCAGCTCCACGCTTGCCACTGCCACGTCGAGAACCAGCGCTGGAGTCAGCGCCACCATGATTACTATGGCGGTTCTCTTCGAGGCTGCGACGAGAGGCGCCGAAGTCACTCATAGCGAACAGCAGCGGCTCATCATCCTCGAACTGAGATGGCGGTGGGCGGCGTTGGAAAGAGCTACGTCTGATTTCCATAGTTGAGTTGCCACTGTTGCTTCCACTAGCATTGCCGTCACGGTCCTCACGCTCAGCCATGTACTGGGGGATCGTGCCTCCGCGCGCAAGGCTGCTGGATGCCGAACTGAGCGAATGGGGGCCGCCAGAAAGGCCTCGGCCACGAGCAGGAAAACGGGGCTGGTAAAGGTTGGTGTTTGACGAGGTGGATGTTGCAGCCGGGACAGAAACAGCCTGGCCCCTGAGGGCCTCGCCGTCCCGGTTCTTTGCGTTGGCAGCTGAAGCGGCAACACGAGCACTAGGGTCTTCCAAGGAGAGATTCAGCGAGCCAGGTTCTAGCAGAGTATTTGCATCCGAATTCTCCTGATGAGTTTGACGAGTGAGGTGTGATCTCTCCTCAATCCCAAGGCTGACACTCCGCATACCGAATGTGAAGATATCATCTTCATCATTAGTAGCTGGTCGTCGGCGTTGAGCAGCAGAGCTTGAACGGCGGAAGGATGGTGCGAAAGGACGCGGGGAAGTAGGAATATCAATTGCAGCTGCTGTAGACGGAGCTCGTTGTGTTGATTCAAGGCTAGAATTCTCCTCGAGCGGAGAGCCATGGATATCATGCTCAATACGTGGCTCTCGACCGCTGTGCTCGGGGTTGATGTCATCAACGACGCTGTTGGAGCTCAAACGAGATCGAATGGCAGGCGTATGGGGGGTATGGGGAGAAATTGGCTTCCCGGGGGAGGAAGCGGTGGAAATAGAAGTGCCAGCAACCATGGGAGGAACCCCAGAGAGCTGTTTACTGGAGGAGATAGACAAACGTTGGAGTTGCACGGAAGCTGACATTGAATCTGACAGCGCGGCGTTCGAGTCACGCATTTGCTGAAAGCGAGCAAGAGCAGTGGAAGTGGCCGTAGGTTTGCGAGAACCAGACAACTGGGAGCCAGTGCTAGGCGGGCGATTCATTAAATCCTTCTTTTGATCAAGAAATTTGAGAAACTCGGAGATATTTTCATCGTCTGCGTGAATTGATTCCGCACTTGTTCCAGTAACGTCTGCAAGAAGACCAGAGCCTGGCTGGACGTTGGAGGATGTCGCACTTGCCTTGCCGCTGGAGTTGTCGTCTTCCATCTTGTGGGTGCCTCCTGAAGATGGGCGAGCTCGCCGATGGCTGAAAGAACTACTGAACCGGGAAATCGGTGCAGGCTTAGGGGAGGCCGAGGTAGATGAGGGTATCGCTTGATCGGTCATCAAAGTGGGGCGCCGTGCTGATGCCGCCGAGGAAGGAGGTGGCATTACACGCGAATCAACAGAGGTTCCTGTAGAGCCACGCGCAGAAGTAGTGCGAGGAGAGACACCCAAAGGATGGTCGACAAACCCCGGAGAATCAGAAAGAGAGCCAGCTTTAAAATGGGGGAAGGAGACAGAGGGACGCCGAGTAAAGTTGGAGCTACCGCCCTCACCTGCAAGTCTTCCACCTGCTCGTCCTGTCGCCGCGATTTTTGCAGCAGGCAATAACTTCTTATACTCCGAGTCCGTTGGCGAGGGAGAACCCGCACCGGCATCTCGAGCGGCACGCAGAGCAGAAATAGGACTTGCACCCGCAGCTGGACCGACTTGGTGAAATGTTGATAAGCTCCCATACGCTCGTGAACGATCCGGATTTTCGACTGTCCTCCTTTCCACTGGTACTGACCCAACTTCAGGATTGGGGCGAATTGTTTCCTCCTTGGGCAATGAGGGTCGGAATATCTCATCATCAGCACCCATGAAGCGGGAGCTTAACAAAGCCTCGGAGTCATCAATTCGGAAATCACAATTCGTTCGGTATGAGACCTCTACCGAAAAGGGCCCCGCCGGTGACTCTGTGACCCCAAAATTGTAAGTGTCCGCCACTTTGCTGTCTCCCTGAAATAATGGCACTGTCAAATTATCTAGCGGTGCGTCACGGTAAGAACTCCCATCAACCACACGATACCTAATCTGCAGAGCGGGGCTTCTCCGTGCCTTTGTATTGCCACGAGAGAACTTCCAAGCCGGGAGAAACTTGGAGTACGTGAATAACGAGCGGAAGAGAACGATGCTTTTCTTGTAAACCGTTGGCAAAATGGAGCCCAAATCAGCCGGAGGTCGGCTAGAGGAGGCCCCCAGCTCAATCTTCCATCGCTCCAGAATGACCTCCTCGGACGCCGATTGTTTCGAGCCCAGCATGAGCGAAGCCGCAAGTGATTCCTGCACATCCCAGCGTTTTCCGTTATCATCCAAGATCACCAAGCTTTCGTTATTTGTGAGGCCCTTTGTGTCTATGAAGGTTTCGATGATGAGGGGTGGCGGTCGGTTATCTGTGGCGTCGCAGGTTCGCCAGGTTTGCAGCGATTCTCGCAAAACATCGGTTTCATCCAACTCGACATTAAACTACAGGCCAAAAGAAAAAAGAGGATTAGATGTGGACTTTGGGTTATATCTCTCATGGAGCAGGGGGTTGAAGCTGAATAACGTACCCATCGATTAACTCTGGGATGGTTGGAGCCTTTATTGAAGGACTGCGGCAACTCAACCCGGGACTGAAGAATGATCAAGGCCGCTTTGGTATGGTAATTCTGAAGGAAAAATCACAAAGAGGAAGATCAGCATATGAGACCCAGGATGGCTCAAAAGACGATTTCCGCATCACATCATACCGATATAATCTGATTCAGCTTGGTCAGAGCTTCTTGACCAGGAGCTGCGGCCTTGGGTTGTTCAGCAGGGGTTTCTCCACCGTCTATCCCTAAGCCCTTGGTCTGATTTGATCGCATATAAACGGTTGGGGATGCTGGTGCCGATTCCTGGTCTTTGGAATCGTTCCGAGGCGGGTGAAGTTTGGGGGGAGCTTGGACCCCGGCGCCGATGGCACTGCCGGTGTCCGAGGGTTTTGGTGCATGATGTGAAAGGGTCTTTGAATACAATCAGTGAGACAGGTTGGAAAGGCTTTGATTTAAGAATGGTCAGTCAGAGCTTACCCCGACAAACAGAAGCCGGGGGGGTCGGGTTTGGCTATCAGCGGCAGATTCCGTTATCAGGAGTGCAGAAGAGCGAGTGGGATGCAGCCAGTGGAGACGGCCATGCTAACAGCACCAAGAAAGAAAAGGACGATGCCCATCTAAGGGAATGTGAAAATGAAGAAGGATAGCAAATCGTGGATCAAACAATGGGAGAAACTGAGTACATGGTAGCCGCCTGGGCTTTGGGACGGAGCCTAGGAGCTTTCAGAGAGCTTCTCCGCATTCAAATTCACGAATACGGGGGGGGGATTGACTGTATACACTGTGAAACCTATGGAAAGCCAGCCATTCTAACGGTTTCCAATGGGGGTTCAAAAGTTGGATGAGAAGGAAGTATTGTGGATTAATGAAGGGCTGAAAGTTGCGGAAGGGGAAGAATTGTGGAAGATTGTGTTCTGTGACGCACATCCGGTGACTCGACAGGTCTCGAGTGTGCAAGAGTCAGCCTTGGGAACGCCACTTTCTTAAGGATCATGAATGCCCACCGTTTTATGGATTTTCTTTTCTTTTTTCTTTTTTTCCTTTTTTTCTCTTAGTATTTACATGTCAACTGGATTAGAAATATCTACGAGAAAAGCAATCATACATTTACATGTTTTCTTATGGTATTCAAGGTAATTTTTGGTCTTTTTGCTAAAGAAACAGACCGCTTTATTGAAAAGATAAGGAGCAGCTGATCACGCAGATGATCAAAGTCAGAAGGCTTTAACTCTATAACCTTGGAAGCTTCTAAGTAATTAGACTCAAGTGCTGATTATATAAAATATTTAGTAAATATTCAAGCCAATAAAAAGAAAAACCAGAGTTAATCCCAGACGTTTGTATATAGATCCCATATTAATATACATTAGGAGGTCAACTGGTCACTCGAGCCCCTTCACATTCGGCAGAGCCGCGCAGAGATGACGCAATCACTGAGTTTACATTGAAATTCAAATAGCGGCATTATACAGTTATAGGTATACTAGGTATACTACTAGTAGTTATACTACGAGTATGAATTATTATTATGGATATATTACTTCAAAGGTAACTTAATTTGAATATTTCAACATCAGAGATCATCCTCAAGAGTCAACATGTATTAGATCCCTCCAGATCTCTTCAATCAGGACCACGACGGTTCAAATGTTGAAGTATAAGAATATAGTACCTTGCTTACCATTTGACCACATCACTCAGGATATTTAGATTCTCCTTCACGTTCGAATCACTGGTGCCAAGGGTAGTAAGAACCTCCAGCAATTTCGTCAAGATAGGTTCTAATTCCACCCCGAGTGCAATGGGATTAAGAAGACTAGCCAACTCGGTGTTACTTGAGCAGCCACTCTGAGTGGTGCCCGCAAACGCCGCCTCAACAAAGTTGATGGTATCCGGTAAACCGATGACCTCAGTGGTCGCATGGCCACCATTGGCAAATGTCGTGAATTTGACATCGGCCCCATACTTACACCATGAATCCACCAATGTCGATGCGTTCGCATAAGGAATGATTTCATCCTGCGATGCATGATAGACAAATACTGGCGCAGTTGGTGTTTCCGTCTCGGTCACCCCCATGCTACACTTTTGGAGGATGGACTGGATGGTAGTCTCATAGAGCAGATTGTCACCGAGGCTTTGAATGCTGGTAGAAAATAATGACTTGTCGGCGAAATTGAGGATATCCTCAACGGCGCAGACTGTCTGGGCTGTTTCGACAATAGATCGGCCCTCCGAGGTAAGAATCTCATCAAGAACGGGGTTCAACGAAGCACCATATGCACTAGGTGCAGATAGACCGGCTACGGCCGGAGGGAGGAAACCACTGAATGTAGTATCATCGATGAACAACATAGTACCCGTCAGATTGGCTGGTGTGCCACCTTGGGCCCAGCCCTTGATGTTCAGTTCGGGGGCATAGCTGGGCTGCAGAGAAGCCGCCCAACCCGTTGCAATCGCACCACCCGAATATCCAGTGCCGACAATCATGGGCTTGGCACTGGAGAGACCCAGTGCATCAAAGTTACTCACGGCTCGCATACTATCCAGAACTCCCATTCCTGCAAGACGACCAGGCCCAAAGGCTGCATCGGGACCCTCGTAGTCGGGCGACACAACAATGTAGCCTAGAAGCAGGTAGACCTGCAAAAGTAATTGTTCCGCAGAGGAGATAATATCGGTCTGTGCCGCGCCAAGTTGGTAATTATAGCTGGGGTCACAAATTGTGGCAGCACTATCGTATGCCGTGTGGAAGGAGACAAATCGATCTGTTTTGGGGATGGTAGGCTTGAAGATCGTAGTCACAGTTGCAATAGCTGAGCCATTGATGGCAGTTGTGCGGTACAATAGCTGATAGGCCTCCACTGGGTCTGGGATGAGGCCCAGGAAAGCGACCGATATACTCCGTTGACGTAGAATGGTTCCGGGTTCCTCAGACTCAAAGCCAGCCGGCGGTTGATAGAAAGGATCAACGCTGGGGGCCTCAGGAAGTCCACGAGATCTATAAGCCTGGGGCACCGATAGGGATGCTGGATAGGCAGACACAAGGGCCAGCATGAGGGCCATAAAGGCCGCCATGGCCAAGCGCACTGAAGAACCAGATGAAACCATGGTGCCTTGATACTGCTGGTCTGATGCCCAACGGGCGGGAATTGGGATAAATAACTGAAAAAACCCCCCAGTGAATGTGATTTGAAAAACCTTGCCGAGGCAGCGCAACTTCGGAGCTAGTTGATCTTAGTGCCCCTGAGGCTATCTGGGCTCTTCCTCAGAAATTAGAATCCATGTGGACTGTGGACCCATAATAGGGAAAAAGCGAAACATTTTCCGGGCACTCCACTTCATCCACAAACTCGGATCGATATATTCAATGTTTGTCGCAATACTCCCAGCGTTTGAGCAAGAAAGATGCCATATCCAATGTATGTATTGTTCCCGAGCCAGCAAGATTTGGACTGGCGTCTTGCATTCTGGATCATCACACCAGGAACGCCTTGTAAGCGATTGGAGAGATCTGCTCTAACCCCGCACCCCCCGGAGTTCCCTCTAAGGCCACGATCGGCGGGGGGGAAAGACAGGGAAAACAGGTCATTGGCTTGACTGACGTGATTCTTCGTGAAAGTTTTTTTCGGCCAGGTCGATGCTACCCAAAAATCCAAAGGCCGCAATCATATGTGAATCTGGAGCTGGCCGAGTGTTGTGATATATCTGCATATGGATGAGGGTGATGTCCAAATCTACTGTAGGTGGACGTGACATCAATGTTTATAAACATTTGAACCGCTCAAGTGCTCAAGTGTAGGATACTATATATTAATCATGGGAATTCAAGAATCAAGTGAAAAGCTCCAGTCAATGATCACAAGAGACTCATCTCAAGTTTGATGAAAACAAGCAATAAAATAAAAAAATAGTAAAAAAAACAAAATAAAAACAATATGTATACTATTGATTCAAATGTTCAAATGTTCAAATGTTAGTTATCAACATTGAACATTGAAAGCTGCCCACGTGTGCAGGTGGGTGACTCATGATCAGAATACATGTATTGATATATTACCAGTTGACGGGTTTATACGCCTTCCACCTCCACCCTTGAGCACTTGAGGGTCTGATCAAAGGCCTCAGCGTCCGTTCTCCCAACTTCGAAAAGGAAAATAAATGGATTTTTCGAGGTTTAAAAAAATGCATTTGTTCCCGCCTAACGTCCCAAGCTTTGAATATACAAAATCAAATGTTTGAAGGTAATCAAGATTCAAGATCTTCAACTGTTGTGGGGCTCCACGACCTCGGGAGGTGACAGCCTGCAAGGTCTGGTGGCTGTATCAAACATTTGAAGGATATTTTCAAGAGAATGCTTCAAACATCCAATAGTGCATTGCCTTCTACCTAGTCCCTAGATTCGCTAGGTAGCTTTATTTTGATAGGCCATGATCTTTTCACATGTACTATCCAATATGTAAAGTCCGGGATCTCGTATCTGCCGAGGACCCTCAACTCCACCAAACATCTATGGAATTGAATATGATTTGTTACCCCGCGAGAGTCTGAAGACTCGGTCATTCTGGTCTTGACGGCCAATCACATTAGCCCGATGGGGTTAGCAGTGCGAGGCTGGGGCCTTCGGTTGCGATACAAAAATACGATAAACGGAGTACGGAATACGGAAGGCTTTCGGATTCCAACATGTTGGATAATTCCATAGTTTGATTAGTCCACTCGGATCAGCATCCATTTGCCCCACTTGACCGATGGGAAGATATCTGAAGATCCCATAGTGCAAAGACCACGTCTTTAGTTGATCCCTAGCTCTTCAATTTCGAGGTCCATCCCGTCACGGTCAGTCCGCGTAAAACCGGGGCTCAGCCTAGCGCACGGAATCTTGGAATTATGTCGGTTCACAAATACGGTATACCTGAAAGGCAACTGCGCTTGGGTATATAGCGTGAGTGGTGGTACATTTGGATTTAAACCCATTCAAATGTTCTTTTCCCTGACCATTTGAATTTCGAATATACAAGTGGAATTCTTTGTCAACTAGTCAACCCTTTCAAGATGGCAGACTGCCCCTTCGCTAGTTGCCCCACTGAGATCGTTCAATCGATATTAACGTATCTGGGTTACACATCTCCAGCTAGCATACGTGCGCTAGCCTACACAAGCAAGGACTTCTTGTTTTTGTCTTCACCTTTCATTTTTCATACTGTCAAGATTCAACTGGACCGAGAGGACAAAGAGAGTATTTGGAAACAAACCGACCAGCTGTCTAGGAAGTTGAAATGGGTGAATGCCTTTTCTCAAGTACGATGCCTGATTATTGAGTCTTCACGATACGAGAGAAATTCCAACCGCGCCTTACCGACACTGAGTAAGCGGGACGTTGATGCCCTACGACAATATGCTCTCGACACTCCCTTGGTATCCCACCGAGCCACCGTTCAATATCCCACCACAACACAAGAGACAGACGACATGTGGTTACCAATAGCAAACCTCCTCAGAAAATTGCCCTCATTGAACGACTTGTTGTACGATGGTATGCATCAGCTTGCCCCATGCATGCTCGAGGCCATCAACGAGGATTCCTCCAGTTGTCGACTTTGGATGAACAGATTCAAGCTGCATAGCTTGGGAGCAGAACAAATTGACCCACACGAAGTCGCTTTGCTCTCGTCACCTCGCCTTTATAGCATAAAATTCGATGACTCCATATACCATAGGGGTAACGCTTCGGGGGGTAACTACTACCTTGGAGAAGAAAACAAACAAGACGAGGAGGTTCTCTATCGTACTGTCGCCAGCCTGTCACCGTTTCTAAAAGAAGTGCACTCGTGTCATCATGGCGACCAGCCTTACTCCCCCACAGATGAGTCAAGCGAGTTACAGAATCGGATCAGCAGTCAAACGATACGGAGCTCTCTTCACTACCTCAGTATCTGTGGAGGTGAAAATAAAAGCATCAAGAAGGAGACAATGACCATGTGGAACGACTGTACTGATTTCTCCACAATTCGCACCCTTCGAATTACAAGTCCTCTTCGCTACCAGGCCTTGGAATTTCTAGCCAACGACTGCAGCTTTGAGACTCTTCAATCACTAGAACTGAGCCTATCCCTGTTCGCTACTCGCCTCGCATGGCGCCTCGGCCAATCCGATACTCCCGAAGCCCGCTTCCTTTGCAGCCTCCGCCCTCTAACCAACCTGACCATTCACGACTGGACTAACAAATATCCTCTCGAATGCTTTCTGCCACACCATGGTGGCAACTTAACAAAGCTTGTCATCTCAACTGGCAAGAATACGCACCTCTTACCATCTGATCTGAAACAAATCAGCGAATATTGTCCAAATCTTCAAGAACTCGAAATCACCCTACCTCGCACCCAAGGATATGCCAGCGAAGTGGAATCCTATCGCAATCTCGGCAGGCTCCCACGGCTTCAGAGCCTGACCATCAGGCTGGACCTGATGACTATCAAGCTACGAAACTCAAACTACGGCGGCACGGAGACACCCACCGGTTCCAAGTGTGTTATCACCGCTCCTGATGCATTGTTTGATGAATTCGATTTGAAACCTTGCATGAGGCTAGCAAAGCCGGCCCCTAGTGGACCTCTTTACTGCAACGGCGACATTCGTGAGATGTTGATCAACAATGCCATGGACGAAAACCTGGCCAAAGCTATATTCGAAATCATTCAAAGCCAAAAAGAGCCCGGTACTAAGCCCCTTCAATCTTTAAATCTCTCGTGTGTCGGAGGAGTTAATTTGAAGAAAAATTCTATGGGCGGGTTGTGGTATTTTCCACCTCAAGAGGTATATTCTGCTCTGAAACGATCATGGCGAGTCACTCGTCTTTCGAAGGGTGGACTGGAAGCGGAAGAAATTTGCACTTCTTCAATGAAGGCTAAAATTGGTGAATCAGGAAGTGACTGGTTCAGTGGTTGGCATAGTCTTCCTCTTGATACCATTTGAAGACCCGAGTTGTTTATCGCGTTGACGTTCAGCAGAACTTCAATCGTCTTGTACTTGATAGTCATTAATAATTAAAATGTGGCAACGAAATTGTATTCTAGTACTCGATGATGCAGATTCTTTTCATACACTTGACATATTCATGGATCTATCCTCAATAACAAGGTAAACACCTGGTAACACCTATTCCATGGTCCTACATTGTCACACATCGTGTCAGTCATGTTACGAGTTGACAGTTGCTGCTAAATTTGCTGAGAAGGTTCCCTCAGAGGTTTCCTCAAGGGTTTCCCAAGGGTTTCCTTTGTTTCAGCAAGAGAAGGTTAGGGTTAGGTTTAGTTCCTGTTGCCAACCTTAACGTACCAGGTACTTAAGGCTGACTTTCCCCTGTCTTTCTTCTCCTTCTCTTCTTTCCTCTCTGTCTGTGTTTTTCTTGCTTTTAGGACCTTAGAACGAATACACTGTTTTTTGCTTGCCTCGTCACATAAATAAGACATAAGGCCAGAAGGATCGACTATTATGATCAATTTACACCAGGTGAATTTTCAAAAGCTTCAATAGATTTTATTTTAATACGTTCCACATGCAAGGCTCTGGTATACTTTTTCTTTTTGTTGAGACAAATCTTTCGGCACTTCTTAACCGTTCTACTCGGCTTGAGACCGTTAGTTCCACCAATTGCAACGTTTACCACACGCATTCACCTGGTAATAACCCGAGACTAACCAGGAGATTAGATCTCTCGCTCCGACTTACGGTCATTCCAAGGTTGTAGCTTGTTGAAATCTCAAAACTCTGAAATTCTACACATGCAAGAACAAGTGAATACGGCCCGCAACTGTCCCCATTTAGTCGTACATTTTAGCCTTCAAGCCGGGGATGATATCAAGATCTCCCTTTCCATAAGTGAACTTCCCGTCTTCGGAGACTTTGATATCCCTGTTACGACGTTGTTGCTGGGTTTGTCGCACTTTCACCCACTGTTCAGTGGTAAGATGCTGACCAAGCTCGGTGAAAGCATTTCGGGTGAGACCTAGACGATTCAATACAGGGCTGTTCTCGATAGGATCCAGAACAACATGGTTGTTTGGTCTATCCCACATATCAATTAGTCTTGCCCAAGATTATATAACAGATGAAGCAGCTCGGGCCACTTACCGAGCAAAGTACAGCACGCCCAAACGATCGACATGGGCCTGATCCGCGGGAGGGGTGTGGACACGGTGAATACTCGACTTGATGTATCCTCCAGTCAAAGCCGTGAGAGCATCACAGGTGTTGATTGTAATAGTCCCGTCTTGGGGCTTGACCCACTTCCATTCTCCATCAGAGTTGAGGATCTGCAAAGCAGCCACGGGCTGGCGGAAAAGCAGGGTGATGGAGCCCAAGTCTGTGTGGCCAGCGCTATATAAGCCACCCACTTTCTTGTTCTCTTCGGCACTGCGCGTTGCGTAGTGCATGTAGCGCAGGTGATCTTCGCCCTTGACATCATATTGATGATCGCGAACTAGCTGATCCTCTTCTGGAAGTTCGAGAAGAATGGCGAAGAGCCGGAGCAATTTTTCTACTACTTCGGTGTGACATTTCTAGAAATTATTTGGTCAGCAATGAAGTACAGGTTATTATTGAGCACACACTTGACTTACCCTACTGAAAGCTTCAATCTCTTCGATGTGATCAGAGATGACGGGGGGCTGTTGTCGCTGGTGGAAGCCATCGAATTTCGGGATATTGTAGACCTGCACATTATCCTTGACACCGTTACCCATGCTGATACAAGTCAGTAGTGTTGTATGTGATAATATTTAGACTTGTATCTCACACGCGGTGACCCGCAGGTCTGTATCCATTATACTCGCCATTGACGAGATCATTGGCGCTGTGGTATTTTAGTTTCTCCTCTAGTGGGAGATCATAAAACTCGCGACCTAGAGCGAATTGGCGATCAACTTCGTCTTGGCCGATGTTGAAGCCTTTGACATAGAAGAAGCCTGATATTAAGACAACGCCGATTAGTGAACCAGCCGGTGATAAGATAAAGATGAATTTAATATTCAATCCTCACCAACATGTTTCACAGCGTGTTCAAGCTGCTTAGAAAGCTGCTCTTTACCGCCAGGTTGTTCAAAGAGACTCAGATCGAGGGTCACAAGTTCAGCCCAGTCCACTGGATGGCGTTAGTCAAAGGCCGAAGGCGCATTCAATGTTGGTCACTAGTGTGATGGTTAAAATTGACTGACAGTCTTCCTTGGTCACTGGAACGTGATCGTATTGATCAATAATCTTGCCGGGCATGGTTATGGTTATGGTCTGTGAGCCTTGTTTGTAAATGAATGGTTGAGGAAATTTTGATGTCACGGGAGCTCTGGAGACGTAATAATATGAAGACTAGGCTACGCAGCATCCGTGGACGTATATAACCTACGAAGCTCCATTTAGGCTGAGTATAACCCCGCACTTATTGACCTCTAAGATCAAAGGTTGATAATCAAAGCACGTCATCTAAGTATAGAATGAGACTTGGTTCGATAACGGTTGATCGTCGGGATTCAGTGGCCGCGGCCACGGGCACGCCATCGCGCCGCACCATGTCGCAGTCATTGACATTGACAGACAAGGGTCTCAGCACCTATCACGACACAATATGACCGATGACCCCCCGCACCGGTCTGACTTGATCTGAACAATCTGGCATCAATAAGGAAATGTGTCTCGGCATTCCTCCGATAAAACATGATCGCGACAGGAGGTGGAGAAATTGCACCCGCATAAGCCACTCATCTAGACCTTTGATATCTGATGGAAATTCAGGGTCCTAAGCATATAACAGCCGAAAGATCGGCTAGACTATAGGGTATGGTCGCTTTATCTACCAGAGAGCGTTGATCTAGGGAATTCTTTTTGATCATCATGTCTGAAATCCACAAGTCAAAGCCTACAAGGCCGACCCTTTGGGGTTTCTTCAAGGAAGTTTTCAATTGGTATCCTTCTTCTTATTCCTCTGAGGAAAGAAGGTATGTAAACCAACCATTTGAAAGATTGATTGCATTTGTTGATATCTGACATTTCCTTTAGATTATTGTTCAAACTCGATGTCTCAATCCTGGTTTTTGCATGCCTATGCTGTGAGTCAAGCAGACCTTAACAACCATGGGAAAGTCATGCTAACAGCCGAATTTAGTCTTTGTGAAATACTTGGGTAGGCTTATTTGGAATATTGCTACCGACACAAAATTCGAACAAGAATGCTCACAAGAATTCTCCAGATCAAACAAATATCAGCAATGCCTACGTGAGTGGGCTTAAGGAAGACTTTGGTCTATATGGTAACGAGCTCAATTACTTCAATGTTTGTTACTATACAGCATATGTGGTTTTCCAGGTTCCGGGTCTACTTTTGATGTCCCGCCCAAAGCTGTAAGTTTCAATGGCAAGAAACCATGAAAAACACGTTCTAATGCGAAGTTAAGGGCTCGTTGGCTTCTTCCCGGACTTGAAGTCCTATGGGGTATCTGTACATTTGCCCAAAGTCGCGTTACCAACGTCCACCAACTTTATGCCCTCAGATTTTTGGTTGGAATGCTCGAGGCTCCTGTCTTTGCTGGAACTCATTTTATTCTCGGTAAGACTGCAATCGCACCCGAAAAGAAAGAGAGATAAAGAAGGAAGAAGAAAAAGCCCAAAATTATACTAATGAATTTCTTAAGGATCCTGGTATTCCGGCCCTGAACTTTTCAAACGTGCGGGTACTTGGTTCATATGCAATCCGCTTGGTAGCATGATCAGTGGATATCTGCAATCCGCTGCTTATACCAATCTTTCGGGAGTTGGGGGCATGCCTGGATGGAGGTGGCTGTTCATTATTGATGGCATATTCACAATTCCCGTGGCTTTGATTGGATTCCTTATATTTCCAGGTATTCCTGACTCGCCCCGGCCATTCTATTTGACCGAGAGCGATATTGTTTTGGCGAAGGAGAGGACGCGAAGGGCCAACATCCGCCGACCTGGTAAACTGGGACTTGATGTATTCAAGCGGTCTTTGAAGCGATGGCATATTTGGGTCTTTGTCACTTGTTACGCGTGAGTCTTTCAAAGTTGAAACTTCTCAAAGCTATGGCATTCCTACATGTGCATGAGAGAATCCGAGATGGAAAATGTACGCTGACATGTTAATTTACAGGTGCATGATCATCTCATCCTATCCAGCATCTTATATGAGTCTATGGCTCAAGGCAGAGGGATACTCTGTCACTCAAGTCAACCAGCTACCAACAGTGATTTATGCGGTCCAAATTGTCGCATCTTGGTTTGGCACGACTGTTGCTGCCATTTATCCTTCTTGGATCATTTATACGATTGCTTCTCTTGGATGCCTTTTCTCGACGCTGTGCATGATTATTTGGAATATTCCCAAGGGTTTAAAGTGAGTGTCTCGGAGCCCATGAGTGATGCTGTGATTACTTCCAACTTTGGAAAGGCTTTGCGGAGTAAATTTATTGATTCGGATACTACAGGTTTGCTGCATGGTATATCCTCGGTCTCTCGGGTTGTTTAAGCCCCATTTTATATTCGACGGTCAACACGATTGTCAAGGATGATTCTGAAGAACGAGCGCTAATCTTGGGATCCATGATGACATTTGGCTACTCATTCCAGATTTGGGTTCCACTTCTTGTGTTTCCAACCGCTGGTCACTATGGTGCTCCCCAGTGGATCAAGGGATGGCCCGTGGCATTTGTGTTCTATTTCTTGCTGTGGGCGGGATTTATTACTTCTCTGGTCATTCACAGACGGTAAGCACTAATTATGCCGTGTGATATATGCGCTCGGCCATGCAGCCATACTAACCTTGAAAAACGTATGATATAGGGACCAAAGTAAGAACGCCACCGTGGTGGCATCGGACAGCAGCGAGGATATAGAGACCATCGTGGACCGAGCGCCTCCGAAATCTACCGGGGAGGATTGATCCCATAGATCCAATGACTTCAAAAGCTTTAATGATGTATTATTATGGTACTACAATAAATCCCAACCAACTTTCCACCAATTGAAGACCCCCCAAAAAAAGGATTGAGTGGGGAAGGAGGGGGCATATGTACTTACGGTACTACTAAGTATGGAAAGATGAGCGGGGAAAAAGAGAAGATTTGAGGCTTAGGAAGAATCTCCTGTAGATCCAAATATGAAGAACATTCAACATCCTATCGCTTCTCCACGAGGTCCACGCTCTGTAAAGCACCGAAATGACCCGCACCTCTCGTCCGGGGACATGGAGGGACGGGCGTCCTCTCATTGGTCCACACGTCCACTACGGGTTCCATTGGAATATGACATAGCGAACATTGAACTTTTGGATTCTTTGAATGGCAGTTTTTCTGTTCTTTTGGAAACTCCTTGTACAAGCCGTGACCATTCCACTTGTACCTTTGCATAGGATCTAGTTCGCGACATAGATCTGGCCATCACAAACGGCGTATATTACCCCCTCGGCCATTGCCACCGCGCGCGATCCCGAATCCCACAATCGATTTCAAGTGTCACCACGCGTCGTTATACTCCCGGAATCCTATCGCTCACGAACGCGTCAATACATCACGAATCGATCCTTTCCACCCTTCTCTTTCGAACCGGAATCGTCTTATCACCCAGCTCTTCCGTCGCAGTCAACCCCGGTGCGTTGACAGCGACGCTTCGGCTCGGGCTTGATAAGAGATTCGGTGACAGAACAACATCGGGCACATATGAGTAGCAAACTTTGGGAGTTTTTCATTCAAGATGATGTGGAGAGCTTTCAGCTGTTCCTCACAAATGCGACATTTGCGGGGCCGCGAGCTGCAGGGGGTTCTGGAGGTGCTTCCATAGGTCCGACAACAGCCAGTTTGACATACAAAGGTGGAAGCCCCGGATCGATTATCTCCCTGTCTCCCAACCCCCAAAAGCAGAAGAAGAATCTTGGCTTGTCCCCCGGGACATCCGCACCTGAGCGACCGGGTTTTCAGCGAGGAAACGCCACCTTGTTGCGCGCCGATGTCAATGCTCGAGATCACTATGGCAGGACCCTACTACATCACATCGTTTCTTCACCAAAGGCCACCGCGGCTAAATTCGCACATGCGCTGCTCAATATTCCTTTTCTTGACATCTATGCGCAGGATTGGGAGAATGGATGGACGGCACTCCACCGGGCCCTTTATGCGGGCAATGCCACAATCGCATTGGCATTGATGGATCGGGATCAACGTGATGCGACCGATTTCAGCAAAGCGGATAAAACAGGACAGGCTGGAAGCTTGATTAAGATCAAGGATCGGGAGGGCTACAGTCCATTCGATGTTTATGGAGCGACCATCACCTCTCGCGATATTAAACGGATGACTTCGTCGAGGCCATGGAATAATGGTCCTGTGATTGATCACTTTCATGATGCTGAGATTGGCTCGAGTCATGCGTCCAATGATGGTGAAGACAATGAAGACGATATCTATGTTCCTCGAGTTTCCCTGAAGTCAACCACGGATTTCTCCGCCGATGAAGTCTTTACCCTTGGTAGCAACAAGAACCTGAACCTTGGGCTTGGAGACCAGGATGATCGCCAGTTTCCTGAACGGGTCATTCTGAAGCGCCCCGAACATCTTTTGAGTCGATTTTATCGCGAACATCAGGAAGAGATGGGCCTTGACCCTGTGCTCACTGATGAGCTGCCATCGCTTATTCGAGACAAGCCGATGAAGATCCAAAATACTGCCATGTCGAAATTACACACTGCAATCATTACAGATGATCCGGAAGCAAATCTTTTCATCTGTGGATTTGGACCGGGTGGTCGCTTGGGAACTGGTGATGAAGCAACCCGGTTTACCTTTTCTTGTATCGAGACTGGTGGACTGGCTGGCAAGAAGGTTATGTCGGTTGCCCTCGGTCAAGATCACACCCTGGCCGTGACCGAGTACGGCGAGATCTTCAGCTGGGGAAGTAACAAGTTCGGCCAGCTAGGATATGGCCTACCCAGGACCAACAACAAGAACGATGTTCCCACTCAGACAACACCCCGTCAGATATTCAACCCGTTCAAAAAGGAGACAATCATTGGTGCTGCGGCATCTTCGATTCACTCTGTTGTCTTTAGCAATTCCGGTCTCTATACTTTCGGTAAAAACGAGGGCCAACTCGGATTAGTAGATTCGGATGCGCGATCGCTTGAAGTTCAAACAACTCCCCGGCGGGTTGGAGCATCCCTCTTCAACTGTCCAATTCAAATGGTATCTGCTATTGATCAGGCTACCGCTGTGCTTTTGCAAAATCATGAGGTCTGGGTCTTTTCGCAATATGGTTACTCGAAGCTATCGTTTCCACTTGAGGCCACTTCGAGGTTTATCCGAGACAGCTTCATGGCAACCAGATATGATTCTTCAGTGAATCGAATCGTCAAGCTAACCTCCGGGGGTAACACTATTTGTGCCTTGTCTAGCTCTGGCGACGTTTTTACTGTCCAGGTCAATAAGCCCGAGAATCCATCGACTTCAACCTCCACAACAAATCCGGCTAAAATCCGCAACTCTTTGGCCTCACCTGTCAGAGCCTGGTCTGCCAAGCAGTCACACATGGCTGCTAGCGATGTGGATGTGGGTCAAGACGGATCTATCATTATTTGCACAACATCGGGTTCTGCGTGGAGAAAAGAGAAACGGACCAAGAAAAAAGAAGGCGCTTCCAAAGACTACAAGTTTGCTCGTATACCGGGCCTATCAAGAGTAGTCGCTGTGCGCAGCAATGCCTTTGGGGCTTATGCCGTGGCCCAGCGCGACTACAATGTGACCAAAGAACAGGTTCATATTGCCCAAAGCACTCTTTTGGATGACCTCTTACCCCTCTCTCCATTTGGGCTCCCTGCCCCAGATGGCGTAGAGACAATGTTTGATGACGAGAGCAGTCTGGTTAATCCCATGGAGATGTCTTGTGCAGCAGCTATCAAGAGATCTATACTTTTGTCTACAAATATGGAAGAGGAATATCTTTCATTGCGTACTGAGGGAACTGTTTGGATTACCAGCTCTGTATCTGATGCACGGATTGCTGTACACGAGTTCTTGCTGAGTGGACGCAGCCCCGTTCTCAGGAAAGCACTCCAGGAGTTCCGGTCATCGTATTACTCTTCTGTTCCTGAAATTCTGGATATTGAATACGGCAAGGATGGCCACATGCAGGTTCAGCTTCACGGTGTTGATTTCCTCACTGTTTTGAACCTAGCACTCTTTTTTTATACCGATAATGTTCTCGATGTGTGGCACAAAGTGAAAATCTCGCCTCAAAATGCCACTCGATATCGGCAAGTACGCACTGAGGTGATGCGAATTGCCCTCCAGCTCGGCCTGCCAACCCTTGAACGTTCCGCAAGATTAATGCTTGACCCCGAGCCAAGCCTGAAAGATGATATGGCCCTTGCCATCAACCATAGCTCATTCTTTGACGATGCCGATGTGGTTGTTCAGCTGAGTAATGGTGATACTGTCAAAGTACATAGCCAGGTGGTGTGCCAAAGATGTCCATTTTTCGATGCACTATTCCATGGCCTCTCTGGTGGCCGTTGGCTTGCTTCACGGCGGGTGAATCGGTCAGATACCGTTCATGTTGACCTGAAACATATCGACCGATCCATTTTCCTTTTCGTTCTGCGCTACATGTATGCAGACACCGAAGAGCAGTTGTTCCATGAAGTGCGGACCAAGACTCTTGATGATTTCATTGAGTTACTCCTTGACGTGACCTATGTTGCGAATGAATTGATGATTGACAGATTATCACAAATTTGTCAAAATATGCTTGGTCGATTTGGTAAGTTTGAATCTGATGGCACCTGCTGTTCTTTTCTTTCTTTTTTTTATTAAACGTTAAATATAGTCAACACTCGCAATATCTCATATCTTCTTAACTCTGTCTATCCTATATATATGGGAGAATTCAAACAGGCAGCCCTTGAGCATATCTGTCTCGACCTCGAGTCTATGCTTACGAACAGGTAATTTGACATGATTCGTTTTACTCCTATGATCTCTAACTCGATTATTAGATATCTCAATGGCCTTGATGATGATCTTCTTTCTGAGCTTGATAAAGTATGTCAAGAAAATCAAATGGCTTCCTACCCTATCTCTCGAGGGCGCAATACCGAAGCATATGTGCTCGAGAAATACCCGGAAATTGTCAGCTCGATAAAATCCGACCAGCAACGACGAATTGACGCAATGGCATTACAATCCCGCCTCAGTCAAATTGAGTCAAATGACGTCCGATCTCGGGCGTCTACTAACGAAAAGTCCAATGCTTCTCCTTCTGTTCGTAAAACAAGGGCCAGTGTGTCTAGAGAGATCACTAGTCCCGTCACTAGCCCTATGCTGAAGCCACAACAGTCTACGGGAGATCTTATGTTCCAGATGGATGACGAAGCCCCGCTTTCTACACCTGATGGCAAGGGAAAATCAGCCATGCGTGGTATTAGATTTAGCGAAGATAGGGGCCGATCTTACCCAAACTCTCCGGCGTTGGGGGCAAGCATCTCGGAGGCTGAGTCGCTTGGAGATCGAAGTTTTTTGGACCAACAAATGTCTTCTCCGCGTGGCCCTTTGCTTGCTGAGTCTCCGACCGAATCTCGAGCCATTGCCATGCACCAAAAGCGGGGAGCGTCATTGGCTTCGCCAACTGATGTATCTGCGGCGCCTTGGAGTTCACCTATCATTTCTGATGGAAAGAGGAACCTGGAAGATATCATGGGCGAAACATCCCAGTCTCGTGTATCCAATCTCACGCTGGGCATGGCAGACAGAAGAGAAAGTAGTGGAAATTTCACGCCGAAGATCTCTCAAAAGGAACGGAAGAAGATGCAGCAACAACAAATGCAAGAAAGATTGGCAGCACAGCAGAAAACCAAGGACGCTCCATCGAATCCATGGCAAATGCCGACGTCCGCTGCGTCGAGTATGCATGGCAGATCTGACCCTATCCCAAGCCAGAGCGGGCCCAGTACGCCGGCTCCTGAGCTTTTCAAGACCCCTCAAAAGCCCTCCATGACTCTCCGGCAAACTGTGGCTGGCACGCCACCACCTCGGTCACAACCAGTGGCTACACCAGTTCAGACCCAGAGCCGTAAAGTCTCGACCAATCTCCCGCAATCTTCTTTCTCAAAATCCTCTCCCTCTGGACCTCCCACCTTATCCCCACAGGCTGCTCCCAAACCATCGCCCCAGCCTAGCATTCAATCTATCCGCCACATCCCACGTCCCGATGCCCATCTTCTCTCTCCATCTTATGGGTCATTCTCTATTGCAGCCATCTTGGAGCAACAACAGGCTGAGAAAGACGAGATTCGGGAGGCAGCCACGGCCAAGCATAACATGGAAGATATCCAGGCCGAGCAGCAGTTCCAGCAGTGGTGGGATCAGGAAAGCAAGCGTGTACAAGGCCTTCAAGACCCTCCTGAGCCCGAATCATCGCAGCAGCGGACCGGAAAAGGTGGTCGTGGTGGTAAAGCCGCCGGCGCACCTGGAAATACACGCAAGCGTCGTGGAAATAGGAGCGCGGCTTCTGATGGTGCAGACTCTCGGAGCCAGAAGCAAACCCCGGCTCCGGCTACGGGTCGTGCTACGCCCAAGAAGAATACGAATGGCTCTGCCTCGCCACAACCGCAATCAAATGGAAGCGGAAATCATGTCGCTACCGGCGGACAGGGGAGAAATTCTCGTCGAGGGGGCCCTGCCAGTCGTGGCAAAGGGCGGGATAGTGGATAATCGTGTTTGATATTTCATCCCACTCTATTTTCGTTGTCTTGATTTTGGATTGCCTTACAAGGTTCCAAGGTTTCTTTTCCATTTCAACTCTCCAGCTTGTGCATCTTGAGAGTATGTATGTGCTATATTCTGATAACACACTGCCTATGTAAGCCCTTTCGGCTCTCGCCTTCTTGGAAGTTTCCTGTTGTTTTTCTAGCGTCTAGAGTTCTGGTTGTATGGATCCATACACATGACCGATGTCAACATTCAAGGCACGAAACCTCTGTCCCTTTCAAATGATCCAAACGTTTATACGTATCAATTACTGCATGCACATGCATTTGGGGGGAATGTTCAAATGAATATATGTAACCTATCAGCTATTGATTATTATTACTATCAATTGATTGTTATCTTTGAATAGTTATTTCTGCATTCAAATGTTTGAGATACACAAAACTAGGCATATTTCAAATATATCTTGAGGTCACTCATGCCGACGTTTCCACCGTATGGTGGCAGGTTGCACTGGCCTTGAAAAGAGAGACTGTGAACAAAAAGAAATGTCAGCAAGCAAATGGAGAAAGGGCAATGAATGATAATGTAAAACAGCGTACCGAATAATCCGTCTCTGGAACCCCAATCCTATCCCTGGGGTTTAAAAACTTGAATTCCCTCACAAGAGTCGTAACGATTACCGCCAGGTTCATATACGCAAACTTCTCCCCAATGCACCGGTGCCTCCCCGCTCCGAATGGCAGATACGGGCTCTTGGTCCCCTTCGACACAGCACCATACCCATAATCCACAGTATCAGTCTTATCAACCTGATCTTCGACACGCGATTCCCACCGGTGCGGATCCCAGGTCATGGCATTCCGGAAGTACCGCTCGTCACGCGCAGTTACACCAGGAGAAGAGAGGAGCGTGTGGGTCGTGGGCACGACGTAATTTGTACCTGGCACGGGGAGAGGATTCTTCACTTTGCGCATGAGTGTATGGATAGACGAGTGGATACGAAGGGTCTCCTTGATAGTGTACGAAAGAAGGGGCAGTTTCTCCAAATCACCGTATGTCAGCGGTGGAAGCGAGCCACAATCATCTCCCAGCGCATCAATCTGCTCATTGTAAAGCTTTTCTGCCATTTCGGGCTCCGATGCCAACCGCAGCAGAATCCAGCAACTGATCGCTGACGAAGAATGTTGACCGGCCATTAACAGCGTGATCATCATATGCGCGATCTCTTTATCCGGTATAGGGGTTCCATCTCGGTAAATGCAGTTCATGAGGTGCCAGATCATGTCTTTAGCTTGGGGCCCTTGGGTAGTCCCGGTCGCGGCTTGCTGACGACGCTCCTTGATGATATCGAAGTAGATTTCACGCATGCGCACATGAGCTATGTCTCGCTTACGGTTGTGAGGGAGGGGTGCCCACGGGAGCATGAAGTTTATAGGGGAGAAGCCGAGATCGAGGTCGTGATAGAGGTCAGCGAACTCGGAGGTGAGATTTGCACGGACTTCGTCGCCTTGTAGTGTACGCCCTGCTGTAAAGATGGTAATCTCGGCCATTGCTGCGCCAAGATCGATTATTCCCGAAGTGCCTTTGAACCTGCCTGAGACTTTGATGTATTGTTCAACCTCTTGCTCGATTAGAGGGACGTATGCCTCTAGGGCTTCTTGGCTGAGGCCGAATTTGACGAACTAGGGACTCGGACAGTGATGGTTAGAATCACACTTACAGCTAGCCAAGGGGCGAAACCAAGAAAATTGGAATTAGGAATTAGGAATTATCTTACTTTCTTCTGTTCCATTAATTTTGAATTTGGACAGTCGTACACCACATCGGACCCAAATACTGGCGTGGTCAACTTGCCATATACCTCTTCGGCGTTGACATCCTTCAGTTTGCCGTTCAGGATGAACTCGTTTCCTTCAATACCTAGATAGACGGTGGTTTTCTTTCCAAGCAATATGAAAGTGAAGATGTCACCATACTAGATATCGATGAGTATTTGAGACTCAACCTCAATCCCTGTCCAGTGCTTGAAGCAAGCGTTGACTTGAGTACACGTACCTTTTGCCGACATTCGAAGAAGAACTTATAGGGATCCATTCCATATCTCACGGTACTTCCAATGACAGGGAACCAATGGAACACCACCGGGGGCTCATTGCGGCGATAGAAGAACTGTTGATTGACTATGTTGACAAAGACTGAGATAAAGATGATTCCAACCACGTAGCAAGTGATGCGGAGGATCTGGCTAGCGACCAGCTGAACAAGAAGCTCCATGATGTACTCGATATGTTTGGCGACAAGTATAGAGACATCTGGAAGAGGGATTCACCAAATAAGTACCAAGGGAGCAAAGATCAAATCAAGAGCTTGGGATTGAGCATTAATCATCATTGGGACAACAAGGTCTCGGGACTGGGGAATATCCTGTCAGGCCACAGTAGATCCCCCCGGAACACCATGTACCCGAGGCCAATAGGATCGTTAGATTTCTAATAGAAGGGGGAAAGAATTTAGTTTTTGAATTTGAGAATAGACTTGAGAATAGACTTGAGAATAGACTTGAGAAGGGATTTGGGGCAGATCAAGACATCAATGCGTCCCGATTATGCTTAGCGCATCGTATGACCTGTGTTAGCATGAGAGTAACCCGTGTTTACATTAAAGCCCTAGATTTTATAACGGGACAAAACTGGAGCCATGAACATTATTATTGACATCTGCCTAATTGGAGTCAGGATTTCAGGGATATTCTTCAATCTGATTGAGAGGGAAGAAAGGAAGGAAGGAGAAAGAGGTACATGCCGCCAGCGCCAAAACTCGCACAAGGACCCAAAAGCTCATCAACGTAAAAAAAGAAAAAAAAAAAAAAAATTCAATGGTAGTTATAACGTATGCGGAAATGTTCAGTCATTAGCCCGAGGTGGCAACCTCTCGACTATCCCACATGCGACGGATCATCATATCAGTCTCATTGACAGGTGGGTATTCTTCCTCCTGGTCGCCAGGGAGATTATGTGAGGCCTCATCCGAACTAGACAAGATTCGCTGTGAGGGGTGTGTGGACTTGGCCCCCTGTATGGTATCGTTGGATGATTCACCATGGCTCGTCTGGTCTTCGGATGCCGAGGAGTTCGGATCAGGCAACTGAGATCTTGATTCGGAGCTTGACGCTAGCCGGCTGGGTTGTCTTCCGTGCTGCAGAAGGGGCAATGAAGGGGCGGATTTTACTGGTTTGCCTAAAGCCGACTCATGATCAACATTGGCGAGGGCTTGGGATGCCCGAGTCACGGAACGAAGTCGGATGAAGCTATCGCCAGTCGGTGACTGGAATCGTCTGACTACAGTTAATTCAAGAGAGGACTTTTCATACGCCTTTCGAATGTGGCGTGCTTCGGTGTCCTGTCCTAAGGCTCCAACCCGATTGGAGCCATTCAAGGCCCTGCTGGGGTCGTATTGACCACTACCAGGACGGGTATGGCCCACTGCCATGAAATTGGGGTCAGTTGTCGACGGAGGTCCTGCCGTAGACACACTATGTGAGTCGGGGGGCGAATTATTCAGCGTAGCGGTGCGTTGGAGCCAGAGTTTCTGTTGCGTCCGCGACAGATCAGCACCTCTGTTAGGTGCCGGGGAAGCAGCTGACTTCCCCGATCCTCGGTTGGGCGAAGGTGGTGTCTGCGGATGATAGTGAGGAAGAAATGAGGATGGGGTATTTGGGTCTGAGTCGGTTCGTGATGACGCATGAAAGCCGGATTTGTTGCTTGGGATGAATCGAGAAACACCGCCTTCCATTGAGGAAGAAGTGGCACCGGCTTGATTCCCACTGGGTATACTGCCCAGCCCCATTGCAGAAGAAGAGAATGTACGGCGGACTCCCTCAGCGGCGAGATTTATAGAAGAGGCATTTCGCGATGCCGAGTCAGTCGGCTTAGCCATAGCAGATATAGATGACATGGCGGGTGGTGCTCTCGCAGAGTGGGAGGGGCTTAGGAGGCGGCTGGCGATGTCCCCTTGGTCGTTTGACTGAGGGTCTTCTTCGCTGTCCTCGTTGTCCTGTTGCTCCTCCTCTTCGTCTGCCTGCTCTCTGAGGTATCGGTTGGTGATTGAATCTGGCAGACTCGTTGCGCGAGGTACCTGTGGATATGGGCGTTTGACAAAAGTAAGAGGATCGACCAAAACTTGGGTATTTTCTTGACTTTGGTGAGAGGGGGCGACCGAGTTGCGCCTTGTGCTTTCAGGCGATTGTGTGGTGTCCTCCCATTCAGCATCGTCGTTGTCATCGTCGCCCAACTCAAACCCGACCGTCTTCTTTTTCCCGGAGCTCGACTGCGGTCGATCTGTAACCAGAGCTTTCTTTCCAAGAACCGAGTTATTTCGTCGGAGTACCGGAGTGGAGTTATTTCTTTTCATTGATTGATTCTTAGGATGGTCGTCTACAACCCCGTCCCAACGTACGTGACTGCGTTCCTTGGGGCTGGCGATAGGGGTTGCGGGGGCGGATTTCTTTCGTTGGTGATGACGGCCGGTAGTTTCGGGACCTAGCTGGAATCGTTGCAGCTTATTTATGTTCTTCCCGATCGACGGGTTACGGTGATGGTTGCGACCACCACCGACGACATGGGGCCGGTGGGCTTTATGAATAAGGGCCTTGGAGGAGGTCTGCGACTCCGACAGCTCAAGATTGGAGTTGGTCCGCGTGACAACCGCATGCGAAGAAACGGCGCGGCGGCCGAGGCCAGGGCGCTTGACGGGGGAGGAAGTGCTGGTGGGCATAGCGGCAAAAAGAAGTGACCAGGGAGGCGGGTAATCAGCTGCGTACACGGGGCATCGAAGGGGATTGGCCGAGGCAATAGGTTGGTATCACGGCAGATGGGCGTGCAGGCGAGAAAAAAGCAACGAAATTGGAAGCAGTCGAAATGCAAGCAGTGTCTACACCGCCGCGCTCGAGCCCGGTCAAGCGCGGATGAAATTGTGAAGTGTCGATTTGATTTTTGATTTTACCGAAGTGAATGAAGAACGTCGGAGGGGAAGGGAAAGAAAGGAAGTGAAGTCGTTGGCTGTCTCCGGCGATGGGTAAGAATCGTGTAATAATACCGTATTGGAGATCAAGTGTGGAGTTCACTGGCAACGGTGCAAACACAAGGTTGCACATTTGAATTGAATTACTAGTAGATAGTACAGTCTGCTCTAGAGAAAAAGAACTGGAAAATAAATAAAAAACCAAACTGAATCCTAAGGTATCATCTGGTACATAGCAAATGAACGCCAGGAAAAGAAGAATGCTGAAAGTACGCTACAGCTCAATCAAGCTCTCTTCCACTGGGGCGGGTTGGTGGGATGCGGGGGCTTGTTGTCCGGCGTCCGGGTACGCTCCCAGTTGGCCAGTACCCATCGGCGGGTATCCAGAAGGCACCGTACCAGGCTGCTGCGGCTGGTAATAGTATGGTTGGGGTGGAGGGCCTGTATGCTGCTGATGCAGCGCAGGTGCCATAGTAGAATATAGAGGTGTTTGTGCATGCTCGGGTGACTGCGGCTCTGGCGCATTAGGCGTGGGTGCCCCCGATGGCCCCGACTGGTATTGCGAGTCTCGTCGCATTATGGGAGATGGTTGGTAAGGTGCCTCGGGGAACTGTGATGTATGTGGATCTTGATCGGGTGTTGCTGCATAGTATTGTGATGGTCCAGGAGCAGCATGAGGCATAATGCCACTGGAGGGTGGTGGCGATCCCAAGGAGGGATATGCATTATGACTCCAAGCAGCAGGATGTGACTCGTTCGCAAGAGATCCACGTTGACCCTGTTGTGGGTACACGGGGCTTGTGAGACCACTGGGAGGTGCATCATACGTACCGCTATTCATCTGCGGTGGCGCGTAACTAGCGGTCGGCGGGTGAGACGGCTCAGCAGGATTCCCGTAGTAAAAATTCTCCGCCCCCGACTTTGCATCTGGCGAATAGGTAGGCAATGCGGACATGTTAGGGTACTGAGGCATGCCCGGGGGCACACCATACCCGTAATTTGTTTGAGGATAAGCACTGGTCAACCTTTCTTCCAGCATCCGATCGTAATATCGAACAACCGTCGATAGCTTCGCATGCAGATCAAGTAGTGTGTCTGCAAAGATTAGTGCGAATTTTAGAAATGCAAGAGAAGGATTTCAGCTTACCGTGCTTGCTCATCGTCTCTCCGTAACTGCGAGCCAATTTGGGTCGCAGTGCGCCTATGCTTTCATAGAGCTCTTGAATCTGAGGCTCACGAAGGATGGTTCCCGGTGGTTGATGTTGCAATCGATCGACCAAGGTAGAAAATAGATGGATATTCTCAGCCTCAACCGGACTGAGCTCGTACGGGTTCTTTGGCAATGGAGTTGGTGTGCTTGCAGAATCGCGGAACGAATCGTTTGATGGCACATTGTTTTTCAACGCGGCCGCATGTTTTTGTTTATGCTGCTCCATGTCACGCATAGATGCTTCAATCGCGGCCTTCAAATCGGCATCTTCCTCCTCCACGTTGGTAGGCCTGGGCGTGGGCTTTGCCGGTTCTGGGACATTGCTTGTTTGGGGCACAAATCCCGACGGCCCACGACCTTCTGCTTCCTCAAGGCTCATTTCAAGTGCACGACGAAGATCATCATCAAAGCTCGTATCTGCCTTGGCACCGCGAGGTTCCATAGAACTAGACTTGGTTATGGAATTGTTCTTGAATGCAGATCGGTCTGAAAGGCCCGATGGTGGGAACGGCTTCGATGTCAATTTAGCGTAGCAACCATCATCGACGCGAACAGGCTGCATGATTCCGAGGTGTGGTAGTGGGAGGGTTTTGCTGGAGCATTGTGCATCGAAAACGTTTCCGCAGTTCCGACAATGGTGTTTGCGATTCATAAAGCTGAAGGCGGTTCTACACCGCATACAGACCTCCGAGTCTATCCACTCCGGTGGCTGTTGATAGATGTTAGCGTCCTCCATAACTGAGAAAGCTATGATGACTTGAAGCTTACAGCATTACTTTCCAACATGCTACCACTCATTTCTGTCTTCGGGGGAAATTGGAACCCCTCGTTTTGTAGCTTGCGATATGTCTCCCCAAGGTAAACCAAATCCATGCGACCCTGGGCTGCCATGGCCCAATTCTGGATCAACTCCAGAACTTTGCGTTGAACATCGGGATTCAAAGGGGCCCCCTCAGCCTTGAGTAGCGATACCAAGTTGTCCATGAATTCACGGGAAGCTATCTCAGCCAGAAAATGAGTTCCTCCGTTTTTGACGCATGTATCAGTCAACTAGTGAGCGGCAATTTGTCAATATCTTTTATAGACATCGGGTGCCTGACTTTGAACAAACCTTCAATGTTGCCAACTGGATGTTCGGGTTTCGATTCTCAAGTCGACGCTTTAAGGACCTCATCGCATCTTTGGGCTGGACACCTTTTGAACGGACCATATCGGTAATTTCTAGATTCAGGGCAATATCTTCCCTGGTAGATTGATCAGTTCAGGAGTTGCCAAATCAATCCAGGCGCATTCAGGGTAGGCGATTAGTGCCTATTTGGGGAGAAGGTAGTAGAGCAGCGGTGGCCACGTACAGTGAGGAAGCGGTTGCCCGCTCGATCTGCTCATCGAGCGGGGATGAAGAAGAGAACCAGCCTGCCATGATTGGAGGCTTGGGCGAGACACAGTAAGTGCGCACAGTCTAATGAGTCCAAAGAAGTGAGTGTTAGTTGAAAGTGTCAGATAAGTCCAGGATGAGACGAAGCTCCTAGGCAGCGCCCGCCGTTGACTAATCTCTCTCCTGGCGTCATAGGCGGGGGCGGTGAATGGTATTGTCACCCCAGACCCGCTTTTGGTTCCTGGAATCGGCTTGGACTTTCTACGTAGTTACCTGGCCTCACTTTCTTTTCGCCTCTCGCTGTCGGGATTATTGGTACATACATTGGAAATAAATTTGCCTCAAGCCATGCGCTAAATGCCACACTCTTTTGCTGCCTAGATCATGCCCCCCGATGCAGCGGCCTTATCATCTCCACCGGACATACCACCGTGGAAGGACAGGCGTCCTTACTCGGTGGGGGGCGACATGCATTCCACCGACCCGGTCACCAGACTGGGCTCTTTTCAGAATGACTCCCTAGCAACACGACCACGATACCCGAATATTAAGGACCTGCAGGACCAGGCCGCTTTGTTGGATGTAAACGAGTCTACCTCGGTCGGTCCATACCCCCTCCTCAAAATCGCTGTGCGACCAACTGCTAACCTAGAGAGATAGCTCGACACTCTCCTCAGTACAGCCTCCGAGGCAATCGGGCAAGCCAGAAATCTTGCAGATGACGACAAATCTGACAAGGCTTATGTGCAATACCTTCGCGCTTCGGAGATTACCATCAACGTCATTCCCCACCACCCGAACTACAAGACGACGATCACCCAAAGCCGAGGATGGTACAAAGAGTTTGCGGAGTTAATGATGGTGCGTTATTGTCCTCTCTACTCCAATTATCCCGCTTGTGCTCGCTTCATTGGCAATCGAGGGACAGCCAGACTAACTGCATCACTTGGAATATTGTAGGCCGTACGAACTAAACAAGGAACAATGGATGCAATCAAGCAGGAAATCATTGAAGATAATCTTAGGAGCAACATACAACCCATGGGACTATATTCATCAGCATCCTCCGGACAAAAGCAAAGTTCTATCACCCCCCAGGGTCGTGAAAACCGCGAGTCGGCAACCAACACGATGAGAATGCCGAGCCCGACACAATTCCAACGAACGCCGGATCTCCAGAGCAACCCAAAAAGATTTTCTAGTCCTGTTGACGACGTGCTGGCGCAACGCTTTGCAAGGCTTCAAATGCGTGGAAACGAGCAGGGTGCAAGCATGCACTCTCCTTCAAGACCTGCAGGCCAGGTTTCCACATACACCTCCAACACTCCGCCAAGCGCTCATGGATCCGCTTATGCATCCCCACCCAGGCGACCATTAGGACCTCGCACTATGGGGTCACCATCCGTGATTCCCAATCATCCTCCCAAGATCCCTCTCACAACCTCTCTCCCACGTGCTCCTGATCCTGCGTATAGTCCGATATACACTGTACCTTCCCAGGTCCCGCCGAACCCACCAAGAACCTCGTCCGAAAGTGTGCGATCGATCACCCAAAGATACTCTCACTTGCCCACCTCCCCACGCGGTAGCCCAAGCCGGGGTCCTCCTGATAACCCCTACCGGTCACTGACTCCCAATGGTGTCAACTCTGCGCGAGAAACCCGGAGTAATTCACCCGATTTACCCACCAACTCTGCGATCTCAGCCCATGACCTTCTTGATTATTTAAGGAAATTCAATGTACTTGTGGTCGATGTCCGCCCCCGAGATCAATATGATAATGGTCACATTTATGCAAAATCCATCATTTGCATCGAGCCGGTAGCCTTGAAGGAGAATGTGTCTGCAGAGGAGCTTGAGGAGCGACTTGTTGTGTCTCCAGAGCATGAGCAATCATTGTTCGAGCGACGCAATGAATTTGATCTTGTTGTCTATCATGACCAAAGTACATCTTCGGTCAGCTATCTTGCAGGTTCGCCTGTCGGAACATCAGCGCCCCATTTGAGAGCTCTTCACGATACCCTTTATGAATTCAATGCCTATAAACCGCTGAAGGGTGGCCGCCCTCCTGCTCTTCTGCTTGGTGGCTTAGATGCGTGGATCGATCTCCTTGGGCAACAGTCCCTCGCAACATCTTCCACTGCTGCTGTCATTGGTACACTGCAAGCCAGGAAGCCTGTGCCAAAGCCCGGTCGCCCATTGGGTCGAGTGCCGACTATGGCTAGTGCTAATTCAAGCTTGGAAGTTCGCAAGAGGAGACTTCGGGAGTTCACGCCTCTGAATTCGGAGGAATTGACGGCGTGGTTGGAAAGATCTAAGAACGAAGAAATCGACACGAGCACTTACCTTGAAGATGAACAGTCCACTGAAGAGCCCCATGAAGAATTGGAGGAGCCCTCAACCCCGCTTGTTCATAATTACGAGGATTTCTTGCGCCGCTTCCCCGAACCACATGCTCAACAGTCCATGATGCACGCGGAGTCTCGGCCAGCTGTCATGCCTGTCCCTAACTATGCGTCTTCGGGTCCCGTCCACGTGGCTCCATCACGACCCCCTCCTGCAGTCCCCCGACCCAGCTATAGTGGGGTCTCTGATGGACGACAAGCTCAACCCCATATGGAACGGCAGAACTCAGCCGCTCGGACGGCATTATACACCCCTAGCTCGATTTTGAGTCGCCTCAAACTTCCTCGAACAGGGCTTACCAATTTTGGTGTCACCTGCTACATGAACTCGACGATCCAGTGTCTCAGTGCAACGGTGATGATGAGTAAATTTTTCATCGATGATCGATTCCGCCATTATGTACAAAAGAACTGGAAAGGGTCTCAGGGCGTGATGCCGGGGCTTTATGCCAACCTTATCCGATCGTTATGGAAGAATGACGTGGAAGTGATCATGCCAACTTCCTTCCGCAACTTCTGCGGTCGGTTGAACCGGGAATGGGTCATAGATCGACAGCAGGATGCCAAGGAATTTTTCGATTTCCTAGTGGACTGCCTTCACGAAGATCTCAATATCAACTGGCAACGCAATCAGCTGCGACCCTTGACCCCTTCTGAGGAAATGCAGCGAGAACGGATGCCGGTCCCCAAGGTTTCCCGGATTGAATGGGACCGATATTGCCATCGCGAGGAATCGTTCATCTCGTCGCTCTTTGCGGGGCAACATGCCAGTCGGCTTCGCTGTACGACCTGCCACCAGACCTCGACGACCTACGAAGCCTTTTACAGCATCAGTGTAGAGATCCCCACGACCGGCACGGGTGACATCTATCAATGTCTCCGTAGCTACTGTAAAGAAGAAATGCTTAGTGGGGATGAAGTTTGGAAGTGTCCGCACTGCAAGTGTAAGCGCATGGCCACCAAACAGATCATTATCACGCGTGCGCCGCAGATTTTGGTGGTTCATTTCAAGCGCTTCTCCGCATCCAAGACGCAGAGCGCACGAAAGATTCATACTCCGATCGAGTTCCCTCTGTACGGGCTACGAATGGATGATTTTGTAGTCTCCTACCCGACCCCTACACCGGGGTTGGACACTTCTGCACTGATCCCAGGAGCAACTGTTCCCCCTTTCAATTATGACGCCTTTGCCGTGCTACGTCATATCGGATCCTCCATGGGTAGTGGGCACTACATTTCGCTTGTCCGGGATGCCGAACGTCAGTCCTGGCGACGATTCGACGACGAGCGAGCAAATGACTTCAACCCACGCGACCTACGAGGTCGTGATCGATTACAGAATGAGCAAGCATACATAGTGTTTTATGAGCGAGTCCCAGCGAAATGAGCGGATTGGAATTCCCCCCCCCCCCCCCCCCCCTTTTCCTTGATGAATTGTTGTTGTTTCTATTCTTTTTTTTATATTCTCTGCCAAGGTTTTTCTTCATGAGCTTGTTTCTTTGCATTTTCATGATGATTCAAATGTTCCCCTGCATGTCACGATAAGCCATGGTATAGAGTGGATTGTTCCCAAAGGTTGGGTATATAGTATAAGGCGCATTTTCATGAATACCCCTTTAAATTACAGAAGTTCAAAATGATCATCAATTCCAAGTTGATGTTTTTTTTTTTTCAAGTTTGATATCATACTAGTAGTATCTTCAGAGATGAGGATATTACATGCATATCCCAACATTTGAAGATTGTCAATTGCAATGGGCGGGACTTGTTCCGTAGCGGAAAGCCGTGGGCCGTACCCGTGAAGAGACAACCGAGGGTGTACGGTTATCCAGGCAGTTGGGGTCGGTTCAATTCAATGTTGTTTTGTTCATGGATTTCTATACAATTCAAACATTCAATGTTGAATACTTTTTTTCAAAGTTGTAGGGAACATTGAATAGGTATTTGACCTCCTCACGTTATTCAATTGGGAATACATACTAGTAGGCATAATATAGTCTATCTGGCCTGATTATCACAATTCCTGCATATTGCACCGAGGCTCTAATAAGCAGCCGCTGATTCGCCCATTGCCTTTTTCCTCGGATCATATAAGTTATAACCATTTACTGTAACACTGCAGATGTAGCAAAGTTATGTGGACAAGATCAGTTGACTGCACCTTTTTTTTTGTCGTATTCCCCCTACAATTAAAGCATATATACATAGTATATGGTGGCAAGTCGGGAGTTCACAGCGGCATGGTCCCTTGTAACTCATTGAAAAAGGATCCGCGAGACCGCCTTAGCGCACGTCCCCCAGTCTACCAAGTCCGATTTCCGTCTCTTTCTGTTTGGCCTTTGGAATTCCATTTGCACATAATCTCTTTTTCTCTCTTTTCTCTCTTTTCTCTTCTCAAGCGCTTTTCTTTTCTCCAACTTTTCTCTCGTGAGTACTTGAATTCCTTCTTTCCTATTCGTTGGGGAAAAACTATTTCCATTTGCCTTCTCCGAAAAGGGAAGAAAAAAAAGACTACCTGTTGATCTCACTCTACTCGCCCCATATTTGCATTTCTGTTGGCCTATGAATATATCAAAACCTAGACTAACCTTGTGCGATCGCTTTGGTCTTTCTCTCTAGACTTCTTCAACCAGCCATCATGTCTGCGACTCAGGAATTCACCCTCAAGGAGGTTGAGGCCCACAACACCAAGAAGGACCTCTACATGGTCATCCACGACAAGGTCTACGACTGCACCAGCTTCGTCGATGAGCACCCGTATGTTTTCCCCTCAGGCCTTGTCTATCTACATTTCCCCTGCAAATGATCTTTTTCCATCTATGCCGGTGGACGGTTCCGCGATCGCGGGACCTCATTGCCCCCTATCGCAAACCTGTTGGCCCACCCGTACCCCTCTTTCCACTGTCTTCATCATATTATACTATAAATTTCACCATTTCGCCATTTCGCCATTTCAATATATCATCACTATATGACATACAGAACTTCCCACTAATATCTCATTCTACAGTGGTGGTGAGGAAGTCCTCCTGGACGTCGGTGGCCAGGACGGTTCCGAGGCCTTCGAGGATGTCGGCCATTCCGATGAGGCACGTGAGATTCTTGACGGTCTGCTTGTCGGCAGCGTGAAGCGCATGGTATGTTTGACTCTTCTGGTCCCTTCTCTGGATTATAGAGGCCAGGTCGCATATTTCCACACACGTTCTCATTCCTTTTTGCACCTCATCCATTCATCGTCAAACACAAAAGGCTAACTTATCTACTCTCAGCCCGGTGACCCCGCCCCCAAGGCCCAGGCTTCTACCTCCTCCGGCTCTTCTCCCTCCTCTTCTTCCGGCGGCTTTGGTGTCGGTCTCTACGCTTTCATCCTTGTTGGTGGTGCCATTGCCTACGGTGTCTACAACTACCTTGAGGCCCAGAAGCAGCAGCAGTAAATCAAAGTCCAGAGGTAGTGGAGGGGATGATGAGGTGGTGTGCTGTCATGTTCCTCGTATATTCCGTGGTTTCTATGAGAGAGAAAGCAAATTCCATGAAGCGAAACCTCTTTTGAGATTGCAGAGATCTTGGGAGTTAGACTAAAAGAGAACTATTTTGGCTGCAGCTGTGACTGCACTAACGGAGTGTGATATCATTTGCAATGTTCGGGTCTTGAGGGCTTTATTATTATTATTATTTACTATTTTATTAGATCGTTTTCTGATGTTCGTTTTGTTTTCTCGAATTTCTCGAATTTCTCTCATATCTTACCAAGTTTCTATCTATAACCTACCAATCTGTAGGTACATCGTTACCTGTACCTGTTATAATTCCCGTTGTGGATCTCTTTCCAAGGTTATTGTGGAACTTTTGAATATGCCAGTGGTATTTCAACTTGACATGTGTTCTTCTTCAATGTTACTAGAAAGGCTCGCCGAAAAAGTACCGGTTCAAGTCTTTTGCCCCCACCTGCAGTTTCGGGGCTTTTTTACTCTTTTGGGGTGGAAATTCCAGGTATCGTGAGGGGGTGATATTGTTTACTACTTATTCACCGTGTTTTAAAAGTGGATCCAGTTGCGGAGAGAGGGTCTGCTTTCTGTTCTCGATGCATTAATAGACCGCTTGACATTGGAGGGTTTTCATGTCTCCATCTGCCCCGTTCTCGTCCCGTGTCTAGGCTTACATTTGTTGAACTCCGCTAACATTGAATACGTGAGAAACTTGAAACTTGAAAACTGAACGTTGAATGCTGAATTGATCTATTTTGATTGTTCTTCACAATTTTTCAGAGGTTTATCCCTTCACCTCTCTTATAGTACATGGTATCTACCAAAGTAGATGATCTAATTAATCCATCCCTTAGGACCAGCCCAGTTACCCTTCACCATGTGGGTGTAGTACACCCATGGGAAGAAATCCTTCTTCAAGTGCCAGAAGGAGCGACGGGGCTCCGCCTGGTCAATACCGAACCAGTCACCAAAAGTCTCCTTGGGCTCAGGTCCATACTTGAACTCCGCCAAGAGCACCTTGCCGTACTCGGTCAATAATGGGCAAGAAGTGTACCCATCGTAAACGGCATCCAGCTGCTTACCCTCCATGGCGTTGAGCAAGTTGCGCACAAGAACAGGAGACTGCGCAGTCACGGCGGCGGCGGTCTTGGACGTGGGCAAGCTGGAGGCATCGCCAGCGGACCAGATATTAGCGAACTTCTTGTGGCGGGTGGTGGCATCATCCACATCGACGAAGCCGGCCTCGTTCGCGATTGGGGAGTTCTTAATGAAAGCGGGTGATCCCATCTTCGGTGCAACGTGAAGGAGATCAAAGTGCTTGATGACGGATTCCGCGCCGTCGGGGCGTGCGAAGATGGCCTTGTTTCCGTCGATTTCGACCAGGTCGTGCTGGAAGAGCGCGTTGACACCACGGTCCTGCTGCATCTTGGTCAGGGCCGCATTGTACTTGGGCACACCGAACATGACGGGAAGACCAGTCGCGAAGCTGATGTTGATGGCTGAGCTGGAAGGGTTGCTGGGGTTGTAGAGACCGGCGCGCTTCCAGTGATCCAGGGCGAGCCACATGATCTTCTGCGGGGCACCGGCGCACTTAATGACGCCGGCGGGTTGGGTGAAGATAGCATTGCCCTTCTCAAACTTCCTAATGGAGGGGAAAACCTTGTTGACGGAGTCGTAGGTGTAGATGGAGGATACGGGGGCATCGGGGTTCGCAAGAGCTTCGGGGAGACCCTTGATGTTGGCGGGGGAGACGGTGAGACCGGGGGCGACGATTAATTGGTCGTAGCCAATCTTGTCGCCATTGGAGAGGGTGACAAAGTTATTTTCTGGAGCAAAAGTCTGAACGCTGTCATTGTAGAACTTGAGCTTGGGGTCTAGGAGGCTCTTCATTGGACGGCGGAGCTCTTCCTTGGTCTTCAGGCCGCCGCCGACGAGGGTCCAGCCTGGCTGGTAGTGGTGCCATTCGGCGGGGTCAACAACCGCGATATCCTCGGCTGTGAAGTTGCCGGATTGCAGAAGCTGGTGGCTAATTGTCAGACCTGCGGAACCACCTCCTACCACAACGACCTTGTGGTTGCGGGAGGCCGAAACCGGGGCAGCAGTTGCGAAGTTTCGGGTACTTGGCACGGCCTGCGCGCGGGAGGCCGTACGAACGGCGGTTGTTAAGTGACGGTAAAGCATGTTGGATTTGGAAAAGGAGAGGAATTAATTGATGAGCAAACAGAGACCTCTTCCAAGGAATTAAAAGAAAAGGAAGAGGTTGGAATGGGGGTCATTGGCTGGAATGAAAGAAGCTGTGTCAAGGTCGATGATGTGATCGTCGGTAACTTTACTGTCTGTTACACACCCCGGTTTTTATACTTCAACAATTCCCTAGTCCCAGCAGTACAACAACATTCACTATGTATACTACAAAAAATACTTGTTGAAATCGAGTATTTTAAAAGAAGAGTCTGACATGCAAGCAATAATAAAAAAAAAAAAAAAAAAAAAAAAAAAGAACTTGGTTATGACTCATATATAGACAAATTCACCGGTGTATAACTAATATCAATCGGCGACCAACTGGCGATCGGCGACCATAAAAGCCCGATCATGCAACTTTAAAACTTGAACACCTCATCCAAGAGCAAAGTTGTTCTATCAAAATCGTATGTGCCATATGCGTTACGCCATGAAGTATTGTCGATGCAAATTCCCCAGTGATTGGCTATCGACGGGGACTCAACATCGGACGCTAGCTACTCGTACTATCCCTTCCTTGCCTCGACATCGGGCTCAGAGCCAGAACTTCAACATTCTAAACTCAACCAATAACTCCACGAGGGGATTCTCGAAAACATCTCTCAGATATCGAGCACATCCAACCCAAAATTTCTCCCTTCGGCCTACTCCTGCCGTCCAAGCATTGTCAAAGGGCCAGACAAGTCTTCATACCACTGCTACTAAGGAACCTACCATCCACCACATCTTCGAGTCTGTAACAGGGACATGGCAATACATAGTTGCCGACTCATCAACGCAGACAGCAGCTATCATCGACCCAGTTTTGAACTATGACCCTGTCACCCAGGCCATCACCACAGACTCTGCTGATGCCTTACTATCATTGATCGAAGAAAAAGGCTACAAGATCGAAAGAATCCTGGAAACACATGCCCATGCAGATCATTTGACCGCTGCGTCGTATCTTCAAAGGAAGCTCACTCGGAAACAAGGATACAAGCCGCCCATTGGTATTGGCAAACGTATCGAACAAGTCCAAAAGCTATTTGGTCAACGCTATGGAATCCAGAGTGAGGAGTACGAGACCGTCTTTGATAAGCTATTCGAAGACGAAGAATTCTTTCAAATTGGCAATGTGACTGCCAAGGCTATTCATCTTCCTGGCCATACGCCAGATCATCTAGGATATCAAATCGGAGGTATGTCATAGTATACCCGCAATTCGCCCTCGCCCTCGCCGTCGATCCCGGTACCGCCCAAATTCCAAACACTCGACTAACATGTTCTCATCCCATCCCTTCCAGATAATGTGTTTTGCGGTGACTCTCTTTTTCATGCTGATATAGGTACGGCACGCTGCGATTTTCCCGGCGGGGATGCAAAAGACCTCTTTCAATCGAGTCGCAAGCTGCTAGCTCTAGATGATCATGTCAAGATCTGGCCGGGCCATGACTACCCACCGGAGGGACGGGATTCCCCCATCCCATGGCTGAGCGTGGCTGACCATAGGAAACAGAACAAACATGTTGGAGATGTGGTTTCTGAGAAGGAGTTTGTGGCGTTGCGGACAGAACGCGATGCTAAGTTGAATGCGCCGAGGCTGCTTCATCAGTCTTTGCAGGTGAACATTCGGGCTGGTCAGCTTCCCAAGCCTTTGGATTCGGGATATAGGATTCTTCGTTTGCCCTTGAAATTAAACGGATTGGAATGGTAAAGGCCAATCGAGATAATTCGGGCTCAGTGCCTATATCAAATGTTGATGGTAATACGCATACACTTGAGATGATGCAATCCTCTCTCGCCCGAGTGGTTTTGTTTCTCGCCCGAACAAAGGCTTCTCGTCCGAATTGCTACTCAGGTACAAAGACAAAAGCACGTGAGGTACTACCAGCAATGAATTACTTAGATACAATCATCAACGGGGAAATCACCACTTCTTATAGATCCTTCAAATGTTCGTTCTTTACTAGGTATCCATACTAAAAATAACAAAAAGGCCCAATTCATATTGATTAGAGCTGTGGGTCCAAATTGACCAATGGAACTTTAGAACAACCTTAACGTTGCAGCCGAGATCGCTTATGCAGTTAGAACTCAAGTACTTAGGGAGATGTTGACAATACTGAAGGTAAAGGGCTTAATTATGTGACCATCAGATTCCCTTCAAAAGTGTATGATACTAGTATAATGTGTACTCAAGTGCTAGTAGATGTCACGGGCATCGTCAAACATTGAATACGGTCATCAACAAATCCCAAAATGCAATTTTCTCCACGTGAAAAAAGAAACCACCCCCGAAATGCTCCGATCCCTGGTATATCCGATTCGATCTCATCTACAAAAGAGTAAAAAAAAAGGAAAAAGAGAAAAAGAAACAAAACAAGAGAACAAGAAAAGACCCATCAACATCCCAAGACCTCATCTGTGAAAGGTCAAATCACACTTGGCATCTTCACACCCGAACACCCGGAATCACTCGGAGTGCTGCACAGACATGGTCGCCTCCGTTCTGCGCCGCCTTATTCCCGCGCGAGTCGCAAACACAGGCTCCCAACAGCGCGACCATCATGCCAACGAGCGCACTTTCCTCTCATGGACGCGAGCAGGCCTCGGATTTGCGGCTATGGCACTCGCTCTCGACCGACTAGAGGCTATTGACCGAGTGCTCTGCTCGAAATTTGGACTCGGCCCTCTTGCGCCGTCTATTCCAATGCAGTTGGAAGAGATGGCTGCGAATCAGAAGAACCAGAACCAGAATGAAAATCAAAACCAAAACCAAAACCAAAACCAAAACCAAGGCACCGCTGCTGCACAGATGGCACAACACCACCTTGCTGGCACTATTTCGGCGGCCAGACTGTGCCAGGTGCTCGGTGTCTGGTCTTTAGGTTATGGCTTCTTCCGTTATTGGTCTATGAGGCGATATCTTCTTGTGGGAAAGTTTGTTCCTGCATTTTGGGGCCCAGTATTCATGACCTGTGGAAGTTTTGGCGCGTTTATGGCCTTGGGGTTGCAAGTGGATAGGAAGGCGTTCCTTGTGAATATATGAGGATGCATAATTGTTTCATGGCCTTTTATGGACATGCAATGCCCACTGGGGTTATTATCGAGGAAGATGGATACAGTACTAGATATGGATCTCATTTGTATGGTATAGATGGATTTAATAGATTCAATAGCATAGGTATAGATTAGACGCCCGACTGTGGATTCAATGTTTAGAACAGAGCATCAGCGATCATACATAGTAAAATACATCCGGTTCCAAGGTCATCATCAAGGATTTATGTAGCGTTAGGAGAACTTAGGACCTTGGAAAGCACCCAGAGTCAACCTTGAAAGTGCTTGGATCATCTCCACTGCCCAGCATCCTCAACCCCCTTTGCAACCTTCTTCGCTCCATCCTCGACGCCCGTCCCTGCGCTACCCAGTGCATCGCCAACGGGCTTGCCTGCGCTGCCTGTAGCACTGGTTATGGTGTCCCCGACTCCGCGCGTCGCGGCACCAGTGACGCCGCCCACGGTGCGGCCGACTCCACCGACTAGGTTTCCGAGGGTTGAAGTCGTAAATTTGGCGGCGCCTGTTACGCCAGTATCTTGGGAACTGTTGATGGGCATTTTTGGTTTGGTTGGTTTGGTTGGGTTGTTGAGTTATAGATCAGGTAGATCAATATTGAAATGGAGTTGAACTCGAGTGAAATAGCTGCAGAATGGAGGACTTGGTAGGGCCAGAAGAATGTGGATGTTTTAGATGCATCAAAAGAGAAGGAAACGGTAATGCATCAAATGATCATTTTGAATGCCCCATTAGATGCCTGATACTTGCCAGTGGGTATCTGATCACACATATGATGTCATTGTTTACGTGTGTGATGATGGTGGAGGCTTTTTCAAAGCAAGGATCGTTTCGCAAGTGCATGTGGCGTTATTGTTTAATCTAAGTACGTGGCATTTTAATTTAGGTCGGACCAATGCCTTCCATTTCTGCTGTGACCGATCAAGTTCTAGTCAAGACTTTCTTTACCATAAGTAGAAACATGAACGTAAAAGAAGAAACCATTCTTTTTTGGAAATAAAAAGGAAATACAAGAAAATATCGTGGTCAATGAGGATAAAAAATAAAACTGTGAAAGAAACGCAAGAATGCCCAACTCCCACGCTGGAGAGAATGGTGTATATGCTCGAATTCAATATGTTCTGTCGTGCACTTCTCGGATAAGAATCTCCAAGAATCCAGACCCCTCAAAAAAGCGATTAGCGAGTAGACGCAGAACCATTCAAGCCATTCTGGACAGCCTCCAAGATCATCTGCTTGGCTTCTTCCAACCCAGCCGAGCTACCGCGGATCTCAATGGCCTCGCCACGGGCTTGGTCCTTAGGCACGTTGATACGGCAGCCGGTCTTCTTCCGGATGGCGTTGATCTGACTACCGCCTTGACCAACGACGTAACGGTAGGTCTTGGGGTCTGGCAGGATCAGGTAGCCAGTGGCGGACTGTTGGGAAGCAGATTCCAAGGCCTTGATAATCGCCGCGCGAGCCTTGGTGACATTCTCTGGGGAGCCACTCAAAACCCATGGGAAGGGAGTGATGTCAACATCAGCAGAGATGCTGTTGTCAACTACGCTCCAGGAGTGGGCGTCCGCAGACTCGCTGGGATCATCGGTGATCAGGGGAGAGAGTTGCCGTTGGCGGAGCTGCGAGTCTCCTCCGTGGCACGGTTGTTACTAGGTACAGCCTTGCCGGCGTGGTCAACAGTGACATGGTGGTCACTGCGCAGACGGCGGAAGAAAGCGCCGTTGTCGGCGATGGCGTGGTGCAAGTGAGTTGGCACAAATGCAGTCTCGGCGTGTTGATCCTTCATCATGCCCTGGATGTGCTCCTTTGCCTCGGCAACAGCACCGCTGGCGCCCTTGAGTTTAACATCAGTGCGACCAGAACCTTGCTTAGGAATGTCCAAGGTGACGTTAAACTTTGACTCAATACCACGACGAGTATCACCTCCACGACCGATCAGTAGACGGTGCTGGGCAGTGGGAACATCAAGGGTCTCAGAGACCTGGTCCGCACGCTCCTTGACGAACTCCTCAATGGCTGCAATGATACTGTCCACAATCTTTCCATCACCCTCGAGGCGAATTGTAGATTCAGTGCTATCGGCCTTGGGGAATCGGACCATACGAGCAGCGCTGCCATCACTGGGGCCACCAGCATCAATCACAATCTTGCGGATATTGGCACCTATTGTTTATTAGTATGGGTGTTTTATTTGTAAATTTTTTTATTTGGTGAAAAAAAGACGGGGACCCATGCAAGTGCGATGGGATGGAAAGGGATAACGTACCACCACCGCCGATCAGGGCCTTGTGATATTTCTTCTCGACCTCAATAGACTTGGTCACAGTAGCATCGAAGTCAGTGGCGCGCTGCTGCAGGATCTTCTTGGCCTCGGCCACCTGCTGCTTAGTACCCTTGACACGAATCTGGACACGACCAGATGCATCCGCTGCATCATTAGCGGCAGGAACATCAATCTGAGCTCCGGTGTCTGCTCGGACCTTGTCCATCTCCCGACCACGTTGACCGATCAGGGAGGCAACCTGACTTTGGGCGACCGAGATATTAGCACTGTGTGAGTGATCAATAACCCATTGCAGTAAGCTAAGGATCTCATCACGAGTGGCATCTGCGCCCTTGCTAGGTCCCTTGACCAGAACCTCATCAGCGGCCTGCTGGGGGCGGTTGCGGGCAACACCAGCATCGCTGCTAGTCTCACCAACTGACTGCTCATCAGTAGAAGCAGCTGCACGAGGGAACTGAACGCGAGTAGAGTAGCGGTCCTGCAGGCGGTTCACAAGGGCACCCCGCTGTCCGATAAGCTCACGGTGGTATTGTGCGGGAATCTTAAGGACGTGGGTAGTCTCATCTTCCCACTTCTTGCCCATGTTGATAATACGCATACGGGTAGCATCGGCCTTGGCCTTAGGACCCTTGACCTCAACCTTGCCGTTCTCAACCTTGATGTCCACATCGAATTCCTCGCGCAGCTTGTTGATGTTCTCACCACGCTTTCCGATCAAGAAGTTAGCGTACTTCTGGGGGAAGTCAAAGGTGTTCGTGTAACCACGCTCCAAGTCATCCTGCTCCTGTTCCACAACGAACGCCTCGAGCTTGGAAGCGAGCTCGGAAACCAATTCAGAGGGTCCACGCAGAGAGACTTCACACTTGGAGGCCTTAGGCTCACCAATGATAGCGCGTACGGGGATGCTATCCTCGCCCTTGGCGTCCTGTTCACGGATGATGAACTTGCGGGCCTTCTCCTGGTACTTGGCAGGGACAGAGGCCGACCCTCCAACAATGTCACTCTGGTTTCCAAGTGTGCTCAACAAGAAAGCCTGAGCCTCCAGCAAGGACTTTTCGAACTCGGCTACCTCTGCGGGGGCTGGACGCTGTCTTGGGACCTCAAAGTTGGCAGCAGTGGAGGTAGGGCCCTCGTAGACAAGCACAACCTCGGTGCTGTTGATATCTTCTGGCACAAGGAGATGAACACCATAGTCATCCTGAAGCTTGCTCGCGCCACGGGACCGCAGGTAAGGGTGGAAGTATGGATCCACCGGCACATGACGGAGACGAGACGGAGGGTGGGCTTGGACGAGGTTCATGATGTCCGAGCGAGCACGGATGGTGTTCTTACCATCACGAGAGTATACCTCCCAGGCCACGGGACCCTCGACACTCGGGGAGAGTGCGATATGGGCATCATAAGCAGACTCAAGCTGTTTGATCACCTGGCGACGTTGCAGGTATTGGGTCAAAGCACGTGCGTGGGCGTGAGGACCAGCAGGGGCAGTGGGGTGTTGACGAGACAAGTCAATGCTTGACATTTGCATGCTAGTCGCAAGATCCATCGCGTGGTTGATACCAGCTTCGATCTGGTCCACAGGACCAGTGATAGTGAGGAACTCGCTGTCATCTGAGGTAGGGGGTAGAATAATAGCACAACCAGTCTGTGCAACAAATTGGTGCAAAGCATCAGCCTCGTTTCCAAGGATGAACTGGTGCTGGCCGCGGTTGATGGCCAATTGGCGGAGGGTCAGCTTTTGCTGCAAATCAGCCGCCAAACGCTCAATCTCCACACGGGCTTCCTGAGCCGCGGCACGCTCTCCAGAAATGAGAATATGCTTATCCGCAACAGGCACAAATTGCACCTGGCCGGGCTGGGCCTCCTGGGGTGGGGGCTGCAGGGTCCAAGTGTCGTAACGGGGAATATTGATCTGTGCCTTGGTTCGCTCCTCAATCTGGCGCAATGCCGCATCGTGAGCACCCGCAATGAACGGGAAGAACTCTGGGGGGACGGTCTTCAAGCGGAAGCTCATGTTCGAGCCGCGCTCCTTGACAATCGCCTCAATTTCTCGACGCGCCATCTCGGCAGCGACGGCATCACCTTCAATCAGAACGTCAATGGTATCGTCATCATCCTCGGTGGCAGCGGCATTTCCATCAGCCCGGGGGACCTGAACACGGGCACCGGTGCGGGACTGAATATCTTGAACCACGGCACCTTGGCGACCAATGATGTGAGCTCGTGCGGAGGTAGGAATAGGAACACGGACGGATTGCTGTGAGCACATAGGGGTCAGCTTGGATAATGAAGTGGATAGAGCACTGGATTAACTACCTTGGATCCAACTTGTTGTGCGACCTCCTTCAGGGCCTGGCGAACGGAATCGACAGTTCCCTTACCTTCAAAGACAAAGACGCCATTCGGTCCACTGCGGATAGTCACAGTAGCCTTGGATCTCCGCGAAATGTCGCGAAGGATATCTTGGAGGGGTTTCTTCATCTGTCCGCGGGGGAGCATCTGAGAGGGGGCAAGACGAAGCTGCTCCATGTGCTTTCCGGGGAGAGACATGACTCGGGGAATATCTGTTGATCGTCAGAAACTCCAATTTTAGGCGTAGTTCGCTATTCTCCTCTATCTCTCTGCTAGGAATGGCTGCTTACCCATTGGCTTAGCGGCCTGGCCATGAGCCACGGCGGCAGCGGCAGATGGCTTCTTCGCACCCCAAGTAGCTGCGGCAGGAGCAGCAGGCTTAGGGCCACTGCCCAGAGCGGGGAAGAGCTCCTCTGACTGTACATCAAAAGCCGGTGTCTTCTTCGCGGGCTTCGGAATTGGGGCTGGGGTGGTGGTCTCGGCCGGTGTGGATGATTCCAAGACAGGGGCGTTGTTCACCAAAGATGACGGCGGTGGGTGCTTGAGATCTTCCTCATCGATGACCTCCTCAACGGTGGCATGGTGGTCTTGATCGCGAGTGTGTTGCTCCTCCAGCATGGCGGCGAGAGACTTGGAGGCAGCACCATTGGCGGTGGTCGAGGCGTCGGCAGCCATGATGAGCAGGCGCAATTGGAAAAGGTATGAGGAATCAGGGGGTAGGTGAGTGGATGGGACGGTGCAAGTAATCAAAACTAAAGGTGGATCAGTATTGCAATGAAAAGCAGTCACACCTCCGAGGGGTCTCAGAATGGTAGATCTGAGGGGGAGACAGATAATTTGAAGGAAAAGGTTGAGTGAAGAGGGAAGACTGACGGGTTGAGTGTTACCCTTTTGAATTGAGGCTCGGAAGTGAATGCGATACCTGGTGACTTGACAGGCAACTCCCCAGAGAATGAGGTGAAGCGGGATAAGAAATATGAGGATCCGGACCAAACACCCAGAAAAGGAATGTACAGAATGCCCGTAGGCAGAAACCCCAGAAAAGGGGAATGGAGAGATGTGAGGGGAGGGGAGAGGGAAGGGGAGTGGGTGGAAAGAGGAAGAAAGGTGAAGGTTGACACGAGAACCCCAGAAGTACACAAAGTGACAGAAAAGGCCAGCTCGAGGCTCCGGGGGGGTTTTCTCCGAGTCCGAATTCACCACCGCAATCCCGCCAAAAAAAAACCCCCCCAGATAAGCAATTGGAGTCGCAATTATGTATTATACATGTTGATTTGAATTGTGATTGGATAAATAATTATTTTACAGCATTTTATGCTCTTTTGGCAACATTGAACAATTTTCAAAGCCTTGAAAGTCAGGACTCAGGTGTGCACATGATGTCAACTGGTGTGTTGCTCAGGGGGAGAGTCGAGACCCTTTCAATGTTGCCACTTCACTCTTCTTGTGGCTTCCACTGGTAGAATGTCCCAAATTGCCACTCTCATCTAGGGACTGCCTTTAGCAGAGACACACATGTGGTGATAGGTGAACTCCAAGCTTCCAAGGTCCCAAGGTTTTTGGAGGGAGCGCATGAGGAATACCGAATATGTACAAAACATTTGAAGCAATTGAGAGCAATGCAAGTGCATTGTCAATCACACATTGTACTAGTATACTATAGTATATAGTATAGTATGATATACCTGTCGGGTTTTTCAAAAAGATCTTATCAACTTGAAAGATGTCGCGTTAGTATCAGTTCATTGGATCTTCAGTGGTAGATAAATACATTTGAATAGATGATCTGATTGATCCAATAGGGGTCCCGACTCGGAGTCTCGGACACATCCGATGTGGTGACCCCACACGGGCCACACCATCTGGAAGATTCCTCAAGTGCTTTTCTCAATATTGGAAGTGCTTCAACCTTGGAACCTTCCACATGTAGGTTGTAGAGATCAAAGAATTTCAAAGCTGTCCACTTCCATTAGCATAATCCCATTTGAAAACATTTGAAAGGAGTTTAATACAGAAACAGGTCATCTGGATCATACATAAGACAGTATTAATAAACTTTCTCAATTTCCACTAAATATACTATTACTTAGTAGGAACTATAGCTAGCAAGATGGTTTGAAAGATAGTTCAAATGTTAGGAGGATAGCTATCATAGCTAGGAGAATAGGTAGGAAGACAGTTCGGAACATTTGAATATTGAAACATTGAATAGTACGGAGGACAGAAAATTAGACTTAGTAATAAAAGGGTTCAAATGTTGTTTTTTTAGCCTCTACTAGTACATAGCACTCATTGAGGGCTGTGATTCAAATGTTTGAAGTTTTCAATAAACTCCTCAAAACATCAATGAAAAGCCCGACCTGTCTTAGGATCTAGATGACCTGTTTCTGTATTCAAAAAACTCCCATACATATATATTGTGGGTTTCAGAAATCATTATTTTGAAGATTGAATTCGAATTTGTGATTGATATTTTTGAACCTTGCAATTGAATGTTGTTGCCAACGATGATCTTGTTCCATAGCAGTATCTAATTATGAGCATCGCGGATAACTGGAGGGGGGGGGGGGGGGGGGGGGGGGGGCAGAAATGGACAAATCGACAGACTCACAAAAAATGAAGTCTAGCAACCAGTTGACAGCCAAGAAGGTGGGAATTTCTTCCAAGATCATGGACATTTCTAGAGATTGTCGGCGGAAAATTCCGATTGTCAGAATGTAGTACACACCTGGATCAAGACCGTGCAGAATACCAGGGGGGAATCTCGGCGACGGGGCATAACGCTCCCACAAAGTAACCTCGTACATAAGCTGATGATCATTCACAGCGGCCTGGTTGATCGACATGGTGGAGAAGCACCTGCGTACTTCGTCTCTTGGTATGATTGGGAAAGATGATCGTCTCGGAAGGCAGAAATCTTCTGAAGACTTTGAAGAAGCTCAGACTAATGTGTACGTCGCTCTGTTGAGATTTACATGCCAACCAATGTACTAGGTAGGCTGTAGCTAAGCTTTGGTGTATTAAGGGCCAAGACGATTAACATGGCGCACGTGATTGACTTTCAAGGTCTGAGTATGAGCAGTACTCAACATTTCACCAGAGGTCTGCACAGGTGAAAGAATTTCTTCTACTACTACTAGCTGCACCCGTGAAATTTGAATTTACAAAGTCATCACCACGGATACTACAGTATTTCTTACTTGAAACCCGTAAATCATATAATAAAATGTGCATTTCCTGGAATAAACAGAAAGGATTAGGATTAGCGGTAATCTGCCTGGGCGCTATTGCACGATCGTGCCAAAAGGTCGCACATGGGTATCGAGTAAAACGAGCACACAACTCAAAAGGTATGAGGACTTGACCATCGACAGAAAAAGAAGAAAAGAAAAAAACAAACAGCCGAGCTCCCAGCCGAGAGCCGACGCATGCAAGCAACATATGTATAAGGTTTATACGGTATAGTCAGACCACCTCCACTATATACTCAAAGTAGAGTTGGTTAAATTGATCACCAAAAGCTGGGGCATTATGGTGTGCTTGGGGCTTAGGCAGCGTTGACGACTGGCCACCCATCAGTAAAGCCCAACTCGTTCCATCCATAGCGGTATCCAGCAGCGCCGTCACCGCCAGCCTCCTTGGTAGCGAGAGGGTAATAGTGGTAGTAGAGAATAGGTCCAAGGTCACTGTCGTTCAGCACGCCCCTAGAAGATCATTGGTCAGAAATTACGACTTGTGGAGTGCAGATTGGCATCGCATCACTTACTCTCCACCGGGTCCATAGACCTGGTTGTGACTGGCCAATAGCATTGTTCCGCCTGACTTCAGACACTCAGTGCCGTCCTTATCCACCTGCAGATCATCGACCCCGTTAGCTATGACGCATATTTTGAAGCCATGCTACCTTATTTTTTCCCTTGTCGATGCGTTCGGGGTGAAAAAGAGAAAAATAATAAAGTTAGGGTGGGGAAAGAACAACTTACAAATCCACCAGTTCCAGTAGTGGAGCGACAAACACGGATGCTGTACTCGGCTCCCGCAGCTGGGGTAGTCGCAGTGTATGAGCCCGCAATACCAGCGCTGAAAAAGAGGTAGTAGTAGTCGTCGTGGTAGTAAAGGAAGGATCCTTCCTCGCGGTGGTTAAGAGAGGCGTTCCAAGAGAGCTGATAAGGAGTGTGGGAGCCGACTTTCATGGCGCTTGTGAGTTCAACCTGGTAGATATCCTGCCAGAAAGAGCCAAATTGGAGGTATTGCTTTCCACCAATTTCGATCCAGTTGGGGTCGATTCGATTGTAGTCTGTGTTTGCGGGGATGCCGACAGCGCCATGGTCGGTCCAGGAACCAACCTCCAAAGTGGTGGAGGTAGCAACACCGATCTCTGATGTCTGCGTACCAATGGCGGAAATCACATAGTACATGTAATAAGTACCACCAGAGTAGTGAACATCAGGGGCCTTTTTGCGTGAAAAGAGTCAAATGTTAGCTGAATGATTGGCGCCACCTCTGTGTTTTCTCCCAGTGTGTTTATTTGTTTACATACCCAGATGTCAGTGTGGTTTGCGCCAGCCAGGACAATGTTGGATCCATCAGGCAAAGCAGAGCCCAAGTCTGTCCAAGGTCCCTTCAGTGCCGGTGAGGACATGATGTTCACACCTGTGCCTGTAGAGAAACGGAAGTACTTGCCATCTGACTCACGCTGGATCATAGAAGGATCATGAGCCCAGCAGTTGCCAGTGCATGGCCCCCGAGCAGGGTAGGCCGCTGCCAACGATACGAAAAGAGAGAGGAGGCCGAGCATAATGTGAGGATAAGACAACAAGGGCTGTCAGGAAGGGGAGGAAGTTGTCGAAATACCGTGGCTATTATGTTTCTAGAAAGGAATGAGAAGAATGGCGGCGGAAGTGGCTCAATTTATGTTGGATTACTTCGTCGCCTTTGGCCCGCGTTGGAGGGTCATGCAGATGTCGTCTTTAGCGGTGGATTTTTCGCCTTGATTGAAGGTCTTGGGACCAGGGGAGGCCAATCACAACTTTGTTCCCTGCATATTGGTCCTATGAATGTAAGGCACATGTCAGTAGGAGATGGGGTTCCGACGTGGCTCGACGCCAAAATAGGGATAGCAGTCCAAGAATCAGCAGTAGCCGGTGGATCATGGACCATCTGGGACTCTGGGTAATTTGCAAACAGACCCGCTTTGAGGGATCAGAAAAATGTAGTTGCTTAGTAGCTACATCCCTTATGTGATGTCTCGCATCCTGTAATGCCTGGAACTGGTACCCCACAGGGAAGGCTCCACTATTGTCCAACTTGAGATTACATAGAAGAATTTAGTCTTGTCCGATTTGCTCGATAGCTTTCTTGTCCACAGGGATGTGCATGATTCGCAATCGAGAAGTGCGCAAGCGCATGGGTCCAACTCAAACCCCCTGCGGTTGAGTTGGGGCCGTAGAAGGTAAACAGTAAGGGATCATCGCTTAGGTGTCCAAGGTACTAAGAACTTGTTTTTTTTTTTTTTTTCTTTTTCTTTATCTTTTTCTTAATTTTTCTTCCTTTTCATCAGCTTTAATTTTGACAAATTTCCCTTTTTTTTTAAAAAAAAAATATATATATATATATATAATTAAATCACTGTACATCTTGCATTCAATGTTACTTATACGACTGCAGGTCCTTAAGAGGCGTTGCTATGCCAATCAAAATTCACCGAGAACAACGCCCAATGTCAGCGGGAACGCCTCTCGGACTATTATCAAATATGTTTTTATTTGTTGTTACTTAGTATTCCGTAGTCCGGGGGTTAATGATCGACACCCCATGTGGGACCCGGTATTGCCCTATCGCCAATAAGCTTCATTAAAGAGGCTCACCAGATTCCCCAGCGTGCCTCGACCCAGCTTTTCAGCCAAGGTTGGTTTTCCCCCGGATTTCTTTTTGACAGAACCCCCCCAGTGATCCCATGACAATTTCACCTCTCTTATTCTCCAAAATGTTTTGGAAGCGAAAAAGAGAGAAGAACCAAACACAATACCAAATAATACCAAATAATACGAATGGATCGCCAAATCCTAAAAAGGCAACTTAGGGGCAGCAGCAGGAAGTGGAACCTAAAAGAGGAAGCGAAAGCCGAGGCCCGACAACTGGAAGCTTGGAAAACAAGGCTACACATCCAAACAAGACATATCCACTCGTCTCTTTCTTCCAATACTGAAAAAAAAAAAAAAGAAAAAGAAAAAGAAACAAAAAAACAAAGAAAAGACACTTTCTCAGCTGCGAGCCTGAGACCATCAGCCCCAGTCCGTTAGTGCCTACACCGACTCTCGATCCCGATCTACAGCCTAACGCGAGAGCGACCGAGCTCCTAAAAAAAGAACAGAAAAGGTCAAGCATCGGCAATTCATAGCCCCGCCATCTTGGCTCTCGTCATAAATCGGGCGCTCAGATTTCCCTGATCGCAATGAAAACCCCTCATGACAAAATAAACCCCACAAGTCACGCGAAGAGGCTACTTCCAACGTAACATTACTTATCTTGGCCACCGGACACAGTGACGAAATAAAGAGGAACACATGGCACATCCAGATGTCTCGACTTAAACAAGACAACCCACTGGAATGATTCACACCTTCACGGGCCTCACCGCATTGCGAGCCTTATGGCCCCTTCCCCCAACTTGGAACATACTGTACTAGTACTAGTTTACTCTAATTTACTCTACTCTGGGGCTGACGGATGCTGCTCCTGATACAATCCTGACATGCACCCTCCAAGGTTCCTCGAAAGTCCATTTGCAAGTGACTATGGCCCCGGGGGTCGATGGCATGATGACACGATGGGATGGAATAAGTAAAATGTCCGACCGATTGTAAATCATGCCGGTTGACATGTACGGTGCCTGATCCGGACCTGTACATACATGTATACTCCCAGCCGTCCTTGTGCATTATATGGCGTTATTGTCCCTCCCGGCGCCGCTTTTACGAGGCAGGAACAAAGTACATGTAAAAAGTAAGCTCTGGACAGGATCACGTGAATCGAGTTGTGGTGGTCTAGCCTGGGTATCAACATTTGAAGTATCCAGAACTCAAGTGAGATCTTTCTCAGATCTATAAATACATTTCGCATCTAATCTTCAAATGTTCATTTCTACCGACAGGCCCTCAATCATCCCGATATGGCTCAAAACCTTGGAAAAGCCTCTACCTATCCTGCTGCCTAAATATGTATCTCAACCTCAAATTATAAGCACTAGGTAGATTGAAGCACTAGAATCTCTGTGCAAGGGTTAGGGCAATTTTAAATACGAACATTGATACATAGATATATGAGTGAGACTTTGCAAACTTTAAAACATTCGAACCATCGAGAAGCCAGTATCTTGCACATGGCGAGAATAACATTGAATGTTGACGGAAAAAACCACCTTTTTACAAGCACTTGAGCCTTCAAAGGAAGGATGGGCATGAGGACCTTGAGAGTTTCCACATTGAATCGTCATACCTACCCGTCTACATAGGTACGAGTAAGGCTGGAAACAATCAATTGATTGAACCACACATGTGCAGGTGCCAATATCCGCACGACTTCGGGAATTCCGAGCACTCAAGCACTTGAGTGGTGCTGTATCCGGGGCCATTCCAAGGTTTTGCCTGGGCTCCCACCTGGGCAAAATAATCTTATTGAATGAACATTATGACATCAATCTGGAACATTGAATCAATCAATATCTGGCATGGGTACTTTGAATCTATATACATACTAGGTATGTTCAATGTTCCTGCTTCAGATGCTCTTCAGTTTTTCCAGAGAGTACTGCGCAAGGTGCTATTTAACTGCGCACGGTAGACCTTGTTTTCATTAAGAATATACATCTGACCATTCTTACCGAAGGAAAAGTTAGAAGTGCCATTTTTCAGCAAAATCTTACCCAGCAAGACACCACCAGAAGACCACACATTCACACCGTCACCGCAGCCAGCATACACGTTACCATGCTGATCAACCTTAATTCCATCAGGGATACCATCGCTAGGCATTGCAAACACTCGGCGGTTGGTCAGGAACGGCTGTCCGCTGATAGTAGACAAGTCAAAAGCATAGCTAGATAATATCAGTCAAAACGTCCTTCAACTTCGGTAATACAGACATGGGACATAAGAAGAAAAAATCATCCCGGAGCTCAACTCACATGGTGGCAGGCTTTAACACATCAGTAGATCCATCACCGTCCGTCTCGGCAGTATCGGTTATGTACATGGTTTTCTCATTCGGCGAGAAAGAAATTCCATTCGGGCGACCGAAGCCATCTGCAACAACGCGAACAGCCTGAGTAGCAGGATCATACCGATAAACTTGGCATGGCAGCTGGGGTTTCGGCCTGACCCCCTGACGCCAGCCATAGATAGGATCGGTGAACCAGAAGGAGCCGTCGCTGGCGACAATCACGTCGTTTAGAGAGTTAAACTGGCGGCCGTAAAAGCCTCCCACGATAAACTCGGCCTTATTTGGCGATTGAGCGGACATTTGCCATAGACCACCAGTCGTGTTTTTGGTGCCCTGGCCTGTCCAGAGGATGCCGCCATTGTGGTTTACGCCGCCATTGGGCAAGGGGATGGTCGAGTTAATGATCTCAGCCGTGACAGGGTTTGCGGTCACGCTCACCTTGGAGATCTTGACGGTTGTTTGGTTGGTTATTGGGTCGGTGTACATGTTGCTCGACATGAAGAGCTCGTCTGTTGTTGGGACGTAGACGCTTGCCTCGTGAGCAAAGGGGAAGTCATTGTTCTCCAGAATGACTTCGAGTTTTGGGGCGGAGCCAAGAATGTTATAGAAGGCATTGTCGTACACGCTGAATGCGGCTGGAATAGAGGTGCTTGCCGAGGTGGCTGTGTGTGAGAGGGTGGTGGTCATTGCGTGTGTCTCAGTCTTACGCGAGAGATGATGGACTAACTTGAAGGATCCTGGGGATTTTCTTCAGGGGAAGAACCCGCTACCTTATTTACGTTTAGGGAGTATTTAAAGTGAGCTTAGTTTTTTTTTTTTTTTTTTTTTCTTTCTAGAATAAGATGATGTCAGAAAATCCACCTCTCGCTGGGTGAACAAACCAAATCATGGTGGAGTTCTATAGCTCCTGGGCGTTGAGCCAGAAATTGATTAGATCGACGCTGGTCCACGATCCACGGCTGGGAATTCGCCGAGGTTTCACCTTGTGCAGGTTAACCATACATGTAGTATGTGAAGCTTGGCGTTGGAAAAATTAGCTTGACTTTTGAGGAAACACCTTGGATGATTATGAGGCATTGGTCATGTTCCATTTCAATATTGACGTTCGTCACTCTTGCGGGCACTAGTGGGCACTGGTTTGAGTATTGGGTGTTGACGAGGGTCACGGAGTTTGAACCAAGTCTTGAGCTGTAGTATATATGGTTTCCTAGTATGCAGGGCGAAAGGAATTCCAGTCTTATTCGCTACCAGTACTGTAACAAGAAAGGTTTGGATCTTAAAGTCGCTGCCAAGAGTGTTAGTGCAAGCTGCATTTGCTTTTGACCATTCAGATTTGAACTGAGAAGGGATGTATATAGGATGACTGGATTAGAGAATATGTGCTATTAGATATCCTCATAGCCTTGAAGAAATTGATTGCTGATGCCGTACCAGCAAGTTGACTGTGAGACGTATGAATTGGGTTAATGGATATAAATCGGTCACAAAGCGCGACTCGAGTCTTGTGAAACTCAAGTTGGTCCCGATATTGTTTGTATCAGCAGAGAGTTCACAGAATATGGAGGGGTCGAGAGTGACTGTTGTAAGATCACGCTTAGCGACACGTCGAGATAAAGAATAATCAGAATGAAAACAATGGTCTAGTCAATAATCATGTTCATAGTGCGGATAGATACATGATCAATCACTTTGCCCCATCTCTTAAGGCCGCGTAGCCCCGCGGCAATCAGTTGTTCCGCTCTGCCCCACTCATGCCACTTTCTGATAACGGAGGAGTCAGAACTCAGGACCACTGGTCCACTGCTGTATCCCGACTCCCGACCGGTGACCATACTAGTCAAACATTGTGGACTTCAGCTCAATATTTCCTCATATTCATTTGGATTTGGGTCCGTCACCCCTCAGGCACAATGGCACCCCTCGTAACATTGGCCACCTGTGCTCTGAACCAGTGGAGTCTGGACTTTGAGGGAAATTTGAGGCGCATCAAGCAGAGTATTGTCAAAGCCAAGGCGGCCGGTGCAACTCTGCGTGTCGGCCCTGAACTCGAAATCCCAGGATATGGTAAGACTGCCCTACAGTGATATATTCAACTTCTGGAAATCTTCTTGTCGCTCTAACCTTGTACCAGGCTGCTTGGACCACTTCTTAGAGACCGAAGTATATGAGCACTCGTGGGATTCTTTGTACTCTATCTTGACCGATGAGTCACTACATGGAATCATCATCGATGTCGGTCTGCCTCTACTCCACCGGAATTGCAGATACAATGCACGTGCCATCGTTCTGGATGGGAAGATCCTGTGTCTTCGCCCAAAACTGTATCTCGCCAACGATGGCAATTTCCGTGAGATGCGCTTCTTCACGCCGTGGAACAGGCCCAGACACGTAGAGCAATATTACCTCCCACCGCTGATCCAGAAGCACCAAGGTGCCCGCCATGTGCCAATTGGTGATGTTGTTCTCTCCACAATCGACACTTGTTTGGCTGCCGAGACGTGTGAAGAGTTATTCACGCCTAACAGCCCTCATATTAACATGTATGCTTGAATCTTCATTCCCGATCTAGTCCAATTTCGACGCTAACATGGATATCTCTAGGGGACTCAACGGAGTGGAGATCTTTACGAATAGCAGTGGAAGTCACCACTCACTCCGAAAGCTTGATGAACGAATTGCCCTTATTCAAGAAGCCACTCGTAAGAATGGCGGTGTCTACCTATACTCCAACCAACTTGGATGCGATGGAGATCGGCTTTACTATGATGGCTGTGCGATGATCTTCGTTAACGGTGACATTGTGGGACAATCAAGTCAATTCTCGCTGAATGAGGTTGAAGTTGTCGTGGCCACAGTCGATTTAGAAAAAGTACGAGCTTATCGATTTGCCCCATCGCGTGGCTTACAGGCAGTAGCGGCACCGGAATACCAGCGGATTGAGGTGGATTACTCTCTTTCCCATGATAATCTCGATCTTGAGTTCGACTTGCGGCCTACTGCCCCCCGGCCAGCGCGGTATCACCTCCCTGAGGAGGAAATTGCTTTGGGACCCGCCTGTTGGCTATGGGATTACCTTCGGCGCTCCAAGGCCGCTGGGTTCTTCGTTCCATTGTCCGGTGGAATCGACAGTTGTGCGACGGCGACAATTGTTTATTCCATGTGTCGCTTGGTCATTACAGCTATCAAGGAAGGGAATGAGCAAGTCATAACTGATGTCAAGCGGATTGCCGCTTACTCATCGACTCTCCCTCAAACAGCAGAAGAGCTGTGTAATCAGATTTTCTGTACATGCTACATGGGAATGGAGAACCAGAGCAGCAAGGAAACTCGGGACCGTGCAAAGGCCTTGTCCGAGCGGATTGGGTCGTATCACACTGATGTCAATATTGACAATATGTTCAATTCTACGAAGAACATCCTCACTCAGGCCACGGGCTTTGAACCGAAATTCAAGGGTTAGTCATGCTGCCTTCACAGAAAGTAAACTCACATGCTGACAGATTCCAATCTTTTACAGTCCATGGAGGTTCGAACACATCAAATCTCGCACTTCAAAATATCCAGGCACGGTCCAGAATGGTGCTTGCGTACTACTTTGCTCAAGAGCTATGCGAGGTCCGCAATCGTCCCGGCGGCGGCTCTCTTCTGGTCTTGGGAAGTTCCAATGTAGATGAATGTCTTCGTGGATGTAAGTATTGCTACACAATCATCTTCCCTATCAGTGGAACAGAATACTCACGCCCGGGCAGATCTGACCAAATACGACTGTTCCTCTGCCGATATCAACCCCATTGGGTCAATCAGTAAAGTGGATCTCAAGCGGTTTATTGACTGGGCATCGAAGGACTTTGAAATGCCCATTCTTGTGGACTTCCTGGATGCCATCCCCACGGCGGAATTGGAGCCAATCACGGAGAACTATGTGCAAAGCGACGAGGTTGACATGCAGATGACCTATAGCGAACTCTCGCGTTTCGGAAGACTGAGGAAAGTGGATCATCTGGGGCCATATGGAATGTTCCTTCGTCTTTTGGACGAATGGGGCGGCGAAGGAAAACTTAGCCCCCGTGAGATCGGCCATAAGGTGAAGTTGTTCTTCCATTTCTATCAGATCAACCGGCACAAGCAAACCGTTGCCACTCCGTCTTACCATGCGGAGAACTACAGCCCTGATGATCATCGATTTGATCTTCGGCCATTTGTGTACCCACCTGGATTTGAGAGTTGGTCATTCAGGAAGATTGACGAACGGGTGGAAGCTTTGGAGCAGCGGAAGAAGCGACAGGAGGCGTAGGTTACTAGTATGTGTTTTTTTTTTTTTTTTTTTTTTTTTTTCTCTGAAAGTTTGGGGATGTTGGCAGGTGTGTATGTATGGCTTCATTCCAATATTTGAAGGTTGGGATGTTGAGATACTAACATTTGAAAGATTACACATGCACCTGCAGTGTTTGTAGCTACTATACTAGTAGTATTGAGTACCTACTATGTAGGATATGCACTATGTACTTTCAATGTTCCGTGTGCCGCAGTGGGGATTGCCAAGAAACCTTCAAATGTTAGCAAAAACCAAAGATTACCAGTCCTCAAGTTAGTATAGTAGTGTCATTTCCTGGAAATGCGTTTCAGCTTGTTTAGTCAATGATCTTATGGCCGAAATAACTAACTGAACTATTATGTGGACTGGTATTTTTTCTTTCCTTATGGAGATCAAGGTAATCTATTCAGGATGAGTGAGATGACGAAGCCTTTGGGGCTATTTATCCGAGTGGAAAAAAGAGATTCAAATATTGTGATTCAGTTACAGACACCAGACACTATACCAAGAGTACCTACATATATGTAATCTCCAAATGTCAGAAAACATTGAATGTATATTCTCCATTGACGTGTATATCCACTTTGACCCCCTTAAGGAAATGTAACAAATTCTAAGAAAATCTAGAATCTCGGGAATCAAAACGCCCCAATTCCTGACTATTTGGGGATTTGTGATAACCCGTGCATAAGAGGGGGAAATGAAGGAAATTACGTAGAATCAAACAATTTCCCCCCCAAAAAAGACAAAAAAAGACAAAAACCAGTGGACAAAAAGTGCCCAGTTGATATATCAACCGATTTCCATATACTCCCCCCGCGTCATCTCAATGAAAAAAAAACCAGCCACTCCTTTTTCCCATCTCCACGTGTGAATAGCCCGTTCATTGGCCGGTGTAACTTGTAGGACCCCCCTCTTTCCCCTGGTGTGATTCTCTTCTTTTATTAACATTCCATTCGAGAAGAACCAAAAGATTATACAGGAATTTGGGGAAATTCAAGAAAGGAAAAAAAAAAAGGAGAATCCCTAATCCTGGTTTGCTGTTGTGGTGGTACTCAACCTTCCGGGCGCCAAAAGTTCTGGGTTCTGGGAATTGGGAAAATTGGAAAATTCTCCTGACCCCTCGGCCCAATTTCAATCGGTGTCTCGTGTAGAGAGACCCTCCCCCCAAAAAATTACAGAAGGAAAAGAAAAGAGAAACCTTGGAAAAGAAAGAGGGAGAACACACACACAGAGAGAGAGAGAGAGAGAGAGAGAGAGAGAGAGAGAGAGAGAGAGAGAGAGAGGGAGAGAGACAGAAAGAGAGACATTCGCCATCATGAGTGACGGGTTCTCGTTGAAATTCCGTCGCCCTTCGAGCAAACTGCAGAAGGAGTCTCCTAGCTTCAGTTCACGCATTCTTCGGAGTCATCAAAGCACATCTTCCTTGAAACGTCATCCCTCTGCACCCGTTTATCCGCGTTCCTCTTCTAATAGCAGTCGAGAACATACCCGCACTCGATCCAACGCCTACGGTTCATCATCATCCTCGCTTGAGCAACATAGTGACGGTCCTTCCCCCGTCCAGAACGAGCATTCGTTCTTTCCCAACAGCCACAGTTCCCGCGCCCGTCAAAATCGCTTCTCCTACGATCAGCACAGTTCGGATGAATTAACTAGCACCCCCTTCGAGACACGGGGCATGCTCAGTGCTTTGGATGAGAATTGCGCTGAAACCTCCGACTCCCTCTCTCCGCCCCATAATCCCCCGCCCTTGCACTCCCAGCAGTCTAGCCCGATCAGCCCGGATCCACGACACCGCTCCTTCCTGCGACAGTCAGCCAGCTTCACCACCCTACCCTCCCGAATGGATCCCTTTGCCCATCGGGAGACCGAGCGCCCGACAAACTCCAAGCGTCATTCCGATGAGGGGAGTGGCCATACCCGAGGGGGGAGGAGCAAGAAGGCCAGCTTCTCCAGTTTTGTGAATAGCATGCTAGGCTCCCCCCGCAACATCAAGATCTCGTCTCCGGAGAACCCGGTCCACGTCACCCATGTAGGTTATGATAATCAGACGGGCCAGTTCACCGGTTTGCCCAAGGAGTGGCAGCGACTGCTACAGGAGAATGGCATTTCGAAGAAGGAGCAGGAAGAACATCCACAGACTATGATGGATATCATGCGATTCTATGAGAAGAACACCCGTGGCGATGACGATGAAGTTTGGCACAAATTCGATAACGCACATGGGAATGATAACGGCCGAGCACCCTCTCCACCGGGAAGCCCCCGTTTCCCCCAGAATCACGAAGGTAGCTTTGAGAATCCCCGGTCGCCGCCTCCCGTTCCGAAGGGACCACCAGGAGGACCGCCTCCCCCGGCCTCATTGACCTCCGCTGCCGTCTCCCCACCGTTGGGCAGCCTGATCCCTCATCGAGCCCCTCCAAAGCCCCCCGGCATGACACCCGCCCGACCGCCGCCGAAGCCTCCTATATCTCACGGACCAGTTTCTCAGCGCCTGCCCGAGGCCTATGGAATGGGAACACCACCCACCACCGAGCCAACGGCGTTGCCTATCGATACCCGGGGTCTCTCTGGTTCTCGAAATGGCACCCAGACTCACGAATCGAACGTTGTGGCCTCGCCAACCCAATACCAACGACAGCAGGAGCAGGTCATGGCGGCCGCCCAGGAAGCAATCGCATCTAAAAAGCTGGATCGGAGCCCGAGCCAGCGCCAACCTCCCCAGGCACCTCAACTCGCGCCAATTGCGACAAATGTTCCTCAGAGTTCTGCCGATGCCTCTTCTGCATCAGCCGCGCGGGCACCCCCGGCAGCTCGGCCGCGTCAGCCCAAGCGCCAGAGCAATATTATGGATGTACGAGCACGCCTGTTAACAATTTGTAATCCGGCCGATCCTACTCAAATATATTATAACCTCAACAAGGTTGGACAAGGTGCTTCAGGTGGTGTGTATACTGCTTATGAAAATGGCAACAACAATTGTGTGGCCATTAAGCAGATGAACCTGGATCTTCAGCCCAAGAAGGATTTGATTATCAATGAGATTCTTGTGATGAAGGATAGCAAGCACAGGAATATTGTGAATTTCCTCGAGAGCTACCTTCACGGTTTGGATTTATGGGTTGTCATGGAATATATGGAAGGTGGTAGTCTTACGGACGTGGTCACCTATAATATTATGAGTGAGGGTCAGATTGCATCAGTATGCCGAGAGGTAAGTCTTTATTCGTCATGACTCATTGATTGTTTCTGTGATAAGATGCTAATAGTTCTAAAAACAGACGTTGAACGGACTCCAGCACTTGCACTCGAAGGGTGTCATTCACCGTGACATCAAGTCTGATAACATTCTTCTCTCGTTGGATGGTAATATTAAACTGAGTAGGTCCCCTCACCCCCAAACTAACAAAAAAAGAAGAAAAGAAAAAAACAACCTTTTTTTTGGCTCACCTAAGAAGATTGAAGCTGATTGATTACTTCCAGCCGATTTTGGTTTCTGTGCGCAAATCAATGATTCGCACAACAAGCGTAACACTATGGTTGGCACTCCTTACTGGATGGCTCCCGAAGTGGTCACCCGCAAGGAGTACGGTCGCAAGGTCGATATTTGGAGTTTGGGTATCATGGCTATTGAAATGATTGAGGGCGAGCCGCCATATTTGACAGAGTCCCCCCTGCGCGCGCTCTACCTGATCGCTACAAATGGAACCCCGACTATCAAAGATGAACACGCACTCTCAACAACATTCCGTGACTTCCTGCACCTCGCCCTTAAGGTGGATCCAGAGAAGCGAGCTTCTGCCCACGATCTTCTCAAGGTACGTTTCAATCCCTATACCTCGTTTCTGTTGGATAATACATTGACTGATATTCCCTACAGCATCCCTTCATGTCCATCTGTTCGCCCCTTACCCACCTAGCTCCTCTGGTCAAGGCTGCTCGTATCAGCCGTGCCCAAGAGAAGGCGCAGAAGGGCGGTGCCTAGATGATTGGCTTCTTATTCTTATTATCTTTGTCTCGTCTTTGTTTTTCCTTATACCACTCTTCCCGTCTTGTTCAGATACCCCCTCCCATCACACCCGATGATACTTCTAGATCCCGGCATGCCGACCCCCCCCCCCCCCCCCCCCCCCCCCGGAACTGCGAGGCAGTCCCCGTTTCTGTACCGATTTTGTTTTCCATAATATTTCTTGATGAACATCTCCTTTTGATGAAAAATGATCTGATCTCACAAACCTTGTTTTGACCCCGATCTGTCTTCCTCTCTGCTGGTCTATCTTTCTCTTTGTCATTCCCTCGGGGGCGTGTATGTGTGCACTTTGTAGCACCATCATGTTCGTTCTACGACTCCACCCCCTTGTTTTGAATTTGGTCAAGTGTGGTGATTCAGGTGTGACTTCGAGCTGTCTACTCCTTCATTATATTTGTTCTTGGACCTTGTGGGATTTAAAATGCGATTGTCCCATCGTATTCGGCGTTTTGAATCGCAAGAGGTATTTACTGGATTTGTGTTATATCACACTCATTCTACTTTTCCCGCATCTGTTTCAATGCAGGGTGTACTGGTCCGGTTCATGCTGGACGAACATGTTGATAAAATTTTTGCATAAACTTCAACATCCATAATACAAGCTGTTACAATCAACCAGACGAGACTGTTGGTCTGGTGACTGTTGGTCTGGTGGAGTGTCAAGATTCAGCCACGGGAGCGCATGAGCAAATCACAAAAAGCGAAAACTCCGTAGCCTATACTAAAGCAATAATATCTCTGCTTCAAAGGTTCCGCAGTAGAAAATTCTCCAGGCGATGGCCGGCGAAAGAGGCAATATGATTACTCGGTAGAAAATTTCGTTTCTTGCCTAGGCAGACACAATTATAACATTGGAATACGAAAAATCCCCTTATTCCAATCCGAGATACGAGCCAAGATGGGAATTATGGAGCTTCCAGATGCCCCCGTTTCGCCATCGTCATTGCTGACTCAACTCCATTTCCCGCCCAGACACAACATTGACACCTAGAAAGCCCGTCTCTCTTCTGCTCATCGATCGTGAACTGCTCGGGTGCGCGTGAGCTGTGAATTATTCGGCTCTTATATTTCTAATCCTCGTCTATCCCAATATACCCTCAACAGCGTCATCCTGACCTCAGCTCAGCCCGCACTTTGGAAAATCCCGACCCGCTCCCCGCATCGAAGGCCCAACTGACCATCGCTACGAACCGCATAGCTGACGAGACACTTCCCGTCAGTACACTGATTGATAACTGGGCTTTCCACCCCTCAATAATATCAGAAATACGTCACTCGTTGATTTTCAAGCCGAAAACTAAGCAATCAAACCGCCATAACGCCAGAGACCGGTGCCCCGACTTCCTGTCCACTCTACACCACTGTGACTGTTTGGCCTTTCGGGCGATACAAATCTGGCAATGTTTCGCGCTCAGCAGAATGCTTTTGATGATGCGGTCGGTAAGTTTGGTTGACTGTTTCTGTCGGCGTCGTGGTGCTACTCGTGCGCCTTTATGGGTACCGTGGAAGCCTGCTGGACACAGGCACTAGTCAAAGATGATCGATTGCTGACTACTGGAATTTCCAATATAGCGAAGGCGACCGATGAGAATCTGACTTCTGAGAACTGGGAATACATCCTTGTGCGTTTTTATTTTCTTTTCTACTTCTTCCGCCCCCAACCTTGCGCCAAGCTGGGTATGCCGCGATCGGGTGATTCAGACACGGAGAGCTAACTTGGTGCTCTTTTATGGTACAGGATGTCTGTGATAAGGTTGCTGCCGAAGAATCAGGGTAGGTGGTATCCTAAGTTTCTAGGACTATAATTTTATATCCTGGGAAAGTATATGCTAATGTCATATCCATTGTATAGTGCAAAAGAGGCGGTTGCTGCCATGATCAAAAGGATGGCTCACAGAAATGCGAATGTGCAACTTTATACGCTTGAGGTATGAAACTTCATCATTCCACTTTCTTGGCGCAATCGTTTGATTTCTTTCCTCCTCCCCCTAACTAACATTGGATTGTAGCTCGGCAATGCGCTGTCGCAGAACTGTGGCCTTAAGATTCATCGCGAGTTGGCATCAAGGAGCTTTACTGATGCGCTCCTGCGCCTGGCAAGCGATCGTGTAAGTGTATTCATTTGTTGGACTATGGATAACTTAATTGCTGATCACAAAGATCTTGTTCTCTAGAATACGCACCAACAGGTCAAGTCCAAGATTCTCGAGCGAATGGAAGAATGGACTGAGATGTTTGCATCTAACCCAGACTTCGGGATTATGGAACAAGCCTATATGAAGTTGAAGACCTCAAGTAAGAAACTTCGTATTTTTGGATATGCTCCATCGCATGTCACTGATGTATTCGCAGACCCAAACCTTCAGCCCCCTTCGAAGCCAGTGAAGAGCGCGATTACGGACGTTGACCGACAGAAGGAAGATGAGGAACTGCAGATGGCCTTAGCTCTGTCTGTCAAGGATAAGGCTCCTCCAATTCCCGTTGCTCAGACCGGGCCATCTGCTGCGGCTACTGTATCGAGGCCCGAAACAACTTCGCCTGCAGCCGAGTTACCAGCAGCTGCAGCTGGACCTGTGCCATCCGGCACATCGGCTGCTACTGTCTCGCGTGTCCGCGCCCTTTTTGATTTCCAACCCTCGGAGACTGGAGAGCTTCAGTTCCGCAAGGGTGATATCATTGCGGTCTTGGAATCAGTATACAAGGACTGGTGGAAGGGATCCTTGAGAGGCCAGACGGGAATTTTCCCTCTAAATTATGTAGAAAAACTTACTGACCCCAGTGTCGAGGAGTTACAGCGCGAGGTTCAAATGGAAGGCGAGGTCTTTGGCCAGCTGAAGAATGTCGAGAAGCTTTTGACCCTGTTGAGCACACGGAGCTCCGATCTCAATGTGCAGGAGAACGAAGAGATCAGTAATCTCTACCATTCAACCGTTGCTATTCGACCGAAGCTTATCGAGTTGATTGGAAAATACTCGCAGAAGAAAGGTTGGTATGTTTCCGGTGACACGAGAAGATTTACTTGCTCACAACTTTCTAGATGAATTCACTCAACTTAATGAAAAGTTTATTAAGGCGCGCCGTGACTACGAGTCGTTGTTAGAGGCCTCTATGGCTCATCCGGCACAACCCTATCCACGACCTGGACAACCCCAGTATGCCTACCCAGGTTCCAGTCAGGCTGGATACCCTCCTCAAGCGGACCAGCGATACTTTAGTCCTCAGCCCCAAGGTTAGACCAACCCTAAACTACTAGCTATCCCAAAATTTAACCATCCAACTTTTTTCTATAGAATCTCAACCCCCACAGGTCCAGCCCAATGCGTACTATGGCGCGGAGCAAACAATGCCCTACCGCCCTGCATCTCATTCTCCCGACCCTCGTGCGCAGTTCCCGGGCGGGCCTCAGCAAAAGCCGATGACACAGCAGGCACCCCCATCCGACCCTTACTCGTCTGCTGGACACCGCCCCCAGTCTACATATGATCACCCGCAAGAATTGAGTACGTCTGTTTATGATTCCCCCGTGGAACATCCCGTCGGCCAGCGCCCAAGTTACCCTCTCAATAGCCAAGCACCAGCGCTGGGCCACCAGCATTTTCAGCAGCAGCAGCAGCAGCAGTCGCAGGGGCATGAATATGCGCCTCCAGCTCACGTGGGTGAAGAGGCAAATCAGCAGCCCCCTGCATCCCAGTACCCTCCTCCGCAACAACCACAACAGCCGCCATACCCCGCCTCACCGGCTGTTCATCAAGCTCCCTCTCACCAGCCTCCTCCGGTCCCTGGCTCAACACAACAATCCGCACAATACACTGCTTTCAATCCCGCCCCCTCGGCTCCCCCGGGTGCAGAGTACCAGGCATACCAGCCTGCACAGGGTGGAGCTTCTCCCTCAAACCCAGCTACATTTTACAGATAGTACTCCGGATTCCATTTTTCGACAGCTGTGTAGTGAATACTGAAGTCACTGGTATCATTCTTGTTATCCGCTATCAAATGTTGGGTGTTCGATTCCCATTGTCTCGAATGTTGCTTGCTCGACTCTTTGTGTCTACTACTACCTACCCTGTATTTAGCCGATCATTCTTCCCAGATAGACCAAGCTGTAGTTTGGAACCTTTCAAGGTTGGAAGCATTATGTTGTCAGTACATACCTACTAGTAGGTGCCCATATACCTGCCTATGCCTTCAATGATTTATATCACCTCCGACCTTCGAGTCGTATATTATCTACATTCGGTATCAACCATTCCACTGGAATATTACGTAGGTAGTACTTGAGTAGCAATTGAGTCTACCCTACCAGTAGATAGGCACCTGGGCACGATGTCGCTCGAATCAATGCTTAATTCTTCCCAATCAATTGAGGTCTATTTCCTTGAGATTTTCCAGGTCATGATCTGTTGAAGAATACACCCCTGGAATCTACCTGTGGACTTGAATGCGATGCATCCAGGTAAATCTTTCTTCAAATGTTTGGACGGGCTGCCAACCTTAGAACTTACTCAACATTGAATAACATCTCCTTGAAACTATACCAACATTGAAATAAATTCCAAACTGAAATTTTGAATGTTTCCAACCCTTGAACACATCTGTGCAGTGGAGGTTTTTCTTTTTCAGTCTCCAAACTAAATCTATATCTGGAATATCTCGTTCCTCACGTGACCTACAAGCGCGCCGACGTCGCCACGTGACAAAGTCGACACCTCAGTCCCGCAACAAGTCGCCAGGCGGAGGACAGCAGGTGCCTCGCACTTTCAACGGCTTGATCCTCAGTCTTGCATTGGCATAGGTTAAAGCAGTCATTACTACATATACCCAGCTAAAATACGACCGCCTAATTATAAACCCTATATATACGACGATCAGGCCCTTCACCAGTCTGGCTGCCCAATAGCTCCCACCTTCCCCGCAGTCGCGTCCTTGCCTCGCAGACGATGCCCGGCTTTGGCGTATTCCCACGAGGGTGAAGGGCACACTTCATAATCCTGTTGGATTCGACAGCAATTTCCCTACCGGCGACGCCAATACTATAACGGTCTTTTGGGGTCCAAACCTTTAGTGCGGACCGCCATCATGGAAGCTGATTGGGATGAGCTGTCGCGTATGCAGATGCCACCGCCCAGTCCGCATGGCATGCCCACGAATGCGACGGCGGTGGCATTTGATGATGTTATGGAACTTTTATGGGCGGGAAATGAATATGTGAGTTTGATTCTATAGTGCTGCCATCTAGCAGAATTGGGATCGACATGAAGCATTTGAAAGGTCAACTAATGCTTTGATTTTCCGTTTTTCTCTCTCTTTCATCAGGGCCGCATCACTTCTTTCTATGGACCCGAACTCCAACGATATACCTCTGTACGGGCGCACCCGGTCGCTGAAGGGATGGTCCGACAAATTGCTTTTCATGAGCGCGGTGTGATCTCATTGTCGTCGAAAAGTGTGCATATGATTACCCGACGCGGTTTGACGCAGTGGCATATTGCCGATGATGAAATGCTTGACCTTCGATGCATGAGCTTCACTGCACAGACAAATCGAATTTTGGTGGCTGGCTGCCAGCGTGTGATGTTTACGATCGACATAGACAAGGGTACGATTGTCGACAAGTTGCCCACCGAGCACAACTATACACTCATGAAGAAGAGTCGATATCTCTGTGCGGCTACAGATAACGGCTCCATTAATGCCCTCAGTTTGTTGGATTTCAGCGTTGTCAAGTCTTGGAAGGCCCACGGCACTGCTGTGAATGACATGGACGCGCGAAATGACTTATTGGTTACTTGTGGTTTCTCGGTTCGACAACTTGGTTCATCAATAGTGGACCCTTTGGCAAATGTGTATGATTTGAAGACACTGACTCCATTGCCTCCAATTCCGTTCCATGCTGGTGCGGCATATGTACGGATGCATCCGAAGCTACATACGACGAGTTTTGTGGCGTCGCAGACTGGGCAACTCCAAGTTGTAGACCTGATGAACCCAAATGCTGTCAATCTACGACAAGCCAACGTGACATTGATGTTGGGACTTGAGATTTCACCCTCGGGTGAAGCTTTGGCTATAAACGACGCAGAATGTGCTATTCATCTTTGGGGCTCACCGACCAAAATCCACTTCAATGAGATGAGCAAAGAAACAGAGCTTGCAGACGTGCCAGCCCGCTCACCAGCGGTTGACTGGTCCCCTGAAACCCCACTGAACATGATCGGAATGCCATATTATCACGATCGACTTTTCTCGGCATGGCCCAGTCACCTCATATTTGAGATTGGTAGCCCACCCGTACAACTTGATCAATCCTTACTTCCATACTTGCGTCCGGCGGAGGTGGGCCATGGCGCTCCAAATCCACGAAAGACACGCAGATACCAGGTCGAGAATACCCGCGCTTTGGCGACAGCGGAGCCAGCCCTCATCGCGCCTAAGTTCCTGAGCGAAAAGGCTCGGGATCATGGCAAATCAAAGTCCGATGGTTCAATCGCTGATGCGGCTGAGGCATTGGCGGGGGCCAAGATCAATGGAGAAAGTGACGACGATCCGCTGCTTAAATACAGCAATGTTGAGATCAAATATAGTCGCTTCGGCGTTGACGATTTTGACTTTCGGTAAGAGCTTCTTCGCCAGAATACCCGTGGAATTTATACTGACTTTGAATATAGATTCTATAACAAGACCAAATTCTCTGGCCTGGAAACCCACATTGCCAATTCCTTCACAAATTCTCTCCTTCAACTGTTCAAGTTCATCCCTTTGTTCCGAAACCTTGCCCTTCACCATGCTGCAGGCTCTTGTATCTCTGAATATTGCTTGTTGTGCGAGCTGGGCTATCTGTTTGACATGCTGGAAAAAGCAAATGGTCAGAATTGCCAAGCAACGAATTTACTAAAACTATTCAGTAGCTTCAGAGAGGCTTCTAACATGGGATTATTGGAAGAAAACCTCACAAACAAGTCCCTTTCTACCGCCATCCAAGCCGTGAACCGCTTCTTCTTGACTCAAGTATCGTGTGACTTCCGCACTATCCAGCCCAATTCCGAAGAGCTGGATCAGCGGCTCTCAACATTTGCTTCCGAGTCGATCCGGTGCATGTTTTGTCAGAATGAGACTGTTCGCCCTGGGAATTCTCTCGCCAACGAGCTTCTCTATCCAAATATGGACATGAAACAAGCGCGTCGCAACCCGGCCTTCCGGTTCTCCAATATCCTACGCGCTAGCATTGAACGCGAAACACAGAATCGTGGGTGGTGCAACTACTGCCGACGCTATCAGCAGGTGATGATTCGAAAGACTGTACACCGGATGCCTCTGGTCTTGGTTCTCAATGCAGCAGTTTCAACCAATCCCATCTGCCGCAGGCTATGGGCTATGCCTGGATGGTTGCCGGACGCTGTGGGAGTAATTATTGAGAATGGTCAAGTGATGTGTTTCGAAGGCGAAGATCTTACCCTCAGAATTCAGAATAAAACTTCCGGCTTGGCAGTGTATGATTTGGTTGGCCTTGTGGCAGAAATTGATATTGCAGAACATCAAAAGCCGCACTTGGTGTCCTTCGTTAACGTTGCTGTTTCAGAGCAAGAACCCCAAGAGCCAAGTAAATGGCATTTGTTCAATGACTTTTTAGTTGCCGAAGTGGAGCGCGATGAAGCATTGGGCTTTACGCAGAATTGGAAACAGCCTTGTGTGCTAGCTTTCCAAGCACGAGATCCCCGCCATGCTGTTGATGACTCATGGAAGAATGCCCTCGATACCACACTACTCTTCCGAGGAACATCATCGAATGATGGTCAGCAAGTTGAATCTTGTCAAGCCCTTGATAAAGAGGAGAAACCTAAGCCTGGTACGCCTGTTGCGCTCGACACCGAGTTTGTCGATCTCGAGAAGGCCGAGATAGACGTCAAGGCAGATGGCTCACAGGAGATTGTTCGGCCCAACAAAAGCGGCCTTGCTCGAGTCTCTGTTTTACGTGCTTCGGGGATCCAAGAAGGCGTGCCCTTCATCGATGACTACATCACCATTCGCGAGCCGATTGTCGATTATGTCACACAGTATTCTGGCATCAAACCCGGTGATCTGGATCCACGAACAAGTGAACATAATCTCGTGCCCCTCAAGACCGCTTACAAGAAGCTATGGCTTCTTCTCAATCTGGGATGCATTTTCGTGGGCCATGGTCTGGCTTCCGACTTCCGCAAAATAAACATCCAAGTGCCCAAGTCGCAGACCGTTGATACCCAGTATCTCTTCTTCCACCCCGGCAAGAACCGGCGACTGAGTCTCCGTTACCTCGCCTGGGCCGTGTTCAAGGAGTATATCCAAGAAGAGCCTAATCCAGAAACCATCCAGGGTCACGACTCCATCGAAGATGCGCGCATGGCCATGCGTCTATGGAAGAAGTTCCAGGAGTACGAGGACGCAGGCGTGGCCAACCAGATGCTGGAAGAGATCTTCCGTGAAGGATCCAAACTTGGCTTCCGGCCTCCTCCCAAGAATGCGACTGTGACCGTTCTTTCTCGCCCCGGCACCGCCGTGACCATGCAGAACAGCGGCACCAACACCCCCTCTACCCCCGATGCTACTGCTGCGGCTGTATCTGCTGCAGCTACTGCCGCCGCTAACAGTGCCGCCGTTAATGCGGCACCGATAAGCGCTCCCAGCACTCCTCGTCAGGCTTTCCGGCGATCCATCGCCCTCACCCCGAGTAATGGTAGCTTTTCTGGACCTGGAGCTGGTGATTTCTTTGGTGGAAGCCCATTACGATAGATTCGAACCCCTCCCGGTCTGACTTGGCGACCTCTCGTTCTTAGTACCCTTTTTGGTGGAAACAGGACCTACTACTTAAACTACGAATACAGAAATACATACAATCTCAATATTTTCTATTGCCTACTACTAGTTAACTAGTAGTTAGTAGTAGTGTTATGACTATCCTTGTCTTGAATTACGTCATGGAAGTTTAGGAGTAATACGCATCCACGCTAGTCCTAGTATGGTATAGCTTTAGTCATAAGAGAAAACGCGGTGTTTTCAAATGTTGACTGGTAACAGACCTCGTTACTTGTTCTTGCACGCCATTCCTGGCAACAGAAACCCCTCCAATTCGGTGGCCCTTCGAACTTTGCAGCCACGAACTCCTGGCCATTCCTTTTCTGTTTTGAAATTTCACACCCCGAGAAAGCACTTTGGGACTACCCCGCCCCCACCGCCCCTCCGCACCATAGCTCACAGCCTTTTTTGAGCCTGACCGCCAACCAACACCGCCCAAATGTCGAGACACCGCGTGAAGAATGTCGGATACGACGACGACGATTATTCGGACGATGGTTATGATTCACCCGACCCGGAGGAACAAGAACACCTGCAACGGTGCACCGATGATGTTCTTTCCCAGCTCCGCGCGGGCACCTCGCCGGTGATCGCCACGAAAGACGAAGTCCAAGAGGCGCTTTGGCATTATTATAACGATGTAGAAAAATCGGTCAATTATCTACGAGGTACATCCAATTGTTTCTTTTTGTTTTCCTACCTTTCCTACCTATTGCCAAACTTCAGAAACTTTGCGTGATGAGTTTGTCTATCGGGGTTTGCTTGGGTCATTCAAGGAGTTCAAAGCATTTTCTAATTGGTGGTTGGTTTCTAGGCAAGAAGGAGAAGGAGGCAAAGAAGCCGCAGACGATCACCACTTCGCAGAAGAGCGAGGTTAAAGGTAAGCTTTACGGTTTATTTGTTTCCTGAATATCACGGTTGTATGGTTGGGCTCGGCATTCAATGCTTAGATGGTCAAATGGTATATAAAAAGGTGTGTTTAAACAGGTTCCTAGTGGACTTGCAGATCATTTCAAACATTTAGGACTCCGCGACTGACTCCAACCATTTGAAGTATTGGCAAATGTTCTAACTGGTTTTCCAGTCCCGGGATTTCCGGCGCCTATCTCGCCCCCGATTGCGCATTTCTCGGCTGCCGATTTCTTTCGTGATTCTCCTTGGCTCAATATTCCGCCTCATCGAAAGGCCGATATCTTGATAGAACCTTTATATACTCGAATGGGTCTGTTGGGTGGTGCACCTGAAGCCGGTAAAGTTTCCAAATTGGCTGCATTGGCTGCGGCCCGCAAGAAAAGGGAGGAGAACACCTCGTCTTCTCCACCAGAGGCTTCGCAGTCCGTCCAGTCAGAACGGCCACCTGTTGAGTCAAAGGTCTCGTTACGCGAGAGGCTCGCTGCAAGCAAGTCTGCGAAGTCTGCGAAGTCTGCGGATGGTCTTGGCGGTTTGCGCCGACTGGCAAAGCCTGCTCCTACCCCTGCACCTACTGCACCTGCACCTGCATCTGCACCACCTTCACCCCCAAAACCGGCACCACCTGTTCCCTTGGTCAATGTTCCAACTGTTGAATCCAAGCCTGCAGAACAAGCTGAAAAGGAAGCAATAAAGGAAGAGTTGGAGCCGATTCAAACTGCACCTGATATACGCGCATCCCCCTCAATGTTTGCTAGTGCAATTGTTGGCAATCAACCAAGATACACTAAGGCCGAGCCTAGCCATATACCTTCGCAAACCGTTGATTTGCTTCAGATTTATGGTCAGGATCATGCTGAACCATTTGATTTTGCAGGCCCGAGCCCCGATGATGTAGTGCTCAATGCACAAAATACAGCTAAAGGTTTGGCGATTCGCAGAAAGGGTTGAAGTCCATTCACCTAATGACGTGTAGGATTTAAATCCCAAACTCCTGTCTCCAAGGCAGCCGGCAACAAGAAGAACCAAGGTGATCTTGCTGGGGGCATGAATAACCTCACAGTGGAGGAGAAAGTGACCGTCAAGAGCAAGAACTTGGATGTCTTGGCAGAATACAACAAGTCCACAAGAAAGAAGTCTGCCAACTTTGTGGTGATTGGTAAAATATTCTCGTCATAAGGCAGTTTTGGAATTATCACTGATCGCGATATAGGTCATGTTGATGCTGGAAAGAGCACATTAATGGGAAGATTATTGGCAGACCAGGGAGCGATAGACCAGCGTACATTGGATAGGTATCGCAAAGAGGCGGAGAAGATCGGAAAGGGTTCTTTTGCCCTAGCGTGGGTGTTAGATCAGGGATCAGAGGAACGTGCACGGGGCGTTACAATCGATATCGCGACCAACCAATTCGAGACTGAAACCACGGCGTTTACCATTGTCGATGCCCCGGGACATCGAGATTTTGTCCCTAACATGATTGCCGGTGCTAGCCAGGCCGACTTTGCGGTCCTGGTAATCGATTCTAGCGTGGGCAAGTTCGAATCTGGCTTGAAGGGCCAGACAAAAGAGCATGCTTTACTAGTGCGCAGCATGGGCGTCCAGAAGATTGTGGTGGCTGTCAACAAGATGGATACTGTTCAATGGGACCAGTCCCGATTCGAAGAGATTGAGCAACAAATTTCATCATTCTTGACAACTGCTGGATTTCAGGAAAAAAACATTTCTTTCATCCCATGTTCGGGTGTGCTAGGAGACAACATTAGCCGACGGAGCGATGACTCTCTCGCATCATGGTACACTGGCCAGACATTGATTGAGGAACTGGAGACTTCGGAACCTTCGACACACGCGCTTGACAAGCCACTTCGCATGACGATCGGTGATGTCTTCCGTGGCGGCGTGCAAAATCCGGTCTCGATATCTGGCCGTCTCGATGCTGGCAGCTTACAAGTGGGAGACCAAATCTTAACCATGCCCAGTGGAGAGACAGCATTGATCCGCAGTCTGGAGGTAGATGGAGAGTCTAGTGAATGGGCTGTGGCCGGACAAAATGTTGTGTTGAACTTGGCAAACATCGACCCAACACACTTGCGCTCGGGCGATGTAGTATGCCGTGCATCTTCGCCTATTCCAACCATCACCAGCTTTACTACCAAGGTTCTGGCCTTTGAACATCTGATGCCTATGCTCGTGGATGTACACCGTGGTCGTCTACATGTTCCAGGTCGCATCAGCAAACTGGTTGCGACTCTGGATAAAGCCACGGGTGCGCCTATCAAGAAGCGGCCTAAGATCGTGGCTCCGGGTACGGTGGCACGTGTGGTTGTGGAAATGGATACGGCAGTTCCCCTCGAGGCACCGACTAGGATTGTTTTGCGCGCCGGGGGGTCGACTGTGGCGGCTGGGTTGTTGGAATAGATCTCGGGATATTCAAGCAAAAGCATTAGCAACCCTTGGAAACCTTGGAAGAGACCCCGATGCCCTTCATAAGAGAGGACTGTAAATATTCAATGTTTTGACTATGGGGTGGTCTGGTTTTTTGTTCGTCTAGATATCTTCAATGAGTATCTTCCTAGGTTGAATTAAATCTTGCCATGTCCAACATGTTGAATGTTACAGTATTACCCATTGCTGGGTAAAGAGGGTTTCTGCACAGTCCCTGCGGCTCTGTCGATCCCTGTTCTGGGGGGCCCATGCTTTCTAATCGGCATACCCCGAATTGTCGTAACGGATAAGGATTCGTGTATGTATGGGGGTTTTCAGGGTTACGTACTTCATTTCCAGGCCATTATTACTCCTCTTTTCTTTTGTTCTTACATACAGTACGTGTTCAAGTACGTACCCGATAGTGTATCAGGGCGTTTTCTAGTAATTTCGATTATTTATTTTACTTGGTTCCCGGACCCACTAAACAACCACCTTCCACCAATCACCACGCGAGGAGTGACCTGAACGGCGTCCACTGAAAAGGACAGCATGGCGCTATTCGAACCCTTAATACAAGTAACCCTCTTTGCTCCGTTTCCTCTTCTCTCTTCTTCATTCCTTTCCTTTCGACCAACCCACCCCCCATACCCTTAACCCACTTTCAAGGGTCATTGAGTACAACACGTCTCTGTGTTGAACTCTGCGCTGTTACACCAAGCGCGCGTGAAGCTTCGATCTCGATAGCTTCTTTTTTTTTTCTTTTTCTTTTTCACATCTTCCCCTTGGGGTGATCCTGCTTTGGAAGGAATCTTAACTTCTTATCACTATACATACATTCGCAATGGCAGGAATTGCGAGCCGCGATGGCGCCTCCAAGCCCTTCGCTTGGACTACCGTCTTCTATCTTCTCATGGTTCTGCTTGCGCCTTTAGCCCTGTTCAGTGGCAGCGCGCAGGCTCAAGATAACGGTGTCGAGGAATACGGCACCGTCATCGGTATTGATTTGGGAACTACCTACTCGTACGTTATCCCTTTGCCTCTTCTCTGCGGACTAAAACACGTGGCTAACCTTTCAACAAAGTTGTGTCGGTTTGATGCAAAACGGAAAGGTTGAGATTCTCACCAACGACCAAGGAAACCGTATCACTCCCTCCTACGTGGCTTTCACCGATGATGAGCGCCTCGTTGGTGACGCTGCCAAGAACCAATATGCCGCCAACCCCACACGTACCATCTTCGATGTCAAGTGAGTGGCGAGAACCTGCTGATGGAACGAAAGACGAAATTGTGTGGCTAATATTTAATTCAGGCGTCTGATCGGTCGCAAGTTTGACGACAAGGTTACCCAACAGGACGCCAAGAACTTCCCCTTCAAGGTTGTCAACAAGGATGGAAAGCCTAACGTCAAGGTTGAGGTCAACAAGGTCAACAAGATCTTCACCCCTGAGGAGGTTTCCGCCATGATTCTCGGCAAGATGAAGGAGATCGCTGAGAGCTACCTCGGCCACGCTGTGACCCACGCTGTTGTTACCGTCCCCGCCTACTTCAACGATGCTCAGCGTCAGGCTACCAAGGATGCCGGTGTCATTGCTGGTCTTAACGTCCTCCGTGTTGTCAACGAGCCCACCGCTGCCGCAATCGCCTATGGTCTGGACAAGACTGGTGACGAACGCCAGGTTATTGTGTACGACTTGGGTGGTGGTACTTTCGATGTCTCCCTTCTCTCTATTGACCAGGGTGTTTTCGAGGTTCTGGCTACCGCTGGTGACACCCACTTGGGTGGTGAGGATTTCGACCACCGTGTTATGGACCACTTCGTCAAGCTCTACAACAAGAAGAACAATGTTGATGTTACCAAGGACCTCAAGGCCATGGGTAAGCTGAAGCGTGAGGTTGAGAAGGCCAAGCGTACTCTCTCTTCCCAGATGTCCACTCGTATCGAAATCGAAGCCTTCTTCGATGGCGAGGACTTCTCCGAGACTCTTACCCGTGCTAAGTTCGAGGAGCTGAACATGGACCTGTTCAAGAAGACCCTTAAGCCTGTTGAGCAGGTGCTGAAGGATGCCAAGGTTAAGAAGTCTGAGGTTGATGATATTGTCCTTGTTGGTGGTTCTACTCGCATTCCTAAGGTCCAGGCTCTTCTTGAGGAGTACTTTAATGGAAAGAAGGCTAGTAAGGGTATCAACCCTGATGAGGCCGTCGCTTTCGGTGCTGCTGTTCAGGGTGGTGTTCTCTCCGGAGATAAGGCTACTATCGATATCGTTCTCATGGATGTCAACCCTCTTACCCTGGGTATTGAGACCACTGGTGGTGTCATGACCAAGCTCATCCAGCGCAACACTGTCATCCCCACCCGCAAGTCCCAGATCTTCTCTACTGCGGCTGACAACCAGCCCACCGTGTTGATCCAGGTCTTCGAGGGTGAACGCTCCATGACCAAGGACAACAACAACCTTGGCAAGTTCGAGCTGACCAACATTCCCCCTGCTCCTCGTGGCGTCCCTCAGATTGAGGTCGCTTTTGACCTGGACGCAAACGGAATTCTCAAGGTCAGCGCTAGTGACAAGGGCACTGGTAAGGCTGAGTCCATTACCATTACCAATGACAAGGGTCGCCTCTCCCAGGAGGAGATTGAGCGCATGGTCGCTGAGGCCGAGGAGTTCGCCGAAGAGGACAAGGCCATGAAGAGCAAGATCGAGGCCCGTAACGGTCTTGAGAACTACGCCTTCAGCTTGAAGAATCAGGTCAACGACGATGAGGGTCTTGGTGGCCAGATCGATGAGGACGACAAGCAGAGCATCTTGGACGCTGTCAAGGAGGCCATTGACTGGCTGGAGGACAACGCTGCCACCGCCACTGCCGAGGACTTTGAGGAGCAGAAGGAGCAGCTCTCTAGTGTCGCTTACCCGATCACCAGCAAGTTGTACGGCTCTGCTTCTCCTCCCGAGGATGACGAGCCCTTGGACCATGACGAACTGTAAAATTATCTCGTTTTTTGAGGCATTACCTATGGAGTTTATTATCTGTTTATTTTTGTTATGTTTCTACTCCTGAACCTGCGCGAGGTTGGTATCCTTCGCCGCACGAGTCTTGAGACTCTTCCAAATACCACGATACCTTCTGCATCTACCTTCTTGAACTCTTCGGGATCACACGTAAATAGTACGCTTGTAGATTCTCTAATCAAAGGACCTAGTCCTAAGCTATAAAGTATACTATGTCATCCCTGTTCCAACATTTTCCTCATCTAATTTCCCCGCGCAACAAGCTCGTTAATCGTCTCCACCACAACCTGGTGATCATCCTCCTGCTTCAATCCACTAACAACCACAACGGCCACAATGGCATCAACCCCACGCACACGGATAGGATATCCACCACCATGGATAGCGTAGTCATCTGCAACAGCTCCGCCATTGCCACTCGCAAGAGCAAACTTCTTCACAAATGAACCCTCAATCGCTTCGGCGCTCGTAGCAAATCCAAGTCCCGAGGCAACCTTTTGCCGCATCGTCCAGCTGGACACGCCCCACCGTAGGACGGTGTTCCGCTTCCGCCGCACCCAGTTCTCATTATCGAGGATGGTTCCGCTTTCTGTGACGGACTGGAAGAGTGTGTGCAGGGAGCCACCGGCGCTTGGGGCAGTGGCCAAGGCGATGGAGATCAAGGCGGGCTTGCGTTGTCCGTCGGGGAGGGATAGAATGCGGGTGCGGATGGCGTTTCCAAGTGTCCAAGCTGTATCGGCGGTGAAAGTGCGGAAGGTTTGCTCCGGGCTGGCTTCTAGATCGATGAGGACTTGGGCCTAGTAGGTTTGGTTAGCTTCCAAGGGTTGGAACCCTGGAATGACTTGGGAATTCCGAGGTTGTGTAGATTGAAGTTGAATTGGAGTGACATACGTCCGTGCTGGGTGCTGAAAGAGACATGGCCGGATATTTTTAGGGGAAAAAAAGGTGAACAATTGTAGACTGAGCGTAGCGGGGTGGAAGTTGGTATGGGGATTTGCGGAGGTGAAGTGGGATGCTGTTACTAGTAGCCAGTGGACCCTGCGGATATAGTCTACTCCGTATGACTCGAGAAGAGAATGAAAGATGAGTGATCACACGGTCACACCCTTGAGAAATTGGTGAAGAATTTTGTTTTTCTTCACCACTTGGGGAGATGAATTGGACTTTATAGAATTGTCTGTGATCTACTAGTATTCCATGAGTAAACGCTGCTTAGATGACAGAATCCACATCTCATTCAACGGAAGGTCCAGTCGACTCGGCAACGTTGGGAAAGCTGCGGAATTACCTCATCTTGTCACCGATGAAATAAGCCCCCGCTTTTCACTCCCGCAACAGCATCAATTGATTGGATGTCACATACACCTACATACACCTACACATTGTAATGTCCATGTGGAACTGATGATCTGATTTCGAATAAGAAACCCTGAAGACAGACAACAAAAAAACCGAATGTTTCTGCAACCTATTACAAATTCTCTCTAAACAGGACTCTCGGCACAGAAAATGACTTATTAGACTGTACCAGTTGATGCGTAACGAGAGATGGGGCAGCTTCTATATCATCATTGTCTCTTACATGATCTCGTTGAGGTGTATGCCCACTTCGTCGACTCTCAAGAAAAATCTCATCGGTAGCTTGCTTCCGTAGCCAATAGCTTCTCATGCGATCAAGAGCGGTTTTGAAGTCATCAAGAATGACTGTATCACAGAGGCATTTGAAAATGAAAGACAACTACCAACACAAAAATGGTTAGATATATGGTGCCAAAATCCATGTCGACATGCCTGGGTAGGTACCTATTGGCAAAACATGATTTCCAAGATTGTTCCAACGTTGGGGGAAGGGTGGGCTTGATCTGGATCAATTACTTACTTTCCAAAAAGGCTGGATCCCGATAGGTAATGTATCCTTGAATACTTGGTAGGCACTCAATGTATCAACAATAATGAATGCAATGGAGAGACACATTGAGACCAGCATTACGCCAAAACGCGGACTGATGAGGATGAGTTCCCAGATGCCGAAGCCGTATTCACGTTTGATTGTCCAGAAGAGGGAAATGGTAGTAAACACCCACCAAGGATCTCTATAGAAGAAATTGAACGGGCCCTGTGAGCTTCTGAAACATTGAGCCCCGGAGTAGCGCGGGGATACTGACCTGAAAAATGGTTCGAGGGGTCGAGTGTGAACAAATACATCGTTGATATTATTGAAGAAGGTAAAGTTGGCGTATATCTCGAGGACCCAATATGGCCAACAGAGAGCAACGGTGAAGATATAAATTCGCGAAACACGTCGAGACAGAAATGGTCGATTCTTCATCCATGCAATGACATTGTGCAGCGCCCAAGAGATGTTGAGGCCGATTGCCGTGACAGACAAGTACCAGCCGTATGTGGGCTCATGGGGAAAGATGAAGGTACCATGAGGCATGGCAAGTATCAGCTATGAGATGTTATTGGCGATCTAGAATACTCGATTTGGCTTTTGCGAATTGCGAGTTGCCAAATCTCTAGGTCCGGATAGATGGGGATGGCCTGCCTCAGCTAGAATCAACTTATGAAGAAGAATGTGTTTTTTCATGTTCGACACGGTGATAGCAGACATAATGAGAAGGCTGCCAATCATCAGGCCTTGACCCCAAGCTTCGATGACCAGACCATCAGGCTGGGTGGGTCGGCCTTGTCGCTGCATAATGAGCTAGCTCATGGGGATTTCGAACTCAGAAACTGCCGAGACAGACAAAAGAGACGAGGCTTTTAAAAGGAAGGGAAAATATGCGATTTTCAACGGAAGATCGTTGCACACGCTGCAGTGATAGAGTTTGGCCGTTTAGCCATCTCTCACTAGGAAGCACCTGTGACCTGGGGTATAATACTTTGCTTGGCAACTTAGCTCTCATCCATATCTTGAGTAGGACGTAAGCTTTGACCAGGCTATCCATGAGATACAGTCACTCCAGAGATCACCAAAAAAAGACTATGTCATGGAATGCTCTGCACGAAGTACCGGCTTCTGGCGTGGGGTAGCCCATGCTAGGCCATGAAGGGTCTTCTTTAAAAGTTCGAACGACAACTCGGTCTTGGGAAACCTGACTTTTCTTAAATGATGTGATCTTTACATTCTGGCACATCAAGGTCACCTTAATAATTTGGTCTGCGTTACGCGGAAGTTTTGAAAGGCGTCGCTTAGTTAAAAGTGAACTACTACCCTTTGACGGCTGCAAATTGCAACTTGCGCCCATAGAATTCAAAGAAACATGCAAATTAGTGAATAGACCAAGGCAGGCTAGATTTAAGCTCTCAGAGCTCCCGAGGCAAATATAATTGTTTTCTTTCATCGCCCTCCCACTTTTGTCACAAATTCAAGCTCGGGCGGCCTCGGATTCTTCGCGTGGCCCACCTGAGTACCAAAGCTTTTTGCGGCTCATTCCACGAACCTCTTCCTTATATGGGGGGGAACTTGGTAGTATTTTTGGCGGGGCATTTCCAGGATCAGAAGAGAGTCCGGGGATCATGTGAAACGAGAAGATGTGGCAGTGTTCCGTGTCTACAGGGAGGCTATCCTCTTGATTCCATGTTCAGGCCACCAGTATTCGACACCATGTGACACAAGAGGTAAGAAAGAGATGAGAATTGTGAGATATCAAGGATAGGGAAAACAGTCAAGATACTGTGCATGTGCCTTGACTCTTTGAGCATGGATAGATGAATTGGAAGAAAGTGTAACTAACACATGGTTTAAGTACAGTTTACTCAGCGGGTAACGGGTTTTATGAACATTTGAACGAATTATGTAAGTAGTTATGTAAGTAGTTATGTAAGTAGTTATGTAAGTAGTTATGTAACTAACTAGTTAGTTAACTTGAAAAAGGGATGGTTAGTAATCTGCTCTGCTTAGTTCAGCGGGGATTCTGCTACTTGCCCGATAATTCAGGTGTCCAAGGGCCTTTTTGCCGCCACGTGGGGCCTGAGACGGCTGGGGCGGTCGCGGCTCTGGCCGGGACCGCCGGGCTTGTTGCTGTTGATCCTTGGAAGTTCATTCAAGATTCAAGAGTCAAGACCATCTGCGCAACTTTCTTGGCATTCCACACGCGCCAAAAATATTGTAGGGAACGATGGAATCTTCGTCAAACCCATTCTGGGGCGCACAAACCTCTTATCTCAAGTAAGTTTGCCTTTCAGACCAAGTCATCCCTGGACCGGCGATTAACTTGTCTTAGCTTCTGCGAAGAGGTATAAAATTATCTGTCCATATCGGGACATGTGCCTATCTTTGCCGCTCGCTCAGCCTCTAATACCAGAGTTCTCCAAGTAGGACTATGTCATCACTCGGTTTGTTGCTGAGTTCATCAATACATTCAGTAGCTTGATATACAGTACGTTGACCACGAACTTCGGCCACCTCGGAAAGGACCCGTTTCACTGATGACCAAATTCAGTGATCTTTGGAATATATGGCTTGGTTCAGCTTCGAAACAAGCAGCAGGCTGGTCTTCGCCGCATGTCTTACTGCGGTTTGATTGGAGTTGGCGTCTGCTCCGCTGGCTACCACATGACTTTGAAATATCACACCCAGATGTGTATGTCTTTCTCCACCCTGGACACGGATCACGTATATCTGACACACTCTTTAACCACTAGCGGATGAGCTGTCCATGCATCTCTTAACGACGCCTTTGTTGTATAGGATCCTCACGTTTCAAGCTACCCCGCAACGTACCAGGATCACAGGAGCTATTCTCCTCATCCTGTTTACCATTGTGATGTTTGTGCACATGGCCATGGATGAGTTTATTGTGCATGCTGTCGCTTTTGGGCTCGCAGTGTGGTTGATCGCAAGATACACGATCAAAATGATTCCTCAGCAAATCCCGGATCTTTTCCTGCGGAAGAAGATTCAACGATTCTCGTTTCTTGGCTGCTGTATGTCCCCCCTCCCCCACGCCTGCTTAGGAATGGAAAGAAAAATCCGACTGATCACCAATACATAGTCTGCTTCGTTTTTGGTTACTGCGTGTGGCTCATCGATGAGTTTGCTTGCCATCACCTTACTAAAATCCGACACACAGTCGGTCTACCTTTGGCATTTTTATTTGAATTTCACGGATGGTGAGTTCTGCAACTCCCACACCTATCACTTATCCAATCTGAAATCGCACTAATAATTTAAAGGTGGCATTTTTTTACCGCAATTGGCGGTTATGTCGCTGTCGCAACCGTGGACCTTATCACATCAGGCGAAGTGCACCAAGATCCCACTGACAGCCTTGCCTGGCCAGCTCCATTCATGGCAAGGCTTGTTGAGCCGAAAGCAGATTTCATGAAACAGAAGTAATCCATGCAATGAGGGCCTACTGGATGCCTGATTTGCATCGTCCGGTAAAACGATGGTCTTCCAGGATGATACTGGAATCATTTGATGATACCAGGGCACCGCCCCCGAACTTCCATGTGTGTGACGAGTTCATTCGATCGAACTCCCTGCACATGACTTGCATTGTCAAACATCGCAGATAAGCGCGCTTATCTCTGTTATTAGAAGAATAGATCATTTGGAGCGAGATAGATTGGCACTGGAATATGACTTGCTTTTTTGCGCCACTGATTCGAAGGAATTCTATACCCAATTTCCTAGGTAATGTGTTTGAGACCATACACCCAACATTTGAACTAAGAGGACTATATGACTGGGTTCTTTTCTATTTGGGAATTTAAGCCCTCAAATGTTAGTTCAAGACCATGAATAGATACATACTACCTGCTACATGGAATGAAGGCGCCCCTTCAATAACCGGCACCTCAAGTGCTGCCAGGCGTGGTCGAGTTGGCAAAGCCCTCCCACATTACCCAAGTGGTCGTTCAAGGTTCTCGAGGTTTTGGTAAATGGTGATATGTTAATAAATCAATCACCTGGGCAATCAATGTCACTATGAAATGTCACTCACTGCAAATTTTGCAAATTTTGCAAATGCCACTGTGTTACATTGTACAAAGTCGGAATCCATGGATGTCAGAGACTCAGAGTCATTATATGGTTCCACAATTTGGAATCGCCAAGCTTGAGGAATGTGAGTTCAAACGTATCAATTGATGCGGATTAAAATAATAGTCCAACCAGCGACCCTTCCTTCAACATATCTGTTTTCAATTTTCGAAGAAAGCCCCTATCAAATATTAAGTACTGCCAGGACATATCCACGCAGTCGAGAACACTTGAGTGCCAAAAACGAGCTTCCATTGACAGCCGTGGATCCAGCCCAGGCAAAATGCATTTCCATTCTCATCGCTCTAAGTGATGCCAAGAAAATCCTGAACATATGCACTTTGGGCGGATACTCAAGTATCTGGTTCGCATAAGGTCAAAAAAGAAGTGGCAAGGTCATGAGCATCAAAGTGAATCCCAAACAGCGAGCTATAGCTACTAAGCATCTGGAGAAGCTATATTTGAATGTTCCTAAAAATGTCAAGATGCTTTTTGGAGTGGCGCTCGAAGTGTTGCCGAGGTTGGAAGAAGATATTCAACGGGGAGACCTGCACATGTGGAGATCGGGAGTCGTTTGACTTTGTGCTTGTTGACGCAGATTAGACTAATCATCGGAATTACTTTGAGCTTTTACAGAAGTTCAGGTGCTAACAAGCTACTAGTAGTAACCTTGGAATATCTTCCACATTCAATGTTCGCCAATTGAGGATACTCTTCTATCTTTCTTCCTCGTGCAGCCAGGTCATAGCCTTTTCAGAGCAAAGGGCTTATTCCGGACCTTCCGGACCACCGGCGGCTTCCATGGGGAGATGAATACATGTCGAGGAGTGAACATGCGAAAGTGTTGATCGGATAATATTTCATGGCAACATTTGAATATGTTTCGAATTGAGGGTGCATAAAGACCTCAGCGCCGGTGGTCCGCCCAATGGAAGCGGTCAATCCTGTCCCTGCAAACTTCCGGAGGCTTTTCATCCCATGGATCAAAAGAAAACTCCAACATACCATCCACCACTTGCTCTCTGTTTCTCTCCATGAGTGGATTCTCCACGGCTACTCATTGCCGACACAAATCCGATAATGATCACCAGGTTTCAAGTCTCATGTCCATCAAAGAAGAGATGCCACATGAGCTCTTCGCATTGAAATGAATCATTCAAATGTTAATTGCAAAAGGAAATCCACCATGTACTTGCTTCGGTCTCTATTGAAGTTTTGTTGATATAAGTTATCTTACCGTTCTCTATTTCCTGCTTTTTACTGGGAGAGCGATGACCTCTTGGTGGTATATTGCCAGCAGTTTACTGCTGATATCAGTGAACACATGTACTGCGATCTGGCCTTACTGGAATTTCCGGTCGAGTAGTTTTAAGCCTCCCAAGCTTAGGATCAATAATACTGGCCCAACTGATCCGGGCTTGATCTTTCTAGGTCCTCGTGGAAATGTACAGTCAACTGGCCAGGCTGCACTCATCTACGACAATCTAGGCAATCTGGTCTACGAAGGCCCCGGCTATACTACTTCAAATTTTATGGTGCAAACATTGAATGGCTCCGATGTGATTACTTTCTGGGCTGGCGAGATTATCGATGTTGGCTACAGGTACGGCGCCGTTCATATTCTGGACAATACCTACCAAGAGATCTATACTGTTACCTTGACTGCGGACTTCCTCACTCCGGACAATTCAACAAGGTCTTCATATATTGACTTGCATGAAAGCCAAATTACTTCAAACAACACGCTTTTGGTCACTGCATATAATGTCACTCAACATGACCTAACCTCGATTGGCGGCACATCATCTGGCTGGATGCTGGATAGTCATTTCTACGAAATTGACATTGCAACTAATGAGATTATCAACTCGTGGAGTGCACTTGGTCATGAAGATGAGATTCCATTGACTTCCTCTCACCAGAAGCTGGCTGGCACCACCGCTGGCACCCGGCATAACCCCTACGATGCCTATCACCTCAATGCCATCGCACCCACCAACAATGGCTACTTGATCTCTCTCCGTCATACGTGGTCCGCATATTATCTTTCTGAGAACGGAAGCGTGGTGTGGCAAGTTAGCGGCGAGGATGGGGCTGACTTTACTCAGGTTGGCAAGGCGAATTTCTCTTGGCAGCATGATATCCGTGTATGGAACGAGACCGACCAGGGGATGGTTCTGACTTTATTTAATAATGCCAATGGCCCCAACGACAGCGAGAGTCCCAGCACTGGTGTAAGCCTGGCTGTTGATCTCTTGAATAAGACTGTCACTGGTCTTCGCTCACTCAGTGACCCTGATGACCGCATTTTCGCTGTAAGTCAGGGAAGCTACCAGGTTCTCAACGAGGACGATGGCCACGTCTTCATGGACTACGGCGCCATCTCCAAGATCAAAGAATTTGACGGAGCTGGAACTGTTGTCTTTGCCGCCCAGTTTGGCCTGAACAATCTTGTTGCCTCTTATCGTGGGTACCGCTTTCAGTGGAGTGCTATTCCTTACTGGAAGCCTGCGCTTACTGTCACTCGGACCTCAACTGGTGCCATGGTCTACATGAGCTGGAATGGTGCTACCGACTATGACGCCTGGGCTGTCTACTCGGCTTTCTCGGAGAACTCGACGGATAATCTGCTACTCTTGTCTTCGAATCGCACTGGCTTTGAAACTGCCGTTAAGGTGACCAACTTGACAACAAAATATATTCAAGTGGCTGCGCTTCAAGGAAGCCGTATTCTCGGTTTCTCGGACATAATTTATTTTTAGACACTTCCAATGTTTGATATGTACATGTATGCACATACATGTATTGATAGTTCAATGTTTGCACTTGCACACATGCAGCAACCAGTGTCGGTCGTTCAAATGTTTAATTATATGTGTGCATACAGATGTGTGCGGTTCAAGAGTCCTAGCAGATGTACTCAAGTTGAATTGTCGAAATAAACCGATCGGTATTCAAAATTTTGTTACATTTGACTTAATTCCAGATGATGGAAAATACTACGAACCATGCTTTTGCTCATTCCATGGCTTTTAAACTGGGGAAATCGAAGCGATGGACCGATGGACCGTGATACCAAGAGTGAGATGTCACATTCTCATGATGCAAGGTGTACTGAGTGGAGACAAACAACACCTCCATACAATATCGATAATGTCTGTGATTGGGCACTGAAATCATTTTGATTCGAGTCTAAAAAAAATTCAGATATGTTTTCAAGGCAGCAAGATGGAGATACTCTAAGTGTGCAATATTCAATGTTTTTTATTTCGGTCATGGTAGAAATGCATTCGGAACGTTGGCCATGACCTCAAGTGCTTCCAAGTAACTTGAATGTTCAGGTGTGAATCCTTAGTCGTGGGTATCTCCCCGCAGCCAAGGTTGCATGCTCAATAAGATCAATCCCGAAAGGTGTAACATTCTCAAGGTCCTTCTTTGTTAACGTCTATTTGGAGTTTCAATTGTGACACTGTATGACTTGAGTATCCCTTCATTGTGCTTCATGAGAGCACTAGGTGGCGCCAAGCGCTTCTTTTGCCAGAAAGATCCCTAGAATGACCACTACCTTGGGAGCAGCAGAATGTTGCTACCTTCTACAATGTGAGATCAAATTCGAATGAACAGTGAATGATTTGAAAGCTCCAAGAAAACAGACAAATGCGAGTATAAAGCTTGGAGTGAACCCACCCGCCAAATTTCTAACCACAGACATCTGGAAGCTTCAGTCAAGTGAAACCCACGAATCAAGGGAAATCTACTAGACAATTATCGTGATGAAGCTCTCGAACCTTTTTGAAATCCTCTCTCTGGCCACGTTAGCAGCCTCCCACCCGGGCACCAAAACAAAGAAAGATGGGGCAGATACTCCCTGGGGCGCTTTTCCGTCACCAGCTCAGTCGTTTGTGCCCTGGGTAGAATCAAGTACATCGCCCGCCATCTTACGTGTCGGCCAAGCGGTGATCAACAACCACTGCCCTTTCCCCATCTACATTTGGTCCGTCGGCAGTGTTATTGGGCCAGAAGTCACGACCGGGCCAAACGGGCGCTATGTTGAGACGTTTCGTCACGATCCCAAGAGTGGTGGCATTGCGATCAAGATCTCCACTTCGCCCAATGGGTTATTGACAAGTTCGCCGCTGACTGTATTTGCGTATAACTTGTCCGGTGATGGGAAAGTGTGGTACGATTTGTCAGATGTATTTGGGGATCCGTTCAGGGGTCACTCTGTTGTGTTGGAGCCATCACAGCCGGGAATATCCTGGAGAGATGGCTCCCCCCCTGCTGGCAGTGGTATTCGCGTACGCGATGCTTCGAACGATTTGGTCTTGACATTGTGTTGAAAGGATCCTTGTAAGAGTTGGACCTTGAATATTTACGTTTATAATGGGAAAGATTGACGGTTGAAAATACGTTGGGGCCATGGGGATCATGTCAACTGGTAGTAAAATCTTTTTTTTTTTTGGAACTTTTGTGAGCTTCCACAGTCGGTTGAACGGAACACGAGTAGTAAGGATAGTAACATTGAATGGATTTACTCTCCGAACACCAAATCTTTTTCCGAGGTTCCAGATGTCCTAGTAACCTTAGTATATGTGTATTTCTCTTTCTCCAATTTCAATATTGGGGAATCTGATGTCATTCCCGAAATGCCTCGGCTGCTAACGGACGAATTGATCAACATTTGAAAGAATTACCATGGAATAAGTTGAGAGGAAGCAAGTTTTCGTTTTGATTAGTTGATATGATTCATTGAACCAAGATATCTACTTAACTCCTGGACTATAATTAAATCTTGGAATTCTACTTAGTTACCTACTACTACTAGTAGTATCATTTCAATGTTGTACCTCGGCCAGAAGACCGAACTGACTAAGGCTTTTAACCCACACAAATCTCCCCCGCATTTACTCCACTTCTCCAATTCCCACTCGAGTGTCAACTTCCCTTTTACATATCTTACAACTCTCTCATAAACGCTGCTTAACATTTAGGGATTATTTCCAACGCATATTGTTCAAAAACTGCGGAAACAATGGTCGCACCTGCAATTCGAGTGGCCCCGTCGGCTGCCAACCGCGCGCTGAATCTATTGCGCACGGTGCAATACACCCACCCACCCAATTGCCCTTGCCACTCCAATTCCAATCATCACCACCACCACAAGACTCCGTCGATGTTGAAAAATGTCCGTCGTCATCTGGCCACTCCCGTGGATCCTTCGCGCGAAAAGGAGTATGCCTTTGAAATGGCCGCATCCAGTATTCGGTTTGGACCTGGATCTACCAAGGAGGTCGGCATGGATTTCACAAACATGGGTGCCAAGCGAGTTTGCATCGTAACCGATTCCAATGTGGCCAAACTAGATGCCATGAAGCAAGCTGTTGAAGGACTCACGCGAGAGGGCATTCAATTTACCATTTTTGACAAGGTCCGGACGGAGCCAAAGGACAGCTCGTAGGTGCTGATTATTTTGAAATGATACTCAAAACATTTGTGTCCCTGACTAACCTGACGCGTCACAGTATTAGAGAAGCTATTGCATTTGCGAAGCCGTATAAACCCGACGCCTTCCTTGCCGTCGGTATGTACTAGTATACAGGACTCGTGGGGGTGGTATTCTCAGCCCAACTAACAAAATTCAACAGGTGGCGGATCTGTCATTGACACCGCGAAACTCATGAATCTGTACACCGTTTTTCCGGAAGCCGACTTTATGGATTTCGTCAACGCCCCACTTGGCAAGGGCCTCCCAGTGACCAAACCGCTGCTCCCTCTTGTCGCAGTGCCCACCACCGCAGGCACAGGCTCCGAGACAACCGGAACAGCCATCTTTGACCTGGTAGAGAAGAAGGCCAAGACGGGCATTGCACACCGCGCCCTCAAGCCCACACTGGGAATCTGTGACCCCCTTAATACTCGTACAATGCCCTCGGCGGTCCACGCTGCTTCCGGTCTTGATGTGCTCTGCCACTCACTCGAGTCGTGGACCGCAATCCCATATAACGAGCGCACGCCACGCCCCACAAATCCCATCAATCGCCCTGCTTATCAAGGTGCGAACCCTATCTCCGATATTTTCTCCCTCGAAGCCCTGCGCAGCACAGTCAAGTATCTTCCTCGCGCCGTGAGAGACCCCGATGACCACGAGGCGCAGTCCAACATGCTTCTCGCGGCGACTCTGGCCGGTGTTGGGTTCGGTAATGCAGGTGTACACCTGTGCCATGGCATGAGTTACCCGATTTCTAGTCAGAACCCTGGCTACAAGCACAGCGGTTACGAGGTTGATCACCCAATAATTCCCCACGGTGTTTCCGTCGCCGTAACCGCGCCCGCTGTGTTTAGGTTCACGGCTGCATCAAATCCGGACCGTCACTTGGCTGCTGCTGAAGCATTTGGCGTGGATATTACAAATGTAAAGCGCGAAAGCGCGGGTGAGGTTCTTGGGGCTGCCATTGCCGAGTTCTTGCTTAAACTGGGTGATCAACCGCGTGGTTTGAAGGGGCTGGGATTCAAATATTCGGACCTTGATGGCTTGGTTGAGGGGACTATTCCGCAAAAGCGTGTGCTGATGCTAGCCCCGAATTTGAGCGAGGAGCTTCAAGCAGAGAAGGAGGAGCTGAGGCATCTTTTGGAGGAGTCTTTGGACTACTAGAGATGTCTTTCTTTTCCTATGATAAGAATGTCGGTAGTTAACTAGTATGAACAAATGTGATTCGGTGGAACTGTAAAAATAAATATGAATGTATCACACTGGACGACACTAGTAAAAAAAAAAAAAAACTGGAAAAAAAAAGAAAGAAAACGATGGATATTACAAAATTCGTATGTAAATGCATGCAGATATAGTAAGGGCAAATGGGGACCTGCTACAATGCCAAATCGTCGCTGAATCAACTGGTTATCTAGTACCTCACCCCCTCAAACCACCCTGTGCGCCTTCTTCGATGCTTTCCGTAGGACTCACATTTTCCGAAATCAGTTTGGTCCCTATCACCCCCATCGATGAAGCAACACGATCTAACCAGATCACTGCACGAGGGTCATTTCGGTCCGAGGTTTTGGATGGACCACGTCCAAGCTCGGAATATATTCGGAATGGCAATGATATGGTATCAGAACTAAGAGGCGGTGAAGGTGTGTCTATACTTCCATCGCTCAGAGTGCTCGTTCCTGACCCGGGGGAGGAAACTTCAATAATCTGACAACGTCGCCTGCCTTCTAGATGATCGCACAGCTGACGGAGAGTGCCCTGAATATTTTCTGCCCCACGAAGAAGCAGCGAAGGACCGGTTTCCGGGAAAATTTCGGGGACGGGACCGACAAAGGTACCTGGGCGTCGAATGATACCTTGTTGGCGCTGGCTATGAGCGCTGATACAGGTTCTTAGCTCGGAACTGAAAATGTACAGTCGGCGAGAAGTATCTTGGATGCGCTGTATAAGATCTTCACTGTCGGCTTGTATTGATTTGGAGGAGCTGGACAGAAGGGACTTTCCTTCGCTAAGATATCGAGGACACTTGGCGATTTCCATGAAGACTTTGTCGGAGATGACAGCATATGCGGCCCACTCACCGAGCTTTTGTGAATCTTCAGCCATCATTTCAAGAGCGTAATCTTGCCATTCATCCTCATCGAGAAAACAAGGTTTCCCCTGGTAGACAGCCGTAGCAACATGAAAGCCTCGAAAGGCAATCCAGCAGGATTTTCCAAATCCTGTTTTGTGCCGACCGGCTCCACGACTCGTCATAAGTCTTCTTACTGCATCGGAATGCACAACCCAGGCATCAGGGCTCGTCTGAGCATACATCTCATAGACGCTGAGCATCATAGAAGCACAAAGCATATTATCAGACATGGCCTGATCAGCAATTGAAAGAGCACGAACCATCTCACCCAGCGAGACCCCATACATCCTTCGACTAGTCCGAAGAAGAACAGGATCCTGCGTGAGATGCGCCAAATAAACCGAACTCAAACAGCAAATGGCCGAATCAAGATAGGCATCCTGCCCAAAATTCAGAACAATATGCTCGGCAAAGCCTTCCCTACCCGCGCGGAACCGATTATGAAAGTACAAAGTGGGGAACGATGCACTGATAAAATCCAGGAACAACTGTGGCTGGGCGGCCTTGAACGACTTGCGCACTAGCGAGGGCGAGATATTTTCATCCAGCGCGATTGCTGCTGAGTGCCGACGCATTAGCGCAATAGCGCTATCACGCACGACCGTCGCAACCCCGGCGCCTTCTTCATCGGGCTGCTCGACGGGTCCGAGCGCCTCGATCTGCCGTGAATGTGGAGATGAAGCTCCAACTGTCAAAGCGGGGGTCTGGGTGGCCACGGCTGAATTCTGGGCGCGACCTCGTCTGCGAGGGAGAGAGCGATTTCTTCGCGCGAGACTGGGGCCTTCATCTTGGAATCGGTAGGTGCGCCGGTATCCTGGACAGTCGCGGCCGTATCGCTGACATTGGGAGCAGCCGGGAACCGCCTCGTCGCACTAGCATTTTGAGACGGGAGGGTATTCTCAGCAGGGATGCACGATAAATGGGCTGGTCAAGAGAAACCTGATAGCTTTGTTTTCTTACCTTGATGTGTCTTTCACGACAGAGAGCACAGCCTGTACTGTGTGGTACCCCCACCATGGTTGGGTGTTTGGAACTCAATCAATCAGCATGGTGCTTGGAGCTCGCATCGCACAATCCGTCGATTGACCTTTTTCCTTTTAACAATCGGTCTTTGGGCAAGCTGGAGGGAAGAAAAGTCGAAAGAAAATTAAGGATTATTGGGGTTAGGTTATAGCCGGAGAATGTCCGGTATTGTGTTCAAGAGTGGAGAAGTCTCTCTCTCTCTCCCTCTCTCCCTCTCTCTCTCCCATGCCAAGTGTTTGTATTGCCGTTGCGTTCCACTTTTCTTTGGTTAGTTTTGGTTAGTTTTGGTGGCTAAATGTTGATCTGTTGAGAAGCTCTTTTTTCTGCCTTAAGAATCGAGACCAAATTTACAAATTAAGATAATTCCAATATATGCTATTCTTGCTTTCCAACAGGTGGTTTCCAGGGGGGGTTAAAAAAACATTGTTCAACGGTCAACCTATAGGAACACTATAAAAGCTCACATACATCGTCCAGAGTCAACATTGAATAAGAGGATATCTGGCACCCGAGATTCCTGGCAATAAGAATGGAAAATAAGTATTTTCCAATACGAAAGATTTCTTACCCATTTGCAGTTTCAAGAAATCCGCATAGTTGATAGAAATACAATTACATAACTAATCTATTCTCCAGTACGCGTAACTCGCATTAATGGTTTTCCCGTGCTGATCGTGCCCAGGCATTAAGGCTCACAGACACGGACTCTGGGGGCAATGATATCAGTCAGCGAGAGCCTCGACTCCCTCTTAACACTCACACTCACACATACTTCATCATCATTGTTCCAACTCAAGATTATTCGGTTTGCCTTTTGACCCCCTTTTAAAATCTATTGTGTAACACCTATTTGCCTGGGTATGCGATCGTATCCTTTACGATGACCAGGCTCCGCGGAGCTTCTCTCGATTCCCCAGACGCCCAGCCCGGCAACGAGCGACAATACTGCCGGGCCAAAGTTCCCCCAAATGCCCCCGAAGTCATTCTTCAGAACACCATCGAAGTAACGGATTCGTCACGAGTGCTGCCATGGTATCGAGATGAGCGAAGGCGACGCTTCAACACACTAGTGCGAAGGTGAGTAGTCATCGCTGGGTCCCCAAAGCTTCGCGCAACTTTCGGGGAGAAATATCTCTGATGAATTCCTTGGTTATAGATATAAGAACCAACTGCTATATGGCTGCGAGGACCCAGGATGCCGGACTCCTACCTGCGCGAGTCGCCGTCGCCGCGTCAGTGAAGGCCCATACCGTCGATACACTGATCTAAGCGCTCGAACGCTTGCCTGTTATCTTGCCAGTTTGGACGACGCAGAGAGCGGACTCTGTTGCAATACCCCCAAAATACCATCTGATTTAACGGCACACGACTACCACCGCATATCTTTGCAACCATCCCGCACTTCCCAAGCAAAGGCAGCTGCCGCCGCCGCCACATCCGAGGAACAGGCCAGTCTTCCCCGTAACCAGGGCACTGGCAGTGGTAATGCATTCAAGCAGCAGGTTGAAGAATCCCAGTCAATTGACTCGCTATCTACCCCAAGCGGGCAAACCAGCGGCTCCCATTTTCCGGACCTTGACTACGCCTCTGAGCAACAATTAAAAGACCCCAAATCATTCACACAGAATCTATTCGACACAATATCGCTCCGAATGGTTGAGTGGCTGCCACTTCGTCGAACTACGGACTCTTTTCATCCCAAATCCAAAGAGCCCATGTTGCAGTCTGGGACTGAGCTACCCCACCACGACAAAGAGCATGAATCAAAAAATAAAGGACTCGAAAAAGCGAAGCCAAACAATGATAAACCCACACCGTCACTTCTTCCAAGCTCAAATCCCCGTACACCTTCATCGCGAACCTCAGGACCCCAGGCTTCGGCCCTCGAGCTCAAGTTTCAAAACCAACACGTCAAACGGCTTTCACTAACTGAGATGGACCATTGGCGACAATCACCCCGATCTGGTTTGGAAGACAAAAAGAGACCTGAATTTACGAATAGAAAGGTGTCTGTCAATTCGCATATTGCTTCAAGTGATATTGCGAGTATGCCTTCTCCACCGGCCTTGAAACATCGACCACAAAAGCACAGAGGCAGAATTGGCGAGATGGATCCTACCAGAATAAACGAACACACCAAGAAGCAGCGCCGGGTTTCTTGGGATAGTGAAAAGGTCCTCAACGAAGTCTGCCGGGAAGAAAGTCTTGGAAAAGGTCCTCGTAGGGAACCTTCACAAGAGGAGCTGGGCAATGCATCCCCAAGCAGCCGCAAAGTCAAACAGGGCTCACGTCATCGCTCACTAGATACAACCCCATTCGCACAGACGGTAACTCATCTTACTTCAGAAATCATCAATGGTCTTGGTCAAATCATGATTGAATCGCCAGAAGAAGAAGATACCTGGAAAGAAGAGCTAGAACGTATCCAGTTGACGGGGAGTTTTGATAACCCTGAGTGGCGATTCGCCACATCTCGCCAGCGCCTAGCATTTCCATTTGTTGCACAGAGTGTGTTTTACGTATTTGGCAGTGCCAGGCACATCCTATCTTCCTTCCGAACTGATGAAATAAGACCCGCGTCACCACAAGGAACGACGGATAGCCACCTCGATGTTCCAAACCTTCGGGACTCGCTCCAACGCCTTTTCAACACCTGTCCCTGGGATATCGCGTTGCATAGTTTATGGAGCACGTTGGACAATCTCTTTGTACCCCCAACCAATTTTTCTTCCTCTACTCGACCTTCGCGGCGTTCTTCGCGCAGTTCAACCATGACTGGCTCAGTTGCAGCACCGCCAGCAGTTCGACGAGCCTCCGAGTCCATAAGCGAAGAACATCTGTCTGACGTGGATGCCGCTTATATTGCCACAGTTGTCCTCTTTGTATTGGTTAGCTCTATACCAGACATAGATGTTCGAACTTGGCGTCAGATCCTTCGGATGCGCTCTTCGGGAAGTGTGGCTTCACCCTCTGCCATGCAGCAATTGCCTGCGGGTCAGGTACAACAAGCTGTCGAAGCAACAGATAGACTTGAACATGATCTTGGCCTTCGCCTGGTCAATCGCCTTGTACGTGCTCTTACTGCTCGTCTTGCATATCATGAGATATCCAAAGCACGTCAGGTCTATACGCTTGACCTTCCCAAAAAGGGTGGTGTCAGTGTTCTTGATCGAATTATGGATCATCTTAGTGAACACCATAACTTTCACCAATCCGGGGTCGATGAACATTCTTATCAGCCTACCGGTCCTGCTCATGTCATTCTGGAATGGCTCAGGACCCTCTTCTTGCGAGAATGGGATGGCAACCCCGAAATGGCTCTCAGCAGCACCACTGGAGGTGCGGTACAAATATTGGCATTAATGCACAGGGAGAGAAATAGGCTGGGCCTTTGTCCTGAAGATTTCCATACACCCATTCTCGCAGAGCGGCTGGACCCTCTTGAGATGCCCGTGGCATGGGTGGGCAGCGTCCCAAATAATCGTACGATGCATCTTATGTCATATTCCTTCCTATTCCCACCGGCATTCCTGGTCATCTATTTCCGAGCCCTCAACTACTCTGCCATGTCAAAATACTATGAGGCAGCCATGACCACAACTAGACACGTTACTCAAACTGCCTACAGCAACGCCATTAACGTCACTGATGACTCTTCGCTACTGCAACGAATGAAGACTTCCATGTCGACCTACCTTGTTCTTAGTGTACGACGAGATAACGTCTTGACGGATTCCTTGAACCAGCTGTGGCGGCGAGAAAAGAGGGAGTTAATGCGACCACTGAAAGTGCAGATGGGTATGGATGAAGGCGAGGAAGGTTTGGATCACGGCGGTGTTCAACAAGAATTCTTCTGTGTCTTGATGGCAGAAGCCCTTGACCCATCCTATGGCATGTTCACAATGGACACCCGACACCGTCTTTCCTGGTTCCGGCCTTCTCCATTAGAACCGCTGTACAAATACGAACTCCTTGGCCTTTTGATGTCCATTGCCGTGTATAACGGTCTGACTCTCCCCGTCAATTTCCCCATTGCGTTCTATCGGAAGCTTTTGGGAATCAAAGTGAAGCACTTGGATCATATTCGAGATGGATGGCCAGAGCTCACTCGAGGTCTTGAATCACTTCTAGCATGGGCAGATGGTGACGTTGGAGATATCTTCATGCGCACTTATGAGTTCAGCTTTGAATCTTTTGGCGGTGTTGGAACTGTCGATATGAAGCAAGTCGGCCGTGATGCCACCTGGCCAGCTCCCTCGTCAGCTTCCTGTTCCAAGCCTAATGCTGATCCTCCTGAAATGCCTGATATGCCTCAATACGTCAGCTCGTCGGGAGCGAGCTCGAGTCCGTCCATGGCAAGTCAGACAACAACATGTCACAAGCTCTCATCGGTCCCAGATGTGACTTCTAAGTCTACCTCTGGTTCTTCATCATCCCAACCTTCCGCTCCTGCTTCCGAAGAGGCGCCCTTGGTAACCAACGAAAATCGACATCAGTTTGTCAAAGATTATATCTTCTGGTTGACCGACAAGTCTATTCGACCTCAGTTCAACTCCTTCGTTCGCGGCTTTCACACCTGCCTTGATCGGACCGCCCTGTCGATATTCACACCCGAGGCACTAAAAACAGTGGTGGAAGGTCTGCAGACGATTGATGTAAAAGAGTTGGAGAACCACGCTCGGTACGAAGGTGGTTTCGGGCCTGATCACCGTGTCATCCGGGACTTCTGGAGCGTTGTCCAGGAATACTCGGCCGAGAAGAAAGCACAGCTGCTGGAGTTTGTTACTGCAAGTGACCGAGTCCCTGTTAATGGCATCTCGAGCATTATGTTTGTGATCCAGAAAAATGGCGTGGGAGATATGGTAAGTAATATTTTCTGTTGTCAACACTTTTTTTCATTGCGACTCTAATTGATTGGTTTTTTTTTTAGCGTCTTCCGACTAGTCTGACATGCTTCGGTCGTCTGTTGCTTCCAGAGTACTCCTCAAAGGAAGCTTTGGTAGAGAAGCTTGACAAAGCACTTGCAAACGCCCGAGGTTTCGGTGTTGCATGAAGTAATTGTAGTGTTAGGGATTTATCCATACATACCACATACCCATTTATTTTCTTTTCGCCATGCATTCAAGAGTCACGAGGTCACCGCGCTGTACAATATTATTTACGAGGTTCCAAGTGCTTACTACTGGACATGTTTGGAAATTCCGAAGCTGACCTATATACTACCGACATACCTTTTTCGTATGAACGTACATATCGATGCTAAACGCTTGGAATTGGAAATGAAAAATGCCCACAACATTGAATACGCTCAAGCACGTTAACTCGAACGAATAAGACCGAGTCAGTGGCCCTCGGCTTCAATCCTGTACTTCTGGTTCGCCATTACAGCGTGGCAACCATCGGATTCTCCAAAAGGCGGAGTCCTGAAGTCCGGTACCTATGACTCAAGTGCTGATCTTCTGATCTTCACTTCCTCCATTTCAATTCTGCTTTACGAATGCTTCATAATCTACCGTTGGGATTTACTTGATCATACAACCTTGCATCAGTGCCATTGATCTCATGTGAGGCAACCTCCAGTCTCCCTACAATGCTACCCCCCGCTGCCCCACGTTTCGCCGCCGGATAAGAGTCAACGGAGTCCACGATCTCAATTCAGCCAAACCGAAGCTAACGACTGCAAAATCAGAGCACAGCAGTGATTTAATCTTTCAAATTTATCATGCCACCCACCATTCACTGCGTCCGCCACGCCCAGGTATGTGCATATATGGATCATGCTTACCATCGGCATGCAGCCTCTCCGCCTTCCCCCGCCAGTAACGCGAGGACTTTTCAATTGTTGAGCCCCTTCAATGTTTGGTCAATTGATTTCTGACGTATATGCGCTTCCAGGGCGTCCACAATCTCTGCACCGCAAACCATGTCATCCCGGATCCTCTACTCACAGACCTTGGCCACGAGCAATGTGCCAAGTTGCGTGAGGTCTTTCCTTACCACGACAAAATCGACCTGGTGACAGCCTCACCTCTGCGCCGCACCATCTACACGGCCCTAGAGAGCTTTGGGCCTGTTTTCAAATCGCACCCGGAATTAAATCTCATTGCGTTACCCGACACACAGGAGACCTCCGATGTGCCCTGCGACACCGGTAGCGAGCCCGCGGAGCTACAAAAGGAATTTGCGGGCAAGAATGTTGATCTAAATCTGGTTCACGAGGGCTGGAACAACAAGGTGTGTTTCTTCCGGAAGTCTCTTCTCGCGTTGGCTTCACGAAAAATCTTTATGTGAATATCTCTTTTAACTCGCCACCACGTACCAGGCTGGTCGTTACGCACCTACCAATGCCGCGCTCCGAGAGCGCGCCCGCGCCGCCCGCCACTGGCTGAAATCCCGGCCGGAGAAGGAGATTGTGCTCGTCACCCACGGCGGATTCCTACACTACTTGACCGAAGACTGGGAGGATCACAGCCAGTACCAGGGCACTGGGTGGTCGAATACCGAATTCCGCTCCTACACCTTCTCGCAAGAGGACCACCGCGACGATTTGGAAGGTCGCGCACTCGATGGTGGTAACGCCACGCTTGTGGAGACCATCGAGTCACGAGAACGCCGTGGCAAGCCCGGTCCTACTCCCGATCGTGAAGAACAGAAGAAGCTCTACCAGCTTGGTACCCAAAGCTGGAATGACCAGCTTAATGGGGTGGAGCGTGACTCGGTGAAGGTACCTGAGGGTGAGGAGGTTGATGGAGTGAGAGTATGATTGGATGTGGGAAATGGACGTTTGATTCAAACTTCCACAAAGGCCATTTAACGTACATTTGATAGATCCCGTTAAAAATAGATCAAAAGACATCAATCGCTTTCAGTCATGCATGAAAAGCGCTAGCCGTCTATACTGTGCTTTGTTAATATTGTGAATATTAGCTTTATCTTACTCGCCCTCTTTGCCTATTACCATTTTTCTTTCATACCTACTAGGAACCACACCACAAAGGGCCTCGGAATGCCCATTGTTGCCATCATTGTGGAGGGTCAGAATGTATTATTTCTTTCGATCATTTGAACAATTTATATTCATCTCGAATTTGAAACGGGCACAGTCCACATCGACCGGGCTCGAACAAAGGATACTCGAGAAGAAAGCTGTTGTCGCAAGTGGTCGAGGAAGTCTATATAACTTGTTATGATCCCCACCTCGAAGGCTATTAACTCATCAGTACATAATAGTATTCTCTTATCAAATGGCCTTGTTTACTGAGTCCTTTTATCTTTACAATTTCCATATTAAGGAAGCTAACGTATAAGAACAGGTCCTCCCCCACCTTGCAGAGGTTGTCACCCATACAATTTCAATGTTGATTTGTTTAATCATCTCCACGTGTGCATATTTGAGAAATATGGGACATTTTGACCAAGTATCCTCTTTTCGAATTGACCAGCGGCAATGGCTAACATTGCAAACCAGGTACCTTCCATATTTGCGTCCAAGGTTAGACCATGCACAGATGCTACATATTTCTATCTGGGCAAAAGTTGATATTTATTCTATTTAGAAGCAACATTGAATGCTGGCTGGGTTTCTTCACTTTTCATACATATGTACAAGATCGTTGCAGATGTTAAGGCTAACTTGATTATTAGATTCATGCTTGGGGATGTCACATGCATTGATTGCACACACACATACACGATTTCATACAGTCCTTTCACATTCTAGGGTCTATTGTCAACATGGAATGAATACTACCCAAGGTTTCTTGTTAAGTGGAAAGTCTCCAGGGTTCCCTAAAAAAGTGCTAATATGGTCATAGTCGTGGAAGCTCCCCGGAGAACTTGAGAACATTGGTTTTTATATCTCTTTGCATTGTGACTTCCTCTCCCTTGGGCAATTAGAGCTAATATGTTGCAGCTCTCAATCAGTACATAGATTTTGCAAGTCCAGAAGAGTTGACCGAGGGCCTGGGCGATGACCTAATAGGCCGAGTTATTATTTCTATGTCTATTTCTATATCTACGCCTTTGAAAGCAACTTGGACTACAACATTACTGACTAACGCTGATCAGGTTCTCAAGTTGAATATCCTTTGCCGTCACAGCGAAGTCTAAAACCTTGGATATTTTTTAGGTAAGCCTTCTCCTTACTAACTGAAATCATACTAGAATCCAACAGTTTACGCACCTGTACACCTGAGCAGTGATGTCCACATGTGCATGACCGAGGCTTCCAGATGGGCCCCGGGGGGATAGATACTTAACATCAATTGATTGTTCTAGTTTTCAGATGCCCAGGTATATGGAAATTATCACTATTCAATGTTAGCGGCCTCAAACAGAGGACATGTCTTAATTTGACTTCGGAAACCAATTCAATGTTTGAAGCTCCGACCATAGGCCGGACTCCTCTCAAAAATGATTCCATTCAGGCACTTACCTACTAGGTATGTACTAGTATTGGGCACCTTTTCCAACAAAATTTAGATTGATCCTGAGCACTTGAGGTCGAGGCGGGTCACTGCATGCACATGTGTGGGCATAATGAGGTAGTGGGTGCATTCAAATGTTCAAATTGATATTCAGACACATCCATTTTACGTGCGGTACGGGAAATTGTTGTACACCACTAGTAACTTCTAGTCAACTGGTATGTAGATACATAGAACTTTTTCAACAACAGCAGGTGCCTAATCCACTATAAGTATTCATAGGCTCCATGGACGAATCTTCGATCGGGCACACATGTGCATGCTATATCTAGTTCGGTTCCCAAGTAGATACAAATGAAGTAAGCTCCATGCCGAAAGAAACCAACCACCTCATCCAGGAATCTCATCCTAGTCGATGTCGAAGTTACTCTGAGAGTCTGCCGAGAGTCGCTTTTCCCGCGCGGCTGTCGTTGACCCTGCCTAGTTCACCACTAATCCAGGACCCAATACGCGACATCTCTTCCAAGCTGACACCAGTGTGCATACCAAGGCTGTGAACAGTATGGATAAGATCTTCCGTTGAAACATTCCCAGTTGCACCCTTAGAATATGGGCAGCCGCCTAAGCCACCGACACTGCTATCAAAGATCCTAATTCCGTGTTCCAAGCCGACAAGTGTATTCACCAAAGCTTGTCCATATGTGTCATGGAAGTGGAGGGCCAAATCAGTATTGGCAATGCCAGCTGCCTTCAGTGCCTGTAGAAGCTCCATCGTCCGTGGCGCCGTGCCCATGCCTGTGGTGTCGGCGACCGAAACCTCATCGGCGCCCATCTCCAACAGAGTCGCAGTTATGTCCGCCACGGTTGATGGATTCACTTCAGGTCCTTCATAGGGACAGCCCAGGGCCACGGAGACATATCCACGCACCCGAATATTCTTGGTCTTCGCCAGTGCCACAATTGGTTTGATACGCTCGAGAGATTCGGCAATGGTGCAGTTTGTGTTTGCTTTTGAGAAAGCCTCCGTTGCTGCTGCGAATAAAGAGACCTCTGTCGTAGTAGCAACCTTTGAATCAACCCCGGTCGCATCCGCTGAAACGCCTGTCTCTTCCATGATTTTTACGAGGCTCTCAAGCCCCTTGATGTTGGGAACAAGATAGTTGTAGGCAATTGTATGTTGAGCGGGAGGAGGAGATGTAAGAAGCTGTTCACAGATTTCTGATGTGCTTGCCATCTATAGGGATTGATTGAGTAGCGTTAGTGTGTTGTGACGACCACAGCTGTACCTCAATCCAATGGTCCGCACCTGTGGCACCCATTTCGCTGGGACAAAGGACCCGGCCTCTATGGTGGTGACACCAGTCTTAGCCAGTCGTCGGATCAATTCAAGTTTTGTGTCCTTTGAGATGGACTGTTTTTCATTTTGCAGTCCATCTCGAGGACCGACTTCAACGATACGAACATGGTCCGAGGCTAACCGCGACTCGGTCGCAAGTCTCCGCGTACATATAGGCGATCGAAGAGCCGTAAAGAAGCGCAAGCGAGGACGAGTGAGCATGATGTAAAGTTCAATGATTAGAGTAAGCAAAAGATTCGGTGGATATTGAAATAGTGTCAAAGCAGAGCGTAGAAAACTGGAGTAGAAGTGAAGAGGGGGAAGAACTGTAGCTCATGAGATGCGGAGAGCACTTAGCCTTATTGAGTCTAGCGTGGATTTGCTCTCGTGTGATCGTTCCACCACCCACACCGCCTTTGCAGAAAAAAAGAGATCATCGCGGGGGGAAAAAAGTCATCTTATCGCCCCTCCATCAGTTGACTGGAAAGGAAAAACATTCACAATGGACAATACGCTACGTCAGCCAAAGAAGCGGTTCGTCGGCAGACGTACTGCCGATGCACAGGCCCAGTCTAATCCAACTGCTGGAGATGTCGAGTCCACAGCTGTTGAAAAAGGTAAGTGCCACCCCTCATACATCAATGTGAAAAGGCAGCGCTAAATTGATATTCCTTTACACTATATAGCTCCGCCACGCCGAACCCCGAGAACTCTGAATCAGGTTCCTCCGGAAATCTTGAATGACCCCGACATTCAAGCCGCGATCGAATTACTTCCTTCAAACTACTCCTTTGAGATCCCCAAAACCATCCACCGTGTTCGTTCATCCGAAGCCAAGCGTGTGGCTCTACAGTTCCCCGAGGGTCTATTAATCTTTGCTACAACAATTTCCGATATTCTCCAGCAATTCTGCCCCGGTATTGAAACCTTGATCATGGGTGACGTTACCTACGGCGCTTGTTGCATTGATGATTATACAGCCCGCGCTTTGGGCTGCGACCTGCTCGTTCACTACGCGCACAGTTGCTTGATTCCTGTGGACGTCACCAAAATCAAGACCTTATACATCTTCGTTGATATCAGTATCGATACCACCCACCTAATTGCCACCCTGGAACGCAATTTCAAGCCCGGTCAAGCCATCGCCACAGTTGGCACTATTCAATTCAACGCTACTCTTCACGGTCTCAAGCCTGTCCTCGAGCGTGCGGGATTCCGTGTCATCGTCCCACAAATCATGCCACTCTCCAAGGGCGAGATCCTTGGCTGTACATCCCCACAGCTATCCGAGTCCGAAATTGATGTCATTCTCTATCTTGGAGATGGCCGATTCCATCTTGAATCCGCTATGATCCATAACCCGACCATTCCCGCATACCGATACGACCCTTACTCGCGCACCTTGACGCGAGAGAGCTATGACCACGAGGAGATGCATACAATTCGACGTGATGCAATCGCGACCGCAAAATCTGCTAAGAAATGGGGAATCATTCTTGGTTCCCTCGGCCGTCAAGGAAATCCCAACACTATGGCAATGATCGAGCGTCATCTGGCCGAGCGTGGTATTCCCGTAGTCAACCTGCTTTTGAGTGAGATCTTCCCGGGGAAATTGGCATCCATGTCAGATGTGGAATGTTGGGTGCAGATTGCTTGTCCTCGACTCAGTATCGACTGGGGTTACGCATTTTCCCGTCCCTTGCTCACGCCTTATGAGGCACTTATAGCTCTTGGGGTTCGTGAAAACTGGGATAAGGAAAACAAGGGAGTGTACCCCATGGACTTCTACGCCAAGGAGGGATTGGGCCGGACAAAGCCCGAGCAGGCCATTCGTGGTACAGCTTAATTTCCGCAAGGCATTTCAGTCAGAACATACTATCCATGACAGGAAACTTATATACCCTCAAACATAGAGCTTAGGACAGCAGGTCTGGCCTTTAGTAAAGTGAAATGAACATACTAAAATTGAATTGATTCTGTCTCCGTACTTCGTACTGACATGCTATACTTCCGTGAGTCCCGTCGATCTAGTCGATAACGCCAAGGCCGCGCCATGTGGGGAAACTCCTCAAAGAAAAACGAACAACAATATCTCTCTCAACTTGCTATTGTTCTCAACCCACCACCCCTGATCGCAATGGACTTTACAGCCCATCTATAAAGGGCGCTTGACCACTCAAATCCCGCGCGACAGAAATCAGATTCGTCTCATTCGATTTCCCCTTCCATCTTCCACCCGGACCCTTTCACAATGGCTTCAATCACAAACCCCATAACATCGGGCTCAGAGCCTCATCAGGGTGACCCACGTATATCCTGGCCAACCGAGCGCATCAGACGCCCAAATCCATCCCAAGAATGGCACCCATCCGACCTCCTAGACCGCCGAGCTAGCAACACCTCCGATGACTTCGAGAATGACTTCGAGAATCCCAGCTCCGCGCTTCGACACACCCACATCTCAAATTATCCCAAGGGCACGAAATCGCTCTCGGGAATCTCCCTACGAGCCTTTCTCATCGGCACATCCCTCGGCATTACAGCCACGGTCACAATTCTCCTCATAACCGTCTTCCCAACACCCCTTTGGCGGGTACCATTCTTTATCGCTTCGCTCAGCGTGTTCCACTTCCTCGAATTCTACACCACGGCGACATACAACACCCCGGCTGCAGATGTGAAGGCTTTTCTCCTTTCCAGTAATGGGTGGGCCTACAACGCTGCGCATGGATCCGCTATCGTGGAATGTATTGTGTCGCACGTGTTCTGGCCTGGACAGTCCAAACTGGGGAAATTGGTCTCTTTCACGGAGCCTGTTTTAGGGACATCTGTATCGCTGGGTTTGGTTGTTGGCTTGCTGCTAACTGGAGTTGGTCAGGTTGTGCGGTCTATTGCTATGGCGCAGGCGGCTAGTAACTTTAATCATCATGTGCAATCGACGCATAAACAGGGGCATACGCTTGTTACACATGGGCTGTATAGGTTTCTGCGACATCCAAGCTACTTTGGATTCTTTTGGTGGGGATTAGGGACGCAGTTGGTGCTTGGGAATGTGGTCTGTTTCTTTGCATATGCGTTGGTCCTGTGGAAGTTCTTTTCTACAAGGATTAAGCGTAAGTGGCCCTTCTTGTTCTTTATTCCTGGGGGTTGATTTGCTAACCTTTTCGATCTTTTGTTTTTATTTGGTTCTATAGGCGAGGAGACATTCCTGATTCAATTCTTTGGCGCTGAGTACGTCGGGTACAGGCAGTCGACACCGGTTGGAATTCCCGGAATCCAGTAATGCGTTCATATTGATCATTGTGTCTTTCTCACAGAGACATTGGGTCTCAAAATGAAATAGATGGATTGGATTTGGTACGGCTCATTTTTCTCTTCATAATTTACGCGATCTATTGTATATTTAATTCGATTCTTTATATTGAAAGATGGCACGGACTGCCCTTGATTGCCAATCACTTACTAGTGATCCTATTCCGTGCATTGCTAAGTCCTTTTTGGAAGGCAAAATCATCAAGACAACAATCTAGTGACAAGAATAAGCAAAACACAGCAACATATAATAATCTATGCGCTAGCTGCGACCGGCGCAGCTGTTTTCTCGGCAGTTGGAGGTGGGGTCACGGTATTCTTCTCGGCACCAGGAACTTCCGGCTTCTCAAAGCTCTTCATGGGGTAGTAGCCCCAGCGGTCAAACATCGCTTTGTCCTCATCCCATCCACTGCAATCGGTGGTCAACATCTTCTCACCGGTGAAGATAGCATTGGCACCGGCCTGGAAGCAAGCAACCTGCTGCTCCTCGGTCAAAGCAATGCGACCGGCAGCAAGACGAACGATGGTAGCGGGCATCACAATCCGAGCGGTGGCGATAGTTCTCAGCAAGCGATCAAACGGAATCATCTTTCGATCTCCCAAAGGTGTTCCGGGAATCGGCACCAAAGCGTTAACGGGAAAGGATTCAGGGTGGGAAGGCAAGCTGGAAACGGTGTGCAAAAGGCCAACGCGGTCGGCATCCGTCTCGCCTAGACCCAAGATACCACCGGAGCAAACGTTGATACCGGCATCACGGACGTGGTCCAGGGTTCGCAGACGCTCATCGTACGAGCGAGTGGTGATGATGGTGGGGTAGAACTCGCGCGAGGTGTCGAGGTTGTGGTTGTATGCGGTGAGACCGGCCTCCTTCAGCTCCTTGGCCTGATCCTGGTCGATCATGCCCAGTGTGACACAGACCTCCATGTTCATGTCACGGATACCCGATACCATCTGCTTGACGTTCTTGAGACTGGTTTTGCGGCCGCGCATATCGCGCCAGGCGGCACCCATGCAGAATCGGGTGCTACCGTTGGCTTTGGCGTTGCGGGCTTTCTCGAGTACCTCGTCCACGGGGCTCATCTTAGTTGCCTTTAGGCCGGTGTTGTGCCGTGAGGACTGGGCGCAGTATGAACAGTCCTCACTGCATCCGCCGGTCTTGATGTTCATCAAGGTGCACATCTGGATAGCGGATGGGTCATGGAATTTACGGTGAAGTGCTTGCTGTACGCTATCAGTATTGATAAATTTGATTGTGGTTGGGTGTTTAGGTCTTTATCCGAGGCTATCCCCGCGGGGGGGGGGGGGTGTGGGACTACCATTGGTGTGATAGAGAAGGATACGGCAACTTACAGATGCATATGTGAGCTGGTTCAGCGGGGTGTTGTAGACCTGATTGACTTCATCGCGGGTCCAGTTGGTGCGGGGGGCGGTGGCAGCTGTTGCCTCGATGAGGACATTGGGGATGCGGCTGGCGAGTGAGGTAGCGCTGGGGGGACCTTGGACGGTGCCATAGGACCGCCAAACGGACCGTGGAAGGGCCCGTGGAATGGGGAGAGACATTGTGAATGATGTATGGGAGAGGAATCAAATTCCAATGGAAAGGGAAAGGGGATTATAGGGAGAAAGGAGGGGAAGATTCACCGGCTCGACGGTTACGATAATCATGTGGGGAAAGAAGAAGGGAGGAATTGACCGAACATTTGAATCTCATTGGATTACATGGGCTAACCTTAACCTCTTTAACTTAATGCGCATCACTCACGCCGGAAATATTCATTACACACGGGCAAAGTAGGGGAAAGGGTTGAGTCGTCCCAACAAGCAAAGCTTCCCCTCGGAGACTCGGAGAGAGACTCAGAGAGCCTTTCGGAGATTTAATCCTCTTTCTTTTTCTTTCTTTGCCTTTTCTTTCCCGTCTTTTTAAATCATTACACGGATCTTCACGGCCGTAGGTAAGCGAGGTTGGTCTCCCGAGGTCTAAGCTTATTTTCTTTTCTTTTTTTTTTTTATTCCAATGCAGCTTTTTCTCCGTTCTGTTCCTGTGCCGCTGTGCGCATTCGTTGAGATGTTCCATTTGCGTCATTCATCAGGATCCACTGGGGGACTTTAGCCAATGATCGACATGGTATTAGCCAAGGTATCCGTGGCCCGTGCAGCAATCGGTTCAAGGGAAAGTCCAGAAGAAATAGCCGTAGGAGTGGATTCTCCAAATGAAGCTATTGCCGAGGAGAAATCCGGGGGTGAGATTGTGTCCAGGGATTGACATTCTAAAATTCAGAATAGAATCAAAAGCAATTGCGTGACTCATTCTGCTTTTGACTGAAGACGCAGATCGCTTCCAATGTCATGGGAATCCCTCGGTGTTATCTCGGTTAGATAACAACCAGCTGTAGGTTACTAGTATTCATACTTTGGACTTGACTCCAGATCATTTGAATGTGATAGTTGCCAAGGGAGAATACTTGATACCATTGAATTTGTTATTCAAATGTTGATCTGAGTAGTTATAACTAGATATTGGATATTGACCAAGTGGGGTTTACTACTCAACAGGAATCTTTGATCGACCCTCCCCTGTTGAATTGGTGGGCCCCACTATAGACAATCAAATTCCCATCAGATCTACCTCCGTATGTCCTATGGGGACATGCGGCTATTGACATATGATCCGTGAACATTGAACTACATACAACTTCCAAGAGTTAAAGTGCACGTTCTATAAGTCAAATGTTTAGTTATTGTGATTGACCATCTATTATTAACCACTGCACGTGATCCATTCTTACATAATCGGCTTCCTGAAACGTAAGTGGAAGCTTCAAGTTTGGGAATAGACAGCAAACTGATCTCTCAAGTACTTGCTTTGGATGTTCTTTTCTTTTTTCAGCCCAACCATATCATATAAGAACTCCGCATGTCAGAAAGAGAAAGGAAGAGAGAAGAAAAGAGGAAAACAAATAGCCCCTCACGATCAGCAGTGCACTCTCCATATAAGACCTCTGACCAACATTATAAAAAAAACATCCGGTGACGTGCAGCATGACGTGTGGGCACAAGCCACACACAATCCACCTGGTACTGGAAACATTTGAAGACAACTCGTTGTGTTCAAATGTCATCGAATCAGTGGCGGAGAATAAATTAAATAAATTAAAGCTCGTCATGTCACCCCCACTGACGTCATTTCGTACAACACTTGAACTGGAAGTGGAAGTGTGCAAGTTGCGATAAAACCACCAGAGCCTCCAAAATCAAACCTTTTCCAGTGTGTTGCCTTCTGAAGCAGAAAAATTGGCAAGATTGTGAATATTCCTCAACTTCTGGTATGTCTTCAAAGTAGAAGGTCAGCGGCCACATATATCTGATCCACTAACCGTTTTGCTCGACCTTAGAATCATTCGCAACAATTGAACTCCCCACTTCCACCATGCCTGACATCCACGACCGAATCCGCGATGAAGTCTCCGATAAAGAACTTGCACTCTGGACAGCTGTTACATGCGCTGACCCTGCTTCTGAATTAATCAAATTGAGCAACCCAGACGCCAACTTCATGTTCCCGAAAAAGGAGGTCTTGACCCTGCAGGACCATGACAAATTCCGAAAGGCCTTGAGACCTCCATTTAATCGGTTCGATAGTTATCGCATCGACGAAGTTCGCATTTTCATCATGGGTCTGATGGCTGCGACGGTGACCTGCAAGGTTCATGCCGAAAGGGAGAATAAGAAGTACACAATCACCTCGCATACAACGTGGAGTCAAGCTTCTGATGGAGAATGGAGGATTGTGACTCATGGGGAATGCCGTGTATAGATATCAACTTGTTATAATTTTTTTTTTCTTTTCGATGAGACATGCAACATGAATGAAGCTTAGTTATTGATATTCTTACTTTTTTTGGTGATTTCAGATATTTTATGTATTCAAATCCAAAACCTTTAATGTTCAACAGCCTAGTGGAATGAACAACTTGTATGGAGTAGTTTTCAGTGTGAAAAACCCCCCCTATTGATCCATGGCGGTGTTCCGTGCGCTCGTGAAATTGCATGGCGCTTTATGAGGCGCTGGGCGCGAGAGCTGGCCCCTGAATACCCCACCAAATCGAACATCTCATTGGTCTCCAAGTACTTCCAAGGTTTAAATCTGATGAGTTCACACTCCTCTGTACGGAGTAAATCACAAGGTCTTCGTATACATGCATGTAGGTCTCCAATAATTTAGGATGGGGCTCTAGATTTGGCTATTCTCTTTTTGAATGCAATAAATAGACAGTCCATGCCTTTGAACTCTCTTTTCAGTGTAATACGTTAGGATTTTTATTTTATTTTCCATACTCTCAACAACATTGAAAGACTACATGATAGAGGGAGAGAGAGAGAGGCATCAATAGAAAGAAGAAATTTCAATGGAAGAACCACAGGACTCCAATCAATGGTCCAATTCCTTCTGGGACTGCTTCTCTCCCTCAAGCATATGTGAAGCCCCAAATTCTCCCCATCTCTCCTCTCCCACTCAAGTTCACTAACAAGATGTCTAGGCCTGCTGGCGACTTTTTGCCCTTGTGCACTTCTAGGGAGAACATCCTCTCGACTGCGAGACCCTGAACTCAAAGAGAGTAACTACATAAACGGTGATGTGTGTCCCAGATCCGCCTCTACCCCCGATCATCTTGGAGGCCATCATGCTAACAAAATACTGAGAACTTCAGTGTTGTATCTACCTTGCATCCAATTACTGTTATTTGTGCTGGGTTCCCCTTATGTTCAAACGTCGCCATACCCGACAAAAATTCGGTATTAGTGGCTCTGGTTGCAATGATTGCATGGCGGCCTGCTTTTGCCCATGCTGTCTGCTTGTGCAGCAAGAGAAAGAGGTGGAGACTCAATACACACGCCTTCAATCCAAGTATCAAGCCCCTGAAGCGATGAAATATTCTCAATGAGCTCTGGAGGGCATTTCGTCTAGGATATTCAATGTTTAATTTAATCAACATCGGGATCAATATGAATAAAAAACCAGATCTGCTTCAAATGTTCGAATGTTTTGAAGTACATGAGAAACTCACTAATGTTCTGTTTCAACCCCCCTGGGTTATTGCAAACATGCATCAAAGGTTAACCTTCAAATGTTGGTCCTTGGAAGGGTGTCATTGAAAAGCCGCAAAGTCCACTAGCCTTTCTGAGACCCTTTTTTTTCTTCTCGGCTTATTGACGCTAGTGAAATTTTTAGGACCGAGCGTGCCCGGAGCGGGTTCTAGCGCCGACAAAATAAATATGAAACATTTGAAAAGAGCTTGAACAAGTAATATGTGGGCCCAAGGGGTCACTTACAGGCACCTGGGGGTCATCGTATCGCTAGTAGCCGCCACATGTGCACATGTTGTACTAAACATTTGAATATATAAACTTCAAAAAAGGTAGGTTCAATCAAGTTTAAATGCCTGCTTGTGACTAAATATCATTCATTTGCAAACATCTGAAAGCATGAAACTGCAAGTAAAACTTCATACATATAAATCGGGCATCAAGGATGAAATATTACCCTCGGACGCGTTTAGACAGTGGATTGTTTCCGACATCTGGACGTGCCATACTTGGACTGGTAGCGGTTACCAAAACTTCATCATAGTTTATCTTTCTTTGAAGTCTTCTTTAAATGTTTGTCTCTTTCTAGAGTCGGAGCTATACTAGTAGAAGTTTGAAAACACGAATTAGGAGCGGAGGCCTAAGTTTACGTCACCACAAGCTAGGAAAAAGTAGATAGGAAAATAATTAAGAATCTTCTTGATTCATCTTGATTCATACAATTGATCATATTCAAACTACAAAAATGCCATTTTGGAATCAACACCCATTACAACCAGACTTGATCAAGGAGATGGACGCCGAGGAAGCCCGATTAGCAAAGTCCGGGAATGTTCATGCCCTCCAGAAATACCGTTATGATAACCACTTCTGCCCTCTCTGGCCCAGAAAATATATTGATGACTCGCCTAAACTTCTCGATGTGGAACAAGAACTTCGCGAAGTGATTCAAGAAGAGATATCTATCAGACAGAGAACTCATAGTTCAAGCGGAGAGGCAAACATTTCGAAGGAAAGACTACGTATGTTAAACATCAGATTCCACGTCCTTAGCGAAAGATGGTTCTATTACCGGAGTTCTCTGACCAAAGGGTTTCAATCTCGGGCATTTGTTCTATGGAGATCCCATCCTAGATGGTATATGCACAAAAGACTTGTTGAGGATTGTGCTGGCCGGGAAGGCTGTTGTGCTCGGAGTTGTGGCTGCTGTCTCAATCGCAATGTTGATCAAACCCGCAAGCTTGGAGTTGGACATTGTACCCTTCAATGTGGATGTTGCCAAAGAGCGAGAGGCACCCCGGTGATTCCTGAAGAGGATCGGAGATTATTGCGAAAAGAATTCAGCTGTAAGAACAACAGTTATCGTTCGATTTGGTTTGCGCGTGTCTCACTTTGGGGGCTTCTCCGCGATGATGGTGAAAACCCTTTTGATATGATTCAGGCACCACCAAGCTCTGGGCAGATTTAAAGAGCATTTGAAAGGTTTATGGCTTCAGAGTGTTAGAAAAGAGGTACTAGCTACTGTTTCTTTCATTGGCTAACTGGCTCTGGTTTAAATGTTTATTACCCTGGGATTTTAATACAGAAACAACCCAAGAACGATACAGAAACAACCCCCGGTGATTACTACTAGTCACCATGGTTTCTTATTCTTCTTGTACATGTGTATTCACTATTACCCTATTAATACATATAATTCGTCTTCGCCTCTAGTGTATAGCTCGAACATTTGAATACAGAGTATGCCAGGTAAATTGATGGTGGTATGTTCTCTGGTACAATACCTACTAGGGACGTACCATCTCAAGTACTGAGTACTAGTATACTGTCGGATCAGCCGATGGGTCAAGTGAAATGGCTTGTCAGAAATCTTTATCTCATGGTTTATATTGAAACATGTCGCTATCTCCGATCGAGTCTTATCCGTTATTAGATCATGGCTCTTATCTTTTGCCTATCAAGCCATGATAACGTTTCAAACTGCGGATGCTGCAAGTACATATGAGCTTCTTCCCCTCCATTCAAAGGTTCCCATGAATTACCGGAGTTCAATTTCAATGTTCCTAACATAAATGCTAAAATGGTGAAAGACGTTTTCGACATCTCGTCCGATGAGGATGTTGCCCTTGAGCACCTCGGCTACCAACAAGGTAAGAACCCCCCCCCCCCCCCCCCCCCCCCCCCCTCCACATCATGGAAGAAGGATTGAATCCTAAGAAAGCGCAAATATTGAAGTGATGATACTTACCTTCAAGCTTAGAGTTCAAGCGCTCATTTGGTTTATTTGATATGGTGGGCTTTAGTTTCAGCATTGTGACTTGGTATGTACCCTCGGTGGACAACGGTTGCAATTTGGTGGAAAACTAAGTTGATATCTCGTTTCAATCAGTTGGACTGCGTTGAGTGGCGTTTTCATCATTGGCGTTGAGGCAGGTGGGCCACCAGTGATGATATTTGGCTGGATAGGAGTCTGCGTCATCACAATATTTATTGCCCTGGCCATGGCTGAGATGTGTGCAAGATGGCCAGTTAGTGGAGGGCAATACTCATGGGTGGCTATGCTAGCACCGCCCAAAGTATCTCGACAATTGTCATACATCACCGGGTGGTTCATGCTGGTTGGTAGGTAGCCCCGTCCTTCAACATTTTTGAATGTTTCAATGTTGGCTGCTTAGTGGAATCCCCAGAACTTCAGGTATTTAAGAAGCTAATTTCTTTCTCAGGTATTTTGGCCATGGGCGCAGTAAATAATTCTGTGGCGTCCAACTTCATTTTAGGCATGGCCAACCTCGTCTTCCCAGAGTATACTATCGAGAGATGGCATACTGTTCTTGTTGCATGGGCCGTGGCATTATTGGCCCTCGCTATCAATATTTTCGCTCCCCATGCATTACATCGCTTGTCGAGGATGATTTTGGTGTGGAATATTGCATCATTCATTATCATCATCATCACGCTTCTCGCGACTAATGACCATAAGCAGAGTGCAAATTTTGTCTTTGGTGAGTTTCGCAACACGACTGGCTTGGGCGCGGCCATGGCGACGATCGTTGGCATCCTCCAAAGCTTTTTTGGTATGTGCTGCTATGACGCCCCCAGTCATATGACGGAAGAAATGACCCATGCGAGTCGAGATGCCCCAAAGGCCATCATTTTGGCCGTCCTCATGGGTGCCGTAACTGGTTTCTTCTTCATTCTTACCTTATGCTTCTGCATGGGTGACATTGCTAGCACGGCAAACTCCACGACGGGAGTACCAGTGATTCAAATCTTTTATGATTCGACTCAAAGCAAAGCCGGAACCTGCATCTTGGCTAGTATGATGACTGTGATCATTGTCGTCGCATCCGTGAGTCTCGTGGCGGAAGGGTCCCGATCTGTGTATGCATTCGCGCGCGACCACGGACTACCGTTCTCGAAATTCTGGTCCAAAGTCGAACCGAAGCAGAAGATACCTGTAAGTGCCATTTGTCTGACTCTGATCGTTCAACTGGCTCTGAACGCAATCTACTTTGGCACCGTCACGGGGTTTGAAACTGTGATATCAATTGCCACCACGGGTTTCTGTAAGTCAACATCCAGATGGTATGACGGATTTGAAGGAAGAGGAAAGAAAAGCAGGGAAATATGAATTTACATATGGATGAGATATACGCTAACCAAATTTGGGAAATGACTATTAGACGTGTCCTATGGTCTTGTCCTGCTAGCAAGACTCCTTGGTTATATTTTTGGTCACTATACATCCACCTTCACCGGGCCATACTCACTTCCCACGTCCGTCTCTATCGGAGTCAATACGATCGGACTAATTTTCCTCTCATTAGGGTCAATTACCTTCAATTTCCCCAGTGAGGCTCCAGTCACCTCAAGTTCAATGAACTATACCTGTGCAGCAATTGGACTCGTAACACTGGTGAGCTTTATAACCTGGTTTACCACAGCAGCCAAACACTTTTCTGGACCTTCTGATGTGAGGGACTTGGCGATCTCACCTACAGGGGTAGAAGCTGCTTCAGAAGGGCAATTGGCCGAAGAAATAGATTTCAAGCCAAGCCAGTAGATGTAGTACCTATTAAGGTACCTACTACATAGTATGCCATACATATAACTAGAGAAAGGAAAAAAGGAAAAAACATGCACATGTGTACTCCGGAACATTTGAAGACTTTAGTACATAAGACTCTTGGCAATGATGTCAGGTCTTCCCTGTCAAGGTTGTACTCCGTAGCAACCACATTAAGACCCACTTATAAGCCGTGCTTGTGACAGCCAGCTGGCCAGTCATACCGAGGATTTCCAATCTCTTTCCCAATTTTTCAAGCTTGTTTATTGTATTTTTATAATTTTTTTAAAAAAAAAAAAAAAAAAAGGAAATATTATGCTTAGAACCTTGTCAACACCAGCTGGCCTGTACAAATATGAAGAGCGGTCTAGGGCGCGTGGAAACAAACCAAAAGAAAAAACCCTGCAGCCCTGGAGTGGCGCAAAGCTGACCATTCTGACGAAGCCCATTGCCCCTTGGGTGGTCGCACTACAGCCCGTGACCCAGATGGCTGCAGATGGGATCCAGGATTGTTTGTCCCACTGCCAATCTTGGTTCTGATCGGCATTCAATCTGTACTATTACATTGCGATCGTGCCGATCTCCACCAGCTAGAACGAACCGATGGTGAACGATGGGGGGTCAGTGGGGGGTTCCTTCTTCTTGACCAACCCCCTCTCACTTCTGATGATTGGTGTACAAGTATGATCTGTTGATCGCAGGGGAGAACAACCCCACACCAGCTGAAGATTGATGGATTTAGCGTGAAAGCTGAGGGTTTTAATGAGGTCCCTGCTCTCCCCACCCCTTAGGTACATTTGGCTATTTTTTTTCTCTCCCTCTTCATTTTTGGCTTGCTTCTCACTCAATCACAACCCGTAAGGCGAGTTTGACGAATACCAGCTGTCCTATTTCATTCGTCTTCCCTTGCTCTCTTGTATAAATACTAGTACTTTCTGGTTTTTATCCTCTTCCTGGCGACAACATGTCTACTGAAATTCCTGGCCCGCCCGGTATACCCATTCTGGGCAACATCTTCGATGTTAACCCCAATGAGACATGGAGTTCTCTGAACAAGTTGGCCAGCAAATATGGTCCGTTTTGAACAAGATTGCATGGTTTATTGGGTTGCAAAACTAACAATCACTATTCAGGTCCTATTTTCAAGATCAACGTGCTGGGTAACCAACTGGTGTTCATATGCAGTGTCGCTTTGCTCGACGAGATCTGCGATCAGACCCGATTCCGCAAGTGTGTCAAGGGCCCGGTCGTCGAGATTCGGTATTCTGTGCACGACAGTCTATTCACCGCAGATAACGACGACAAGAACTGGGGGGTCGCGCACCGAATCATGATGCCCCTCCTGACCAAGGAAGCGACCGATAGTGTATACAATGATATGATGGAAGTCGTCCCCGATCTCACAAGGAAATGGAGCGCAGGCACTAAGCAACGTGTCAAGGCAAGTGACGATCTCGATCTGATCCTGCTGGCGTCCTGCATGAAGTGCTTCTTCAACGAGCGAGTACACGTGCTGGGTGAAAAAGATGAGACTCAGAAAAAGGCGTGGGCCATGGTTGAGGCATGGGAGGGTGCCACCATGGAAGCGTTGAAGCGGCCGAACCGACCAAAGCCGCTGAACTGGTTATACCAGGGCCGATTCTCAGCCTTCACCAAGACCATGCGCAACTACGCCACCGATATTGTGAACCGCCGGAAGAATAACTCAGAACTGGCGCGCAAGGATATGATGGATGCATTGTTGAATGGTGTGGATCCTGAGAGTGGGCTCAAGCTCACAGATTCGCAGGTGGTGGACGAAATTATCTCAATCTTCATTGGTGCTGCGACGGCTGCCAACCTACTGACCTACGCGGTCTACTACCTCAGCAATAACCCCGAAGCCCTGAAAAAGGGACAGGATGAGATTGACTCCGTCGTTGGAGAAGGTCCAATTGATCTTTCCCACTTGAAGCAGCTCAATTATGTCGAGGCCATTCTTCGAGAGACAATCCGTCTCTCTGCCGCCGCACCTGGCTTCAATATTGAACCTATCCCACGCAAAGACAAAAAGGATAAGACCCCCGTGCTCCTCGGTGGGGGAGAATATCAGATTCCTTACGACCAGCCCATGCTTGCCATTTTGAGTGCAGTGAACCGCGACCCGGCTGTATTTGAGGACCCATTGGCCTTCAAACCCGAGCAGGTGATTGGCGACAAGTGGGACAAGTTGCCCGCTGCCGCCAAGAAGGGCTTCGGCAACGGCAAGCGCGAGTGCATTGGTAAATTGTGGGCCTGGCAGTGGTCGTTCTTCACTCTGGCTAGCATTCTCAAGGACGTCACGTTCGAGCTGGAGGATCCGAACTACGAGCTCCAGGTCAACGGTGCCTTTAGCATCAAACCGATGGACATGTATGTGCTGATGTCCGGTCGCCGCAAGTAGGCTCTTCGCTCTTGGAAGACCGACTTTGGAAACTGCCATCATTCTAGAGGAGGCATAACGAGAAAGATGAAGATGAAGATTGGAAGCCAGTAGGATGGGATATCCGTCATTGAATCTGTACATTTGGCGAATTAGCGGACCTCGAGGATACGAAACTGTCAGTAATGAACTTTTGTCTATATAGGATTCACTTGATTATGACTCAACAATATTCAAACATTGTTGAATGAACTCTTTGAACAACCCAACTTGGAACGATTGATACATTGAGTAAGCCAAGACCACAAGCACTCAAGTGCTTGAGTGCTAATATTCAATGTTGCACATGTGAAGTACAATCAATTGATCCATCAATCAATCCATCAATGGATCAATAGATGCTTTGGTTGATTCCGATACATAATTATATTTGATCGCGTTCAAATGTTCGAGAAATATTTGAAACGTATCTAAGAAAACCTAGTATTCCGTTCCAAAGGTTATGAGAAGACAATATTTGAATTGTTGGTAGGCTGCACCGATCTTCACCATTTATGTATATATAGATCCGGTCGGGACTCTTTTGGGGGGTTTTGTCATTCTTGACCCAATTGTTACTGAAGGATGTTCAAGTGTCCAGTCGGGGCGTATCATAATACAAGGACCGTTTCCTCAAGTCGTAAAGCAAAATATGCACCAGGTAATACTTACTACTAGTTGTAGACTATGGGGGTGTCCAGGTTGTGGTTCGGATGAAGGTGGCATGAACCAGCTGACCGGAGATAACGGCTTTACTCGTGGATCGTCCGGATATTATCACGTGCCAACATTGTCTTCGCAATGTAAGTGACGTGGGATGATATTTGAGTGTGTCCCAATCAGCTTCGCCATGCCTCCTCGTCGGGCGCATACAAAAAGCCGTAGTGGGTGCGATCAATGTAAAAGACGGCGTGTCAAGGTCAGTGAATTTGTCTCCCCAACATGCAGAATACAAAGTTCCTAACGGTCGTAGTGTGACGAGACGGGGCCTCCTTGCGCCAACTGCATTTCCCGCGAGCTTGACTGTACCTACGTGAAAGCTTCACCGAAAGATGTGTCCAGCGTGGGACGAAGAGCCTCGGCATTGTCCATATTGGCGAAAGAGAAAGATCCCGCTTCTCCACGATCTCTTGCTCCAGGCAGTCCATCCTCGACTTCCACATCCACTGTGTCAGGCGTGAGAGAGTTGGAGTTAATGCATCGTTTTGCTACGGATACCTACCGTACTATGAGTACCAGCGAATCGGAAATGCAAGTATGGCAGATACATGTCCCGCACTTGGCCTTGCAATTTGAATTCCTGATGAATGGCATATTGGCGCTAGCGGCATTGCACATCGCCTCCACCTTGGACCCGCCAGCATCGTTCGTATACATGGACACGGCTTTACATTATCATAACCTCACCTTTGCTCCATTTCGTGCCTCCATTGATCACTTGACGGAACAGAATTGTGAAGCGGTGCTAGCACAGTCTATCATCACAACTGTTTTTGGTATTGCCTTGCCGCGTGTCAGTGCGACACGTGGGGAGAGCTTGAATATGACGGAGAATATCATAGTCCTGTTCGAGCTCCTCCAGGGAGTGAAGAACATCATTACCATTGGTCAACCTTGGATTAAGCTCGACCTATACCCGCACCAGAAGGGCATTAAGAGCGATGTGCCAGCACTGGACAGCGTGACTCAAAATGCTCTGGATCGACTCGCCATGCTGAATGATGAGACTCTTTCCACTATCGATAAAGATCAGTATCGGATTAACAAAGATGTAATCTCTCATCTGCATCACTGCTTCACAATGTATAGCAATGCTAGAGGGCCAGCAAACACACTGTCTTGGCTCGCCGCTGTCGACAAAGAGTTTGTTGACAACGTGCGGCGCCGCCAGCCATTAGCCCTTTTGATACTTATGCACTGGGGTGTACTACTAGGGGAGCTAGATGGTCAGTGGTGGTGGGCTCGCAACTCGGGTCGGGCGCTCGTCTCTGAAATTTTGCTTATCTTGCAACCAGGAAGTAATCAGTGGGCAGATTCGTTGGCCTGGCCTCGAAGAAAGATGGGCCTTTAATACCGATGAACGTATATGGAATTTGTCTGGAATAAGCTCGCCCTGTTATAAGTTTGGTGGATTTGGAAGTACCATATCACCAAACCCACACAAAAAAAAAAACTAGAGAAGGTTTCTCACAGTACCTGAGTCCCGATACTTTGAAGTCATTTCGCTAGTAACCGACATTACAGGGACATCGCCACTCATACCAGTTGACGTGCGAATGATTCGAAAACAAATCAAAGATAGTGGGGGGGGGGGACGCACAAGAGATGCAGGTCCATTCGGTGTCGGGCCCATGTACAATAATTCGGAAATATCAATATACAACCTCTTCTGCACCTATTCTCCAATAAACATAAATGGAACGTTCAATTCACCGCACGCGTCCGTTCTGGACTCATCGTAGTCCCAAATTTGCACCATCAATCCTCGGGGCAAGATTCCCGGGGATCCCCATCATTGTGATTACGCTAGGAAGTCTGGGTTTCAAATGTTGATTCTCGTGGTCTGGGTTCTCAATCGGGTGCCAGCTTTATATAGTAAATAGATATGAATAAGATCACCATTAGTTCCAAGATTTAATTTATTTATAATCTGTTAGACTGCAGGATTACTCTGCACCCTGGAATGTCCAACTTCGTGCTGGATTCAATGACCTTACTGCCCTGGAGCACTGGTTGGGAATATGTGATAGCCTTCTCAGACATGGCACCAAACGCGTCGGCGATAACTTCAAGGTGCTTTTCTTCTCCATTGGCTGCTCCTCGGGCTTGCAGTTCTTCGGGATCCGAAACCATGCCAAAAGAGTATGACAATCCTTCTTGACTCTCGAGCACAAGGGATGATGCCGATTCTACTGCCACAAAAAACTGGATGAAATCTCCTGGATTGGCAACCTGGGAGAGATGGGAAAGATCCTCTCCGATCAAGCCATTTTGCAGAAATGATGGCATCTTCAGAGGTTCATTGGCACTGGACTCTGATTCAAACAGTTGATCCAGGCTGGCAGCCTTGTTATGGCGAGTGATAGCTGGGAAGGCAACTTCTGGATCCAAGGAGAGAAGGCCCTGCTTCTTTCCCCAACCACCTCCACCACTCATGACGCGATGCAATTTACCTCCCTGCGACAGTGACCGTGTGAGCCGATCTGGGATGGAAGAATTGGGATGGGCAATCTCCACGTCAGGTGCCTCGACCAAAGCCCAGACTGAAACTCTTCGATCGGCAATATTATGATCTTCAATATACCGTGGAAGCTCCTTCTCCAGCTCAGTGGAGGCAGGCATTGGTTCATTTGAAGACCCGTCAGTCGATTTTGCTAGCTGTCGCAGGATATTCCCCATTCCTGTTATCACCTTTCGTCGCTGAGTGACCGGCTCTAGCGGAAGCATCATCCTCGGGCGAACATTTCCTTGTGTAGATCCGACAACACAGCTTGCAAGATCTGTACATTTTTCCAAGACGTATTCATCATTTTCTGTAATCCAGCGCATACCCATGAAGGTTCGTTCGCTTCCATTGATGAAGACGGTGTTGGTAAGGCGTAGGCCGACCGCGTGAACGGATGATTCATCCCTAACAGAGACCGTAAGGCTAGCTTCTTCGCTAGCTGGGCTTCCAATTCGACGAGGTGGCGTGGCTTTCCATTGTACATCGTCTTCCCTGACCATCAACATGGATATGCCATCATATTCCCCTACCTCACCATCTGCTAATAAGGGCCCAAGCTGCGGTTTTGTGGCATTGTTCGGAATCCGGTCAACAACGGCCGCGATCGCATAAATGGTATTCGGCCCTTGAAGAGTATTTCGAAGTAGTTTGTTCATAAAGTCGCGAAGGAATGGAGATGTTGGATTGAGCAAATGGGCGAGATTCGGCGTGACGACTAGGAGGGGGACATGGCATAAGTTGCTCTCGTGAGTTACTGATGGTAAAGATGAAACAATATCATGTGAAGTCTGTGGAGCTCGATTAATATGAAATAAATGAAAAGAGATTCGCTTTACTCACAATGGCTTCCGGTGTTCTCGTGAGCCAGGTGTACGCGCTATTCCATCGCTGTCCTGTAGTATGGCGTCGTGCGATTTGTGAAGCTCGCAGCAAGCTGGGGCTTCCCGACAGGCATGTTACAGCCCGTTCACTGGCAAGCTGCCACAGCATAGATTTTGGTTGGTACTAGTAGTAAGAAGAAGATTGGTGAATTGCGGATCTTGCTGGAAGCCGCGGAAAATCGCGTCAAGCACAGGAGTAAATGCGACAGAAAATCCAGACCGCCAAACTCCCATACAAAAAAAAGATCGTCGCATACATGGATGGTAAAACATCTGAGATTGCTTTTTTCACATGGTGTACTAGTAGCTACAATGATTTTTGCGCGAATGAGGTTTGTAATCTACTCGGAAGGAAAGATTTAAAAGTAGATGTTGTAATGGCGTACTCCGATTATCTAGAAGTCGTTTTACCCTAAAGAGCGTGCGTCAGCTTAAAGACGTTGATGAAACTCTGAATTCGAAATTAGACACAAAAAAGTCTGATGGAGACCTGCACCGTGGGTATTGACACAACAAAAAGGAGAGATACAATATGAGTGGCTATATATGTGTGAGACAGTCGACCGGCGATCCATGCAGAAGGGGAGAGAGAAAAGAAAGGAAGGAAAGGAAAGGGAAGGGAAGAGGAACAAAACACCTCTCATCAAGAGAACAGAAACATAAGGAAATAGAAGGTCAGTGGCCCCTTTGAATCAGATATCTCCACTCCGGTCAGATTCCTTGATTCTCCTCTTAGTGGCCATTGGTTTCTATGTTGACCCAAATCGTAGAATCCGTCCTCATCATATATAGGATGATACTTCCCGGCAGTATCAAACCTAGATCACTTTGAGAACACCGAAGACATCGCGGCTTGTATCCTTTTCGGCCTTCATGTTGGGTCGGGAGCGCTTCTTATTCGGGTTGACGACGACTTCGCCCCAGTGCTTGGGCACTGCGCCTCCCGAGTTAGGGCGACTAGTTGTCGATGCTTGATCAGAGGTCACGATGAGATTTTGACTTCCATCATTTGTAGCTGGGGATGAGGATGTAGATCGAGGGACATGAAGCGTTGCATGTGGTTGGAGATGGGGTTGGGGTTGAAGGGACCAGATATCGATGACAGAGCTAAAAGGAATGAGACGTTTGATTCGTGAAAAGTGAGAAGAGTCAAGGGATTCATGGGCATTTTTGATAGACAATTAGACTCACTCCGAAGTTCTTTGGCAAATGGCATCCAACGCCTCTCTCTCGCGCCTCACATATTCCGGATCCGGCTGATTTGCCTGCTGAGCTTGGTTGAGGGCTCCGTAACCATACCCAGCCTGATATGGATCCTCATCCAGCAGGCGGGATGACTCGGGCTAGAAAAAGGGAAACACAGCACATTTTAGAATACAATCCATATCATGGGCATTGAAAGGCTCGATGCCGACCGCTCGGTATTGGAGCTCACCTCGGGGGATTCATGACGATTGCCGCCCAGGCACGAGGCACAGATACCCATTGGTGGTCGGAATCTCAGAACGAGTGAAACTGAAGCAGTGATTGTCACTTATATTTTTATGTTGGAGGGGTCCCAATGCGACCGGCACGAGGTACCTAATAACTTCTCAATTGTCAAGAATAAAGGCGAGACCCGGTTGCCCTCGATGGGGCGGGTAAGACGAAATAGATTATGTTGATAGCGTAATGAACGTGAGGGTACGTAGGGACGAAATAAAACTAAAGAAAGCTTCTACAGCGATGGAGAAGGCTGGGGCGTAGAATAGAAGTGACGAATGGTGAGTGAGACGTTGCACACCAAAAGGTTGGAGGCTTGGGAAAGTCCGTGCGATGTCATTGATAACACTATCGTGTACTAGTACGTACGATGGGACATATAGTTAGGATTAAATGGTAATTTATCAACTTTGAGATTGGCAGAAAATAAGTAACAGATCGAATTTGTGTGTTATGTCTTTGGTATCGATCTATAACAACACCAATGTTTTTGACTGTCAACTACTGTCTATTAAGCTCGAATATAAGTGGGAATGGCTTCCAAAGTTAAAGGATGGTGGAAGTGGAGAAGGTGTAGTAGTCCTAGCAAGTATGTACTGCAGCTGGAACATTACGATACTGGGCAGAAGGCGGTGAACAAGAATTGATTTGGCCCACCATGTGCCCTCCGCAATCGTGGCCGTAACTTTGGAATCCGTGGCATTATATACCGATAACCTATTTTCTTCCCTTCCCGCATGTCCAATTCGACAACCACCGAAGTTTCACCCCTTCATATAACAGAATGTTTGATTTACCAGAGGCTATCTGGTATGTTGGCTCTATCTAATAGCTAGTAACTATTGGTGGATCCCGATTTGCTGACAATCCTCAAGCGTGCGCCGCGATGAGGTTCGGTCCCCGGCTTCGTCTCGCGCATCGTCTCCAGTGAACGAATCGGATCTGCAAGATGCTCGTGCCCGGTTAGGGAAGCTACTCAACCTTGACGAACTGCTTGGAGCCAGTGTGGAATTGGACAACATGAACAATGTACTGGAAGAACAAGCTGGTGAGGAGGACGAGGAAGAATTCGAATTTCGACTGTTCAACACCCCAGCAAACCCTCATGACGCCGTTCAAAAAGACGGAGATAAACCCGAAAACGAGAGCAATACGACAAGCAAGACCCTGGGTGATGGCAAAGGGCAAGTCAATATAGGGACACAAAAACTGCGTATCAGATTACGATCCCCGACACCAGGCTCAAGCGACCCTTCAGCAGGTCGCTTTGTGAAGGCTTCCCGTGGGTGGCAGTATTACTTTTCCACCCCTTCACTATGGGGTTCAAACGTCGAGTCAGAAGAACAAGAATTTCAACCGGAAAAGGCCAGGCAATATCAGGATATGGCCGTCACAGGAGAGTATATAAAAACCTTGGCCAAGTCACAGCCATGGGTGAGTTGAATTCCCTACGCCCTCCAAATGCCGGCCCTAAAAGGTTACTTATACTGGTATTTTCATTAGCCCGGTTGCCATCTTGCATGGAGAGTGGTGCACCTTAAACGCCATCAAACGAAATTACCTCGGAAAGACAAAGATGTTCCGGTTTATGTGGTTGAGAGTGAACCAACTTCCAAATCACCCAAGTCTCGCAAGAAGCCGGGAAAGAAACGGCGTGTTTTACTGCGGAAGCGAGCTGTGGCAGTTCAATTAGCAAAGGAGGCGGATGCGGATAAGAGGACGCGCAAGAATCGTGAGCGCAAGCTTAAACGTCGTCAGAAGGCGCGGGAGCAAAAAGCTGCTACTGATACGGCTGGAGGGGATATTCACATGACGGATGCTGATGGAGCTTCCTCGGGAGACGATTGAATTAAGTCTCGTCATGTTCATCTGTATTCTGAAGTTGCTTCCAACCTTGGCTTGAATATTATACCCTTGATAAGCCCAAAGACCTGGTGAAGTAATTCAAAGTCAAATCCATTCATCTAAGTAGGAATTGTCATATAATCCCAGGCATGGATATCCCGGGGAGCGTTCCAAGACTTTCAATCTTTATACAATTGGGAACCATCCATCTTCCTGACTTATAGATTCCCGTTTAACCTTTTATTGTGGATATCAACGAAGAGAAAGGCGCGCTTCAATTGTCTTTTGGGAGTGGTTTAACCCAGGGCTTTCATGGCAAGCTCGACACTAAGAATCCAAAAATTAGTCAATGATGATTCAATGGGAGGTGTCATGACGACGAGGAAGATATATGGCAACATACACAACAAAAGTGCCGGCAGAGACGGGCATAGCTCTTAGTAAGGTGGGGCCAATGCCTTTCCAGAAGCCAGCAAGGCCCTCGATAGCATATGTCTTCTTGAAGCAGTCGCGCATGCTGGCGAACTTCTGATCGGCACCAAACCCATCGGTTTGCATCTTACTCTTCACAACGTCAAGTGGGTAGCTGGACAGCCAAAGAGCCTCACCAGCGAGACCACCATAGGTAGCAACCTTGACCGCTCCAATATCCTCGCGTTTCACGTTGTTGCGCTTGGCATCCTGGTTCATCATGTATTCAAAAGCCATGAACCAAGTACCGTACGCCTGCGCCTCACGGAGGACAGTCACCGCCTGGCCGCGGAAAAGCCCCCGCAAGGCACCCTGGTGAGCGGAGATCTTCTTGACACAGTCAACCGGGCCAGAGTACAGGCGACCAGAACCGTGGGGCTGTGCCTGGAGACGAATACGGACATGCTCAATGGGACCCGAGAGAACGGAGTTGGTGACACCGGCGAAGGAACCGGCCATGTAGTATTGTGCGTATGATAAGGTGCCATTGGCATATTTCTTTTGATTCAGTTCCTCCAGCTTCCGGCGGGCCTGGTGGAAGGCTCCGAATTGCACGCTCACCTGTGATAGCAAGGAGGTTAGATTAAGGTCAATTCGAAATGCGGGGCAGCAGCAGCAGCAGCAGCAGCGTTATGGGAGTTGGGAAATGCAAATGGCAATGAACTTACGCAGGCACCAATTCCAATCAAGGGAGTCAGAGTTCCCTTATAGAAGGCCGCGGGACCTTCCTTCTTGAAGATCTGTGTTGCGCAATCCAGCGCACTGGAGTACTGAGTGGTCGTTTGCAGGCGGACCTTGACAATATCTGGGGTTGGGTTAGACCACTTCAATGCAGGTGTTCCGGACATTACAAACCGAAAGGTTGTCCTTGAAGAATGTTAGCAAGAACTATCCATTATACTCCATGTATATCTGAGCTTGATGAGAGGGTTGAGAGGCCTCAATGCGTGTTCCGGTGCTCTCTCCGGGTGCTCTCGTGCGGGGGGGGGGGGGGATTTAACACGGTGACATACCCAAAAGGACCTGTGCCATGCCGCCCGCGGCGCCTGAGGCCAAATCCTTGATGGTGCGCAAGGCACCGCCGCCCTTCTGAATATCCTCGAATGCTTCGGATTCCATGTTGAGCAATTGGGTGAGTTGAAAAGAAAGAAAGACGATCTCCAAAGTGATATCAGGAACAAGGGCCCTTATCGCGATGGCGCAACCTTGGGAAATTGTGCTCTGATTCGACGGTTTCGCCGACGGGAAACGGAGAACTTTAGGTCTGTGCTTACCGACTAGCATTACTCTTGGCATTAATTGGAGCAATTTGAACTTGGATATATAACAAGTCAAGGCAGGCAGGATTTACTTTGGAGTTTAAAAATATATAGAATGAATCTAACGCCACACATGTGCAGTCACAGACCTATTCTCAGGTGTCGGCATAGCGAAGGTCATCGGTCGGATCTGCTGCATCTCAGAAAGGACTTCTTGTTTTCCCGGAAGGGACATTGAAAGTGGGACTTTCACCGCGGGATTGTATGTACTACGGGCACTTCTTAAGTGGGTCTCAAGGTTGATCCTCGAGAAATTCCAAGGTGCATGTAATTGATCCAAGCCGAGCACTTGAGAGCAGCCTTGGAAAGTGGAATTTGATACATAGGTATGTTCAAATGTTACATGTAGAAGTATCAATGTATGTATATGTAGCACTTACTTCACCTCGCAATGTGACAATAACTCCATGAAACAACTCCAATATTCCCAAGCCAGAGGGATTCACTATTATACATTTACAAAAACAAAGAGCTGTTTGGAGATAACGAATCCAGTTCAGACTCTCCAACAAGCAGTGGGAAAAGTCGGCGAATGCGATCCTCAAGGATGGCCTCTTCAGCTTTCCATCGCCTCGAAACCTCGGCTTTCTTATTAGCGCGACGTTCACCACCATACCAGGCCTTCTTAGCCTGCTCCAAACTTTCCATCTCTTCCTTCTGAGCATGCTTGACAAGTGTAGAAACCATGGTCTTCCAGTTCTCAAGCCCAACCTTTAGGCACTGTGCACACTGTCCACGTACGGCCTTTTCGTCGGAGCCGAGACTTAGCATGGTCGATTCGGCAAGTTCAACTGCATCACGTGTCCATGCGAGTCCCTGATCATGGGACGAGGAAGCATAAATGATTTCTCCGATATACGTCATTAGACCTGCTTCCTCACATGGGGAACTGGCTGATCGATGAGGTGGTTGATCGCCTGATGGCAGGGGCGGAGGGTATTCGACGGGGATCAGAACTGTTTTGAGGGATTTGAAGAGAGCGGAGAAAGGGTCGGTGGAGGATTTAGTAGGCGGGGCTGGGAGAGAAAATTGAAGAGAAGGGTCTGTGGAGAGGGGAAGGTTGCGGCGCGCTTTTAGGATAGATGTGAAGATGGAGAGCGCGGCAGAAAGGTTGCCCTGGCGAGCATTGTGAACGGCGAGCGCAGTCGACACTCGAAGAATGTTCTCAGATGGCAGATCTGATGTATTGTTTCTCAGAACACCGGTTTTGAGATCCACAATCTTGCTGGCGTCGCCTTCCAATCCGCCCGCAGCAATATCCATGGCCCAAACATACATATCACTGGCTGTGTCTTGCAAACCCTTGAAGCCTAACCAGTCGGCATAAGCCAGGGAAGCATCAAGTTTTTGCCTTGTATCAAATCCGTTTGTCGTAAGGATCTTCATGTAAAAGGTCTCGGGCGGTGGTGACGCAAGCTCACAGTCCTCCTCATGAATCACCTTCTTCTGGCCAGCAGGCATAGGCTTGGGTCTGGGGTTGGACGGTCCAACAACATAATCTGCTGGTGCAGAGATCTTCCGTTTTCGATCTGTCACCCATCCATCAAGATTTTCGGCCGCTTTAGCAGCACCCATAAGAGCCTGGAAATATCCTCGTCGCCATGGCTCACTTTTGGCAGAGATATCAAGACCCGTGCGTCCGACACCCTCGACAAGAAGACCACCATCATATTGTTCAACGACCCCCCTACCTTCACCTTCAACATCCTCTAGCCGCTCCAGTAATTCCGCCATGTATCCGGCTACCATAGGCCAATTGGTCATCAGCTTACCTATATAATCAGGATGCTGGAGCGCCTGGGCAGACCGCAGAGACCAACGGCTTTTCCAAGACCATTCTGGAGGCGTGGGCCATTGGTGCTCGATATCTTCTTGGTAGACACCGAGTTGTATAACGGAGAAAAGGATCAGGATGGCGCCGAATGAGATGCCGACCTTTAAGCTACGGCCAAAGCGACGCTTGTAGCCTTCGCGACTTTCAGTGGAGATAAGACGACCAAAATGCTTGCGCAGGTGAATGGACAGTGGCGGGAGAGGTCGTGATGGTGCTAATGGGGACAAAAATGGTAGTTGAGGTCGGCCTGGTGGCGGGGAGACAAGGAGTTGTGTGCGGTGTGTGAAGGGTCGAAGCTGAACATTGGGACCTCTTGTTTGCGGGGAAACTAGTCGGGCATTGCTCGGTATTCGACAGATGACATTTCGCGGTGGCAGCATGGTGTCGGGAAAGAAAGGTTCAAGCAGTTTCGTGGATTTCTGCTTCAAGCGTTTGTACTGCCAAACCATGCTGGTCTTGTACCAAGGGCGGTGAGTACCTTCCGCGCTGGCAGAAAGTGATGGCCAAAAGCCGACCTGATTGGGGTCCGGGGAGTACTGCTATGGTGCTACCTACTACTCAATCTCATACTACTGGTACTGATTGATAATCGATTCCACCAGTTGACATCTCCCGAGCAAACCATGGAAGGTTATTCTATTACACTCGCTCCTCTTCAAATTCTAAGAATCATTCCACAGAGGGGCAGAGAATTTCACCCATCACCTCTTCGCTCGGGAAGTCTAAAGGAACATCAAGCGAGAAAATCCCGCTTGGCTTTTGGCGGCTTGTAAGTTTCTGACCATTGAAAAAGCTGGTAAATTGTACATTGTACATAGGTCAGTGAAATGCAGAAGAAACAAATATATAGCATATGTACGGGTGGAACAGCATACCAGTCATGAATCTCACTTGGGGCATCACCATTTGATAGTGACTCATCCAAGTCCTGAAGACAATTCTGTAGATTTTGCTGAGCCTCCATGTGACCATCAGCACGATTGTCTAGCTGATATGGGAATATTCCCCATTCTATTAGCTCAAATAAAACTTCTGGGAGCATTCTCTCCCCAAACCCCGTAGTACCCATGGCCTGCAAAATTTTAAGGCACCTGTAAATATTATCAAACTGCTTCTGGTCTGCCGTGAGGGCAAATGATGCCAAGAAAATATGAAGAATGTCCAACGCGTAGTAGAAATCCATAGCAATAAGTTTAGAGTGAATTCCATCATTCACCATGCTTTGCAGAATGGCTAACATCTGCTCCGCAGAAGTCAGACAGATGGCGCTGAAGGTGTCGAGACTGGAAGATTTTGGGGTCTCTGGTCCATTTGCCTGGAACAGCAGTTGATACAGTAGAAATGGACGGGCGATGAGCAGTCGGCTACCGTGGTATCGGAGATGGAGGAGTGAAATTGGTCTGCGATGTAAGGGTGCAGTTGGGACCAACAATCGCAAATGTGGAGGCAGGTTATCGGACCATTGCGTCAAGCTAGCAAGGATTTCCAGAAGAGCATTTATCTCTATCTCATGGTGAAGCACGAATGGATCTTTGTATAAACGTTTTTGGGTTATGCTCACCAGCAGACTGAGTTCTTTGCACGCTGCGAGATATTCCGGTGGACTATAAGCGCCAGATGGAAGAATCTATAAAATAGATTAATAAATGTGATTTGGAAAAAGAGTAATGGCCAGATTACCACTTCAGATGGTAACGGTGGGCACCAGGATTCTTTCGTTGCAAATGGCTTGCCTAGGCGCAATGAGAGATCTTGGTCGAATACGATAAGAGACCACCAGACACGACGGGCTTGTTCCTTCTCAACACCACCGTACGAAGCACAATATTTGTCGCAGTGCAGACCTAGAGAGCACGCTATCTGGACAGCGAGACCTGTATAAAGATATGCTTGGTTTGAAAATCCATGTGATTGCATAGCGGTTGCCTAGAATCCCGCCTCGAAATGTTATTATGTACCTCGGATAATTGCCAAAAGGGAGACTACAAACCAAGGCAACCATGGCCCGAACGCTATCGAGGCTTCCTTCATCACATACCCCCGAAACAAAAGTCTTTGCCTGCTCAAGATAATGGATTGGAAGAATAGTACTTTCACGGAGGTCTTCAGAGGCTGGCGATCCTAGGGCCGCAATAGCAAGAATAGAATAGAGAAAGCACCTCCATGATGAGGTCAGATCATGCCATGAAGCGCGGTAGGTTTGTTCGAGCTGGTCGTAAAATCTCTCCGATGAATAAAGCCAATAGAGACAGTGGACCTCTTCAAAATATCGCATCGCCAGCCGTCGACAGGTCGCTTGAGAGGGCAGGGGTGCGTACTTTTCTATGAGTATTGGAGCAGGAATTGGCATCCCCACGATGACCATGCCCGGAATCACATCTTGAACTCGACTTGTATGGACACCTTGAACCTTGAACCCTCTGATAAGGGTATTGAAAGACACCCCCGACTCTGCGCCCATATACCCTAGAACATGAATCAGTATCGGAGTTAACATAACAGGGCCTTATTCTTGCTCACGGTATTGGCCTTGAGAATCTGCCAGTAAGCACCCGAGCTTCTGATTCAATTGAAAAGCGTCCTGTATAATGGTGATTTCCGCATCACTGCCAGAGATACTGTTGGACTGGGGTAATATGTGATCATTGTGCGGAATACCCTCGCTATAATCGTGTATCTGATTATTGATCAAGTCTGGCAGTTGGTCCGGGGATAGGGAGGCGGACGAATCCGAAAAATCATGGGTTGCCTTTTTGCATTTCGACGCGATAGATCGAAGGGCTTCTGGAGTGAGCTCAGTGCCGGGCTGATAGTATCTCACTATCTCCTGCAGGTTCCGGAACTCTTCTTCGGAAACGAAGTAGAATGGTCTTTGACGTCTCTTGGTTTCATCGATATGGCATTCGAGGCCAATACTGTGACAGTAATCACATGGGCCGGGCACTGGAGTTTGGGGGAAAGGAGGATAAGTTAGCCCTCGGAAAGCTCAACCGGAAGAAGAAGCAGTATTGTATTAAAATTACCTGGATTGTTGCACTGGAGATGCAGTCAGAATAGACGCCCAAAACAAGCAACCAAGGGTAGAGGTTTTCACCTTCGTTTTTCGACGCCTGCAACGATCACAGCTAATTGCCGTCCGATTTTTTCGTCCCAGTGATGCCTTTCCAGCCATAGGGGGCATTATGTGACGATAGGAATAAGTCCAAGAAGACGAGTTCCTAGACTCCTTTGCGCCAGAAGGACAAATGCGGAATTTGTGGGGTTTTGCGGGGTAAGCGTAGGAGTGGAGAGCAACATGTGGGGAATCTCAAATAATACCCGCTATACCCTTCTTTACTTCTGATTCAATCAAAAAAATCCAAAATAGACTCATGTCTATAGTAGGTAATGGGTACCCAAAGAATTGACAATCCAGAAACCTTGAGATGTGAGAGCGTTCAAGGCTAAGATTTCAGTTGAAGTCCAAAATTCGACTTTCCGATTACATGTCTCTTGAGTTTCCTTATTCTGAAGCCTGTCCAGATGATTGCCATAAAAACATTAGTATGTAAGCTGTAGTTAGTCAGAATCTCATTCGCCCGATATAATGTCAGCGAAGTCCACTGTCCAGGTGATCTTTTGATTATGTAGCTGTTTTTTTTTCTTCCAATGGTTTGGCTTGATTAGCTTATACGGAGGCTGGGAGAGACCTAAGTTGCTACCTCAGATGAGAGGGGCCAGAAGAATTCGAAAAGATGACACTCATGGCTCATATCTAACTGGGAATCGGGTGATTAAAGCCGAAGTGATCAGGATCCACAAAAGTCCACGGCAAAGATGATAGATAAAATGCCGAGTTCTGCGGGGTTAGATGGATCTTGGGGTTATTGGCAAACTTCACCATCCCATAGCACAGCTTGAGTTACACACATGTGCATCGGTAACATAAAGCGATATGTTATGACTTGTGCAGACGGAGTGGGGTAAAACCAGTCTCGGTCAGCGGCAAGAGGGCTTAGCCTTATTCTAAATCCACTTTCACTTGACTAAAGGCCATCGCCGGTCTCCACTTACATGCAAGTCTACAATAATTGCTCCAGGCCCCGGATTTTGAGACCTTGTCAGAATCGAAAAAATTACGAACAATTATGGCTGACATCAATCAGCAACCAGAACAAGCAGGCAATGTTTTTGGTCTCATCTGGGCCGAGAAGCGAGTCGTCTGTATCTCTGTCTTCATTGCTCTGGCCCAATTCCAATATGGGTATGACTCTGCTGCCGTCTCCGGCTTTCAAAGTATGCCCGGCTTTCTATCGATTTTTGGATACATTGATGTGAGTTAATGGCCCTCCAAAACAGGACCAGCTCCATTGCTGATAAATTTCTTTCAGTCAGGGACTGCTCTAGGGTATAACATCAGTACATCTGTTCAAACCCTCATTCAAAGCCTGATGCAGCTTGGTGGCCTACTATCGTCCCTATTCATCTTCAAATATGGCGGTTCAATCAGCAATAGAAATGGGCTTTGGATTGGCAGTGCTCTATCATGCCTGGCAATAATCCTACAGATTACCAGCCCCCATGTCGCCGCACTCTACATTGGAAGGCTGTTTCTCGGTGTCTCCAACGGCTTCTACCTCACGTACTCCGCAACATACCTGAGTGAGATTGCACCGACATCCCTTCGTGGCTCCTCAGTTGGATTAGTCACATTTCAGACATCCTTCGGCGCCCTCATTGGGATTCTGATTGACAACTATACTGCCGCATATTCATCTCGAGCATCGTACCAAATCCCTTTGGGTGTGATGTTTATCGTCCCATCTTTTCTTTCTCTCGGCTTGTTATTTCTTCCGGAGAGCCCACGTCATTATATACGCCTTGGGAAGACTGCCAAAGCAGAAGAGTCGATTCTTCAAATTCGGGGGAACACAAACAGCGACAAGCTCAAAGCCGAGGTTTCTAGCATTCGAGAGGCTTGGATTATCGAGAATGAAACTGCAAAATCTATTCATCTTATTGATGCCTTCCGTGGAGCTGATCTGAAAAGGACAGTCCTCAGCATATGCTGCAGTGTTGGTCAGACTGCCAGTGGGATAATCTTCTTCTCCGGGTTTTCCGTCTACTTCTATGCCCAAGCAGGCGTAAAAAACGAATTCGTCTGGGTCATAATGAGCTTGGCCATTGCTCTTACTGGAAATATGGGAGCCTTTGTCGTCATGAGATTCGCCGAAAGAAGAGTGTTATTAGGAGTGTGCTCCACTATAAACGCTGCTCTGATGTTTGTTATTGCTGCTGTTTACACCAGGATCACGGTTGGCTCATATACTGCTGCTCAAGTCCTTGTGGCCATGGGCACCCTTTTCACCTGGACGTACGGACTTGGCCAGGGTCCTGTTCTCTGGGCATTGACCGTAGAAATTCCTTCTCAAAGGCTCCGCTCAAAGACAGTTGGCCTGGCAACCGCCTTTAATTATTTGTTTGGCTGGGTTGCAACTTACTGCACCCCGTACTTTATCAACCCCGGTTCGTTGAATTGGGGACCAAAGTATTGCTACATTTGGGGCGCCAGTAATGCCCTACTGGCTATATGGGCGTTTACCGTCATTCCAGATTTAAAGGAAAAGAGTCTGGAGCAAATTAACTGCTCTCTGGTGCAGCCGAGTGGGGGAAAATTACAGGAAACGGGGGCTCTGGGAGAACACTGCGAGAATATTGAATTATGATCTATTGGTTAAGAGCCTACCAAGTAAATAACGACTAGTGCAGTTGAACATACTACCCAATCTATATAGAGGTCAGTAGAACCTCGGGGAAAGACCCTCAATGATACAGCTAATGTTACTGCGAATTAGACCTTGGAAGGTAGTGGATAAGTATGGAGTTACTGATTCCAATGTTGGACTCACGCTTAGATCCTTCAATGTTTAAATTTCCAAGGTTATTCGTATGTGGGCATATACTACATATAATGTGTATATTAATGGATTGAAATGGGCGTTTTGGAAGGACTTACCAGAAATATTTCTAGATTCCTATATGTGTGTACCTAGTACATATCTCGGTAGGTACTGGGGGGAATATTGGAGAATTAGCACCTGGCCATGCAAATACACACGTGCCGATCCTTTATACATTGACTGATCCTCCTCCAGTCTCCAGTGTGGCCTACAAAATCTGGAAATACGATATCAGATCCAGCATAATATTCCAGGACCGACGTCCAAAGTAAATTCCACATCATCAGGTAGATAGTGCGACATCATATCTCGCTAGCTATCAAACGAGCCTTGAATAACATTGTATTCAAACTTCCAAAGGAAGCTTGAATAGTTTGATTGCATTTGTTCTCCCCACCAGCTCTTTTGTAACTGCATCAATATCAACACACCTCCACCAGGCTTGGGCCTCTTCAATTTGATCATAAGGCGTGTCTGTATTGAAGTTAGATAAATGGAGATGATATTGAACACATGTGCAGTGAAAATCACTAACCAATAGAGTATAAGCATCTCTCAGGCCCAAGCTCCTCGATGCAAAATTTCAGGCCGGGGGTGGAAAAGTTTCCAGACGTCGTTATGAAGACATTGTGCTGAAAGTAGTACTTGTAGTCATGTTTTGAGGGACGGGCTATTCTTTTACTCGGCTTGTTATACCAATGAGACGCTCGCCATAGATTAAATGGAATACTATGACAGCCAGGCAAGTTAGTGTTTTCTCTTTTTCTCTTTACGAATCTCATATGTATGAATCCTTACTTTTCCCCGAGATGACCGGCTGCAATCCTGACCCCGGGAAAACGGTCAAAAACACCTATTTGCAATTCAAATGTTCGTTAAATCACACGAGTTTCAAAAACAACATCATCTCTGACTCTCGGACTTACCAGAAGAACAGATCGCATATATATGGAACGATAGATCCAAGTGGAACTGGACGCCAGCACCGAGCAAATGCATTCTTGAGCCATAAACTGAATCTTGTGTGCCAAGATCCCTTGTTGTGGGGTAGCGAGGATGCATGTAAACCGGAATATCCAGCTCTTGCACCTTTTTCCAAAAGGGGTCGTAAAATTCGGTGTCATAGTACAGTTTTCCAGTGCCGTTATCACCCGCTGTCTGGTAGTCATTGATCATGCAGCCGTAGAATCTCAAGTCTCTGACGGCTCTCTCCAACTCCGCCGCGGCCTGGGAGGGATTATGCATAGAGAGCGCTGCTAGTCCACCAAAACGACTGAGGTTTTTGGACACTTGTTTAGCCAGCCAATCATTGAACTCCGTAGCCGTTCTCTCTGCTAGAGCTTGATCATAGATTCCTTGACAACCTGGCGAAGTCAACGATAACAGCATATACTCGACGCCTTCGGCATCCATCATCTGAAGTCGCCCTTCATGAATGTCCAGCAATCGGGCCTCGTGAGCCCTTAATGCTTCATTTCCTGCATTTCCAGGTGTGAGGATCTGCTGAGATTCCTCTAAAAGCCACAGCGTATTCGGGCTAATGACTGCTTCCTCAACCGCAATTGTGCCTTTTGAGTGCATTGCTAGTTATATGTGAATTAATAGATGACAGATTTGACAGAAACAACTTCACGGAAATACCGAGCTTAGAATCTCTTTTATATGCCCGCCATCAATTACTACTATGCATAAGAGGGAAAAAGGGTTCTCTGTATTCGGCAGTTATCTGATCGGTTTTCAGTTCAGGCGTCGGGATCATTTCGCCGACAAATCCTCCTCACTTTCCAATTTTATTCTCAATAAACGAGGATATTTGTGATTCCTTGTAAATTAACGTAAGCCGGAGTTGCACCTAGGTAGTTGCTGATATAGAGGTCTCCCAAGATCACTGCCGATGAATCGGATATCATGCCGTGTGCGGGGTACCTTTAACCGGGTGGCACGTTGGCCATGACTTGAAGCTCGGAACAATGGTACCGATGCAATATCTCTTGTCAGATGACAATCTGCCGGGCTGAGCTTGCCATCTTTAAGCAAAGTGCAACAAGTTGACAAAAATCCAATATTTAGGGAAGATGGATTCTTCTGTCTTTGAGCAGATTAGCCATTTGAATTCAGCAAGAGAACTTCAAGATGACCGTGATTCAAAAACCAAAGGTCATGTCCTTTGAAACACGACTTTTCATCAATGGAAAGGTTGGTTGGTATCTTGGAGATCATGATTTGGTTTTTCTAAAGGGGTGTATACTGATCTTTACTCAAAGTTTGTAGAGTCATCCGATGGACGCAGATTTGATCTGGTATCTCCGACTACAAACCAAAAGTTCGCAGAGGGTAATTTGTTTTCAATTTGAATATTTACGTGACGAGAGGAGAACGAAGAAGCTGACTTTGGCTGTCTTTTAGTGTCTGAAGCAAGTGAAAATGATACCAACGCAGCAGTTGCTGCCGCCAAGGCTGCCTTTCCAGCATGGTCTTCCCTTTCTCCATCTGAAAGAGGCGTCTATTTCAAAAGACTTGCCAAGCTAATACTTGAGTCCCACAATGAGCTTGCTGAGTTAGAGGCCTTATCAATGGGTCGGCCAGTACCCGGGTACTTCGAGTCATTTGCAGCTGCAGAGAATTTAGAACACTATGCGGAGGCAGGTTTCCAGGCACTTGGAACATCAAGCCTCAATACTCCCGGATATGTCAACATGACTATGCGCCAGCCTTATGGCGTTGTTGCTGCTATCATTCCATGGAATGTTCCCATTCTATTTCTGATTAGCAAGTCGGCACCTGCCCTCATAGCCGGCAACACCGTGGTTGCTAAAAGTAGCGAGAAAGCACCATTGACAGTAAGTCTTCTAAACCCGACGCATTACCATCGAAACTATTAATTATTCAAAATTAATGTATCTTTTAGTCTGCCAAGGTGGCTAGTCTTATAGATCAGGCAGGATTCCCTCCAGGTGTCTTTAACATACTATCAGGCCACGGGGAAATCTCTGGGAATATTCTGTCTCATCATATGGATGTTGGAGTGCTGAGCTTTACTGGATCTGGGAGAACCGGGCGTCTTATTCAACAAGCTGCTGCTAAGTCTAATTTAAAGAAGGTTATTCTAGAGCTCGGAGGCAAGTCCCCCGCTATTATCTTTCCAGATGCCGACATTCAACAAGCGGTGGAAGAAACCAAGTACAGCATTCAATGGAACAGCGGACAGGTATGTATGGCAAACTCCAGAATATATGTGCACGAGTCTGTGGCATCGGAGTTCATCGAAAGGTTCCGAAAAAGCTTTTCGGACATCAGAAGTGGCGATCCATTGCTACCTGAGACAAATCATGGACCTCAGGCGGATGAGGTTCAGTTCAAGCAGGTTCAAACCTACATTGAGGAAGGGAGAAAAGTGGGAAAATTGGTTCTGGGAGGGACTGAAAACGACCCCCAGGAGGGCCTCTTTGTTCATCCCACTGTCTTTCTCGAAACGCCTGAAGATGCCAGGGTAATGAAAGAAGAGATATTTGGGCCTGTGGTGCACATTAACACATTTCGTGACGAAAATGACGCCCTAGGAAAGGCAAACAATTCCGAGTTTGGTCTCTATGCCGCTGTTTATACCAAAGATATCAGTCGGGCTCTCCGAATTGCGCAGAAACTGGATTCGGGAACGGTTGGGGTGAATTGCACCAGCCCAAGCGGAGCTAGGGATATGCCATTCGGAGGATATAAAGCCAGTGGCCTTGGACGCGAGGGCTGGACTGTCAGTCTCGACAACTATCTCGAAGTCAAGAGTGTCCTGATCAAGGTCGAGGGGCTATAAACGTCATGACAAGGAACTACTAGCAGACTTCAGAGATTTGATAGGATAGAACATTTAGTATTACTTTGTTTTATTGCCTCAACTCAACTCAATTCTGTGATGCCTACATAATATCCCCAATCGTGGAAGGAGCCGTAAGTAAAGAAAAGAAAAAAAGGTAAATAATTATCGCTTGAACGGAGCGAAGCGTAGTGAGAGCATATTTTTCTTGCAGTACCAAAATTTTTGGTAGGTACGTACTAGGGGGATACTGAAACTGAGATTACTTATCGGGAGGGCCCTTATCGGAGGCATCTGATTCGTCTATTTTAGAGCCCTCTGATTGGCTTCTGTTGGTGGTGTCAGGTGACTTTTATAGTATCATGTGACTTATTGTAGTCACGTGATATGTCCCCCCCAAATATGACCGCTGAGTCATCCTGAGCATCATGTGACCAGTCCTATCATGTGATCTGCTCTAGATAAGGAGATAAAGCCTTATCAGTCTTATCTATCACTATAAGTGGTGCTGCATTTACACCTACAAGGGGGGGGGGTCTGGGGGGTCTCCCCCCAGAATGGAATATTGTAATTCCTTCTATATTGAAGCCCCCAAACTGCATTCTCTGCTGTATTCCTGCAATTCCTTCTATATTGAATCCTTAAACTCTAGGATAAGAGTCAAGACCCCTGCCGTAGGCAGGGACTTGGGGGTCTGGGGGGAACCCCCAGGAAAAGAAGTTCTTATACATATATATAGATTGATCGCTCTGTTCAGGCGGAAATCAACAGTTTATTCTAAAAATAAACTAGGCTAACACCTGGTATCTGCGTAGAAAGGTGGTCAGAAGACTGTACAGGGGCAGGCCAAGGAAAAGTAAGTTGAGTGGAAAAAGTCGATGTCAACTGGACTGGTGCAAACAAGCCACTTCCAACATTGAAGGTTTGGGTACTTTTTGAGTTATCGCCGTTTTTCACCCCTTCGACTCTCGATGTCTTCTCTCTGTTTTGTTTTTGCCATGATGGGAAAAAAAAAAATTCAACCTTGCACATGTGAATATTGATCCCAATGTCTATTCAGAGTCTACGCTTTCATTGTCGTTATGGGCCAAGTTGAAAAAGTACAACACAGCTCGCACCAAGGAGAAGATAAACCTCATTAACAGCGGTGGCTTGGGTTTATGCGGAACTCGGTATTTGGCTACTAGTACTAGTCATATGATGGGATGTATTGACATGCATGGTGGACTTGGAGGTAATCTTGAAGGCCTGATTGCTTCAAATGTTTCTAGTTTATATTTCTTTTCTTTCATGTTGTAAATTTGTTTATCTGAACAAGGACCAAGCTATCTCATATTCAATGTGCGTGATCCAAGAATTGAACAGAATGTGACCTGGCAATCTCAGGGCGGGTTTAATCATGGGATTCATGGCCAAGCCGCCATTCTGCTGAGAGCCACACGCATGGCTCAAAACATTCCGGCGACACAGCTTGTCAAGATTCCTGTGTCTGCCCAGACTCCATTTATATACGTGGGAGTCAAAGACAGAGCATAACTGGTTGCGAAAGATCCAGCCGCCCATCCAATCCATCCCAAGTAAACATCGGCATTGCTACTTTTTACCCGCATTTTGCGTTAGATATGTGATGGACTGCCATTGAATCCAAATCATGAGGCAGGACTTACTTCATCCAGCTCAACTCAGCGCAAAGATCTGTGTAACAAGAAGAAGTGCTTCCGCCACCAGTTTCGGTCAGGAAGCTGGTCAGTATAATGTTAGCACTGCAATTAATATCCAAGGGAGAAGAATTAAGACTGTAGAGCGTGACATACGCTTGTCGCCCGTTGCTTCGCAACCAAGTTGCTAGAGTGCCAAGGTTGCTGACTCCATTGGTAGTGCACGTAGTGCTGGTACCGCTTCCATCTGAATCCAGATACTGATGCACGTCAAAGATTAAATTTGTAATACTACCATCGGGGTTTGTCACGGTACTGAGAGCTGAAGCAGATCCGTCAGAGATGAAGCCGCCGACAGACGTATAGCTGGTACCCGGAAGCAATATCATTTGGGATCCTGCGCCTGCATTGCGAATCGAAGTGACAGCCTCTTGAGCGCTGGTCGCCCATTCTGTGATATCAAGATCGTGAGGCTGTGGGGGTAGGTAGAAGATGTTAGCGCCACAACTGGCTTTCGGCCTCATGTGCTTATGTGCTCACCTCATTCATCACCCCAAAGATCACCTTGGATGTTGATGCATATTTTGCTGCCCTAAAATAAAGTCAGACAAAAATTCCACATTCCACTTCTTCCTCTGCTCTTACAGCTGCCACCACACGCTAGCTAATTGGTCGCTCGTTACCGCCCCACTCGACTGCCCAACAATCTGATCATTCCAACGAGCATAGTTGTGGATGTCAATGACACAGTAGGCGCCCGTGTCCAAGCAGGACTGTACCAGCTGATCATAAATACCGAAATTGGTCGCATCTAAAGTGCCCCCAAGGCTGCTGTTGACCAGGTACTGCCAGCAAACCGGAAGACGATATACATTGAGACCATATTGACTGGTAAAATGGCTCATCTGCCCAGCCCCATCGGCCCCTCCCTGAGAAAGAAGTGGCGGTGTAACCTCAGATGCAGTATAAATTCCATTAGTATCTCCGCAGCCAAAATCGAAGCCAGCTATGTTGTGCATTAACCTGTCAGAGATGACCTTCATAATGCAATTTACAAGATATAAGACCCACCAATATTCACGCCGGCTATGTTTGATTCTTATTAGCAGGAATTCAAACCATTATTCGGCATAAAGTATAGAGGTCAAGCATACCTAACCAGACATTAGCCACGGCTAACCGGGCAAGAACTGCAATTGCAAGCAACCTTATAAGCATGGCAACTAAAAACGGCAGTATTTGTCCGTTCCTTATATATTCAATTGCAGATGTCATAAATGAACAGTGATATTGACACATTTACTAATTACATGTCTATCTTATAAAGTTGAGAATCCATAGAGCCATATACTCTAACATAATTGCAAATTAAAAAACGAAGGAAATACTACTGTCCACGGAAAGTTTAGCCCAATCTGCCACGGGGACGGTCTCTTCGGCATTTTGAAGAAATTTCAACGTCTAACTCTAACTTATATCTTTTACTTCGGCAATGACTGGGCCCCTTAGTCTTGTTTCAGGGGGTCCTAACACGCTGGCTTTTAGTTTCGCAAGCTCAAGTGCTGGCTTTCATCGATACCTTCCAAAAGCGACTTAGAAAAGCATGGGTATACGGGACAGATGTTCGAGGAGTCCGGTAGATCAAATGAGGTGTGTCTGCTAGGAGAGCAGCAGTTTAGTCCTGATTATAATTGGCTAAAATACTTAGGTAGCGGCGGGACGGGGGACTTGTTTATAACCCTTGAGTAGTAATCTGTAGTTCCGCTCAAATTGCTTAAAACGGTTTAGGGCGTCGAGAATATCCAACTCATACCATCCATGCACTATTATTGAATCTCCGATAGACAGTCTCCGTGAAAGGACAATTAGGAGTTAGAATGACAGACGAAACACCGCCGATAGTCAAACTATAGACCCTAAATAACTGGCCTTGCTGTTTTGTCCTAAGTATAAGTTTAAACGTTTGGTAAAACTCCTATTTTCAGGCGGATGACCGTTCCGAATTAGGCAAGGTGTAGGATTGTGCCGGGTGTCGCTGCTCAGTGGCAGGTTACATCGATATCTGCTTGAAGACCCCGGAGATTAAAATCAAATGGCGTTTATCTCCGGTCTTGAAATGCAGACTCCAGTTTGCAAAAGTATGTTCATTACTCAAAGAATTAAAACAAGGAGGCAGACTAGTATATTCAGTTGAGTCGGGCCATTTGCCATTGAACTAGGCCCTCAACTAATACGAAGGTGAATTGAGTCAGTAAATCAGATACCAGCAAAGTAATCCACTGGTTGCTTGATCTCGAGAAAGGGGACACAAGCCTTACTCAACTCGGCCCCAAGAAGGCTGGATGAAAGACTCCAATTCCCTGTACTTTTTCTTGCACCGGGTATATAACGGAAATTACGAAGGCTTGTGGAACCCATGGCTTGCTTCTATCCTGTTGGGATGGTGTATGTCCCCAATTAGGACTAGCTCCCTATCCCCGGCCGTGTAGATCTTCTGTACCGCCACTTTACACGAGCACGGTGTATTCCGTGCAGGGGTTACAATGGTATTTGAAATTACCACGCTATGCTAGGCAAAAAAATAGAGGCCTCGAAAGCCGAATGGCCGCGCCACTTGTAGAGGACGCGGATTTATTTGAGGGTGTCGGCCTTGGAATTGCCCGAGCAATATTCTCCTCGTCACCGAAGTCGACAAGAGAAATGAGGAAGAACGGGGTGAGATGATTGAATGAACATTGAAGAAGATAAACAAGTCGGAAATCACCAAAATACCGAACATGGAGGCCGTAGTACTGTTGCTTCTATCCCAATTGTTGGCCTATTGTCACAGGACTTCCAAGGTTGACAACGTCTTTATTCTTTCACATGTTTACACTTCACCATTCACATCATGGAGGATTTTGAGCTGAAGAAAGCATCCAAGGAACAACAGACTTTATCGACTCTAGAAGCCAAGTCTTCTACAGTCCCTGGCCAGAATAATCCGTATAGGCAACATTTTCCGTCCAGATTCGACATGCACTCTCACGATAGTCATCTCGCTCCATATACAGATTCAGATCTTCATCAGTGGCATCAAAAACAAGATTCGATGCTGAAGCATTATATTCTCTCCATTTTGGAGATGAAGTTCCATCTGCACCAGAAATTAGCCCTACCAGCCTGTTTCAAATGTTCAATGACTCCAAATTTCAAACCTCAAACGTTCATCTAAACATACCTCTCAACTCGTTTGGATTCCTTCTTCCCGCAAACGCGATCCACCGTCGATTCATTTCTATCGACAAAGCTACGTGCCCAGAAACATTCTTGACCGGTGGATAGAACCCAATTGGCGTTGTTAGACCCCCAGGCAGTCCCATTTCGTACGACAACTCAGCTCCGTGGTTCGCAAATCCAGGCCCCAGGCCGTAAAAATATTGTATCGGGATTCCTGTCGTGACCGCTTTGAAGTGGAAGGTATATGTAGGCAGACCGAGTCGCGACCACAGCTGGGCCATATACCGTCGGGGCGCGTGCGAGACGTAATCACCCAGCAATGCCGCAGCACGGCGGTATTGAGATCCGCACGGGAGGTTGACGGCATGCATGGCCTCGCACCAGGCGAACCCTGGCGGCAGGGAGTACGGTGGTGCTTCTTCTTTGCCATCTTCAGGATAAATATCTAGCAGCTGCTCGATAACCGAATGCTGCAGAAGAGGGAAATTGCTCTCCAGGAGGGTCCTTGTCTCATTCGTCAGGTTAGGAAAGTAGCCAGACGCTGTCACTTTGATCAGCCCCTCGTCCGAGTTACTGCCCAAGAGCAGAGGCACACGAGCACAATTCCCATCATGAATCTCCCAAGCAGGAGGTCTCCGTAGAAAATCACCATCTATCACTGGCCCCCATCCTCCTTGCATGCTTCCCTCAATGGGATACAGATTATATAATGAGGTCGCGCGAAGACAATTAAGCTTATTTTCAGCCATGGTACAATTGGCCCCATCTACCAGCTTGTTAAACCCAGTCTGCATGTCCTCCATGTCAGGCAAAGCAGCCCCCGTAGCGAAACCGCTGACCGCAATGGCACCACTGAACAGCTCAGTGCCGCCCTGGCCACCATATGCAATTAGCTGTTGTACAACACTAATTCCGCCTGCAGACTCGCCCCAAATTGTCACTCGGGATGGATCACCTCCGAATGCGACTATGTTCTCTTGGATCCATACCAGAGCCAATCGCTGATCTTTGAGTCCCAAGTTGGTCACCCCAGCATTCAAGGCCTCACGTCCTCCTGGGAATCCGAGGAAAGAGAGACGGTAGTTGATGCTAACGGCGATAAGTGGTTGTTCCTCCTTTACTGATCGTTGGACAATATACGATAGGTTCCACATTGGATCCGCTGAAGAACCCTGATGCAGTCCTCCGCCGTATATCCAGAATATGACAGGAAGAGAGCTGCCATTTTGGTTGACTTTTGCTGTGGAGGGGCGGATGATATTCAGATTCAGACAGTCTTCGCTTTGAGTCAGTCCCAGAAGTTCATTGGAGCCGAATCCATAGCAGGTGTTTCCGTAGCGGGAAGCGTCAAATGGCGTGTCAGGATCGTAGGTGGTGTTGATAGGCTTGGGATTGTCTAATCTTGGGGCGTATGCATATGGGATTCCCAAGAAGAGATCCTGCTGGAAGGAGGGAAGGTGTACGCCGCGGATGGGACCATTTCGCGTAATGGCCGTCGGGGGTGTAAGATAGGTGCAGTAAGTTGAGACGACAATTCCAAGAACGAAAAGCCACATACGGTTGTCCATGATTCTAAACCAATTATTAATAATAACTGTCTTGCCGCCGAATTCGAAGGAAGTTGTCATAGGAAGGAAATTTCATATCCCTTCAATAAACAACATCAATTCGAAATGTTCATGTGGGTACGCAAGGGGTACATGAGCAGTGTCCACGGGTTATATTTTTGCTATGTAACCCTTAATGGCCACAACATTCAACATTATGTCGACTCATCTATACCATGAGATAACTCAGACAAGTACGTTCCTATCATGTCTCCCAAGTTCAAAGAAGCTATCAATTAATGGTTATCCCTTCAAATGTTCGCAATCAATGTAGTAATGTATGATGACTAACAGATCCACAATGTAGGTCTAGCAGATCTAGTCAGGGACTTGCCCCACAGCGGGGCACGGCAGCAGAGTATTTGATTGTCCGACTGCGCTTAGAGCCCGTCTACTCCGTACCATCCGGATCTCTGCCGCTTGTGTAATGCTTCACTTCGACACCCATGATTCGGTAATTTTCACCATCGGACAACATGATGCAAACAATCCTCTCGCCTGTGGACGTTTGGCCTGGCGGAATCCCAGCTGCCGTAAGACTACACCCCGACAGCGTTTCGGATGAGGATGGCCTGCAAGAAGAGATTAAAGGATGGTGCCGGTACTTGAAGGTAGGAGCCTCTTTGAACATAGCAAGGGGTTTTATTGACCTCTAATAGGAATTCCGAATTCCCAATTCTGACCCAGCAGAGGATATGACCCAACGACGAGCTTTGATAGAAAGATGGGCATATGCAGATCAAAGCTTTCGTGATGTACGAATTCCTTCCTTTATACTCTCTTGTCTTTTCGGCTGAATGTCGATTTTAATACCGAATCGACGTTTTCTAGTCATATCATTCAAATGCTCCCCTGCCGAGCTTGATTGGTTTCAACGGCCCACGCATGTCCAAACGCTTCATCTGCCTTGTCGACAAGCCTTTTGATCATGAAAACTACCCCCGCATAACCAAGTTGTTGATTCTCCTCTATATCCATCTTCAGCTGACGAGTGGCCACCCGTTTAGCTTTGATCGTGGTCCTATCCCACAGGTCCCCGCATTCATGCTGGACCCAAATACTATCACAGCATCTGCCGATGACCAGTACGCCCAGCTCCTAACAACAGAGAATATACCCGTGAACTATTACCTTGAAACCGCCCAATTTTCCACAATGGCCATGACTCGCTCAGGGACTGTCGTCTTTCCACGTCTTGATGAGCATGCATACTTTGTGATTGATAATCAGAGCTGTCAGGACGGGCGCCTCCGCCTACTGATCTTCGGACCCAATGGACAAATCATCAACCAGGCGCGAATGACCCCGTTCACAATAGGCCCTCTCACGCTGCTCCGTCATGCACTAGGCCATTCCTGGGATGAGACTTTTGAGGAGAGACCAGACATGGATGCGCGCTGGAACCAACCGTATGTAGACTCGTTTCTTCTTTTGCTCCTCCCGTACACGTAATACTCTTTCGCAGCGGCAATAGGTATAAACCTTGGAACAGCTAGTAACCAAAAGAACCATGACAATAGCATCGATATCCATCTACCAATCCTGGAAATTATGGCGGGGTTGAGCCAGCGTGGGAACTTGGCGCCCCTGAACGACTACACTGCAGCTGAGTGGGCTGAGGAGTTTGAGCGGTTCGCGCCGGGCTACCTAGCCTTTGAGCGCCAGGGCCGGGTGATTGAGTATAGCTGGGATCAACTAGTGGATGTGTCAAACGGCCCGTTTTTAACATATGGCCATCTTCGCTATGCCCGACAACTAGCCGCATTACAGGGGAGAGGTTAGGTTGAAGAACAGAGGAGAATCTATTATCTGTATTTAGAGGAATATATAGTAATAGACTAAAGAGAGAATTTATGATCGCTTGATCATCATGATCGCCGGCGATGACCGGCTTCATGTGCTTCTTTCTTGCTCTAGATAGCAGGCTGCGTCTCTCTTGTTCCTTCCTCTATCTTCTTCTCTTCGCTACACAACACAATTTATATTCATTCCATTCCTTGTTCCGCTCTTCCTTCGTTAGATTCTATGAGCAACTGTGTGTCGCGCCCACGCAATTCGCACCATCAGCGCATACCAAGTGGAATACAGCCCCTTCGCGCTTGAAATCGAGGGCGAAAGTGAGCTCTTAAGCACTTGTCGCGAGTTGGGAATTACCGTCGTCGCCTATAGCCCTATTGGCCGTGGCATTTTGTCCGGACAAATCAAATCGATCGACGACATTCCTGAAATGGACTTCCGCCGCATGCTGCCCAAGTAGTCCGCAGAGAATTTCCCCAAGATCTTAGAGCTGGTCCAGGGTCTGCAAGACATCGCCAATGCGCATGGCAGCACTTCCGCTCGTTTGATCATGTGATCTGTACTCTCACTCCACTCTCCTGTAGATAGTCTCTTCCTTCTCTTCTTCTTCTTCTTCCTTTCTTCCTTGCAGCACACAATACCATTGCATTGCGTTCTAGCCCTCTTCCTTCGTAGACTTCGTGTCTCTTCACCGCTCAGGTCTCGCTTGCTTGGTTGCAGGCTCAATGTCCTGATATTATTCCGATCCCGGGAACCAAGTCTATCCAGCGCATGGACGAAAACGCCGGTGCTGATTTGCTTCAGTTGACTGAGAAGGAAGTGCAGGATATTCGCAAGTGGGTGAGGCGCACTGAGGTTCCTGGTGCCCGCTACCCTGAGGCGTTGTTGAAGTAAGTTTCCTGACTCGAGGTCAATCATGGGATATCTGAACTAATTGATGATATAGTATTAATGGACAAGATGGATCCAATACCCGCCTCTGTGAAATGCTTTAGGCTCGCTTATTATTCCTCGCAGCTATTGATCATTACGATAGTGAATTATTACAAATTATACTACCTTTTATAGGGTCGCATACGACCACAGGATGTGGAAAACAATGTGGAAAACAGGGCTTTGTATAAAATAAAGAAGAAAGCAGATTTAGCAATTTGGATATAAAATGATCATGAACTGAGTGCTTATAGTCCCCTTGCCGCCATTGCTTCAATGAGTGATTTGTGCAAGCCTTGAACATGCTTCGGGCCGAACACATTATGATGCTTGCCTTCAAGCCCATAGAACTTTATTTCCTCCCTTGAAAAGTCCTGCCATTGCCCAAGGCGTTTCATCCATTCCTCCTTGGTCGCCCCTACCATTTCCAGCGGATCACAGAAGAAAACATCCATATGGCTGACCGACCCACTTGGCTCATACTGCCTTGCAATGTTCTGCAAGCTTAATGTAACATTTGCCCAATTTTTCAACTTGCCTCCATCGAGCGCTAGTTCAGACAGACGAGATGAGTCTGCAGAATGGAGGACACGTGCAAGAACGTCCTCTTTGGGAAGGTCGGCCAATTCTTTCAATAGGGCGTGGAACACGTCCTCTGAAATGACTTCGATAAAATATATCAAATTCAGGAGACAATCCGACCATTGTACTGCACGTAATCGGGGGTGCACGTATGGTGGACGATTGACACTGGCTAAAAATTGTACTTTCTCGCCGTCACGTTCAAGGACTTTACCAATTTCGAAGGCAAGCATTCCGCCGTACGAATACCCAGCAATTGCGTAAGGTCCCTTGGGCTGTTTCTTTCTTAATGCCGAGCAGTAGATCTCTATACATTCCTCGAGATTGCTGAAGTAAGGTTCATCAGGGAAGAACCCCCGGGCTCGGAAGCTATACACCGGGCGATCGGTAATGAGTTTGGTCAGATTGAGAAAGACCATTGCCTCGCCAGCTGCAGGGTGAATCAGCCAAAGTGGAGACTTTTCGCCTCTCATTTGCAACGGCACAACAGGAACATAAATCTGGGGCTGTTGTACGGCCTTCGCTAGATTGCGCACTGTTGGATGAGCCATGATAGTTGCGATAGTGATTTCTTTGTCGAGGCTAAGACGTTTTCTAAGTCGTCGCTGAAGTTTGATAAGAGTGATTGAGGCCAACCCCATTTCGAAAATGTTGCTCTCCACGCCAATGGATCCTCGCGGAAGGTCTAAAGTATCTGCCACTTCCTCCAATATGGCATGTTCTAAGTCGCTGTTCGGTGGAGAGTAAATCAAGCGTTGGTATTTCTCGATCATTTCATCATTTGCCGTTTGTTCCTTATGGTATTGGCCATCTTCGAATGCCTTCCTGATGGCAGACCTTGGTAACTTTCCTAAAGTTGTCCGTTCAATTGACTGCACCGGCAGTACTGTCGGCCGGCTGGTTGTTACCAAGAGGACTTTTTGGACGATAGCGTTCATCGTGTCATACAGTGCCTTGATATCGTCGGGCTTGTACCTAGGTACATAAACAACATATAATCGTTCAGTAGGGGCTCCAGGGGCACGCTGGGCAAAACATGTCAGGCTTCCTGGGGTCACCCCCGTGATACCTGCATTTTCAAGGATTGTTTCAACTTCTTGCGGTTGATATTTGATCCCGTTGATGGAAACGATGTCTTTTGTGCGTCCGACAAGGACCAGCCTCCCATATTTATCCGTAAATGCTGTATCCCCAGTCTTGAACCAACCATCCGAAGAAAAAGCCTCTTTGGTTGCTGAATCATTGTTATAGTAGTTGGAAAAAACGATGGGTCCTTTGACATCGAGGTTTCCGATCTCCCCAGGGCCGGCCAATGAACCATTGTCAGAGGTGGTGACTCGCATTTCAATTCCAGGAGCACAGAATCCAACAGAGGCAAACTCATACTTTTGTTCCATGTCATGAGAGGGGAAAAAGAGGTTGTAAATTGATCCCGCGCAAGTTTCTGTCATACCGAATCCAGGTACTATGACATTGGTGGGTGTTCCATATTTTTCAAGCAAGTTTGATACCCGAGAGCAGGTCTGCACCACATTTGCCTCTCCTCCAGATACAATATATCGCAAGGAACTTAGGTCGTACCAGGTGTTTGTTTCGGCAACAGAGTCCAGAAATTTTCCAAGCTCTGAAAGAAAGAAGTTTGGAGCAAACGTTCTCACAACTCGGTGGCGCTCGATAAGACGGAGGAAGACAGACGGATCAGATATCACATCTGTTGGTTGCACGTGAACCTGGTCCGTGCCAGTGAACAAAGAATGAAGGTGTATCTCAATAAGGCTGCCGACATGATCAAGTCGGATCCAGTTTAAAAATGAACGATCATCCTCGACTGGTAGCATGGCACACTTTCCTCGAAGAGATGCCATAATCTGGCGGTGAGTCAGGCACACTGCTTTGGGTAGATTGGTGCTCCCAGAGGTCAGCATCAGCAATGCATTATCTGGAGTCTTAGACCCTGAATGACATGAAATGTCCTCATTCGAATCTTGTCCAATACTCTTTAGACTTTCGACGTTGAGAATTGTCATGGAAGTCCCCTGGGGAAACTCGGGCCGAATGCTCGCCCTGGTTAAACACAGTGGGTTCCGAAGGAGAGAATTCAGGTGATCTAGGTGTCTCTTGCAAGCATCTGAGTCTCTGGGAAGAGCGATTGACATGGCAGGGATACATCCCGCGTAAAGGACAGACCACATCCAAATGATGTTATCGAGGTGATTATCAAAATGAAGAAAAATGATAGAGCCTTGATAGCAATCTTTGAGATTTCGCAAAAGACTGCTATTTCCAAGAGCCAATTTATGCAAGTCCTCATAGCTCACTCGTTTGGGTACGTCGTGGACGTTGCCAGTAGGGTACGCTATAATCCCACGATTGGAATGAGTTCTCGCAGCGTAGCTGAGAATATCTCGGAATGATTGTATGGTCATATTGATCTAGTGTGATGTAGACAATGGGGAATTTCAAAATATGTTTTGCGGATGAGGAGGACATAAAAGTTTGTGTAGCTGATGGAAGTATGATTGAGAAGCCAAACCGAATGAGTCCTTGACATATTTGTATATACTGCCTGGGGTGAGTTAGAAAATTGATCTGCGCGAATCATCGGTTGATGTGACATCATTCAATATTGTCATCTCTTCAAGAATTCAAACAGAGGATAAAGTTTCAAGAATACACGGAGCTGATGAAGAATCAAGAATTTGAGCAACATTTGTGACATGACCTACAATCGATGCCTGGGAGTCATTGGTCTTTCGACCGCTACCAGCCTGGATTGAGGAGGTCCATATCAGTAGAATTCAGTCATCTTGTGTCAGTTCTGCATGCCGTTCCCAATAAGGAAACTTGGTAAAATCGAACGTCAGAGCAAAATGCATGCATGATCGTAAAGATCATGAAGGGAAATTGATGCGTTGATTGACGCGGCTTGACTTCTCTGATCGCCATTGAAAACGCCACGTCATCATATTACAATTTCTTGAGGCAACTTGAACCATGCATATGGAGAAGAAACATAAAATAGAACAATCAGGTGCTTGGTTGTTGATTGATTGAAGAAGGACGCCGAGCAAAAGACTAAACAAAAGTGGCAGGGATTGGCGGCATGCAACCTCAGGCAAGGGATATATATATCAACACAATTGGATCTTCGCACGCGGATATCTGATCAATTAGACTCCAGCCAATCGGCATTCTGAGAACGATCGAAATTCCAGATGTCTGCTAGTAAACTTGACTCAATATGCAAGGAGTGAGAAGAAATTGTTGGGATGCCTTGGGGTTCACAAGTGACTTCAGTCCATGATGCAGGTGGCGGTCGCTTATTACGTGGTTGCCTCTTCTGCTTACTTTCTTTCCTAATATGTACCCTCTTCCTACTTCCTTGCTTGACAGAAAGGATCTGCAACAAAACACTTTGTCACGATTCTGTAATATATTATCTAATCATAATCATTGGCGGAAATATTAGACAAGCTCATGTCGTACTACCGTCCAATTCAGCCTCCAAAACAGCCCCCGTTCCTTGAATGACGCTCTCAATAGCCGCTGGTAGCAGGTTGAGCAATTCCTGCACAGTGGATGCTCGATTAGCCCATAGGTTGCCACCAGCGGCACACTGAGCAATGCCCGAATAATCGGGGCTTGGAGAGAAGGATGTGGCGAGGTCTTCCATACTGGCGTTTGAGCCCTCACCATCAGGATGATACATCAGTAGGCTTCGGCCAGGCGCCACCCAACCTCGGTTATTCAAGACAATGGTGAGTATTGGCAGTTTGTACCGACCAGATATCCAGTAGACAGAGCTAGGAATGGAAAACATGTATCCTCCATCACCGACTATCTGACAAATGAATTTATCATGTTGGCCTAGATGCTTGCTAGCAAGCTTGACACCCAGTGCAGCCCCGCCAGACCATCCGAGTCCACTAGCTCCACAGTTTATCCATGTATGTGGCAAAGTTGCAGAGATGCCTTCGGCAATTGTCTCTGTAAGGGTCACAGCCTCAACAACCCATATTGTATCTGGAGGACAATACTTGCGCAAACGAGAAGCGAGATATTGTGCGCTTATCGAAGCATCATCTTTGCGACTATATGCGGCAAATGACTCGATCGATGTTCTCCACTCTTGATGGGCGGTACAACGAGAAGTACGGGCAGTCACAGAGTCGGGTGAACTAAGTATATCTCCGAGTCGCTCACTCGAGCTTATGAAATTCACCAACTGCTTTAACGCAGTCGTAGATTCGGCTTCGTACGTCGCTGTTGAATTAATGTAGAACAAAGACATGTTCTGTTTCAGAGGGTCAACATCGATATGATAAATTTTCGCAGCGTCAGAAGGCTTGCATCGTGTAGGAATCCAGGGAACGTCACAGTCGATAACCAGGATGACATCAGAGGTCTCGATGGCCTTGTGAGCGCCATATTTAGTACCAAGGGCAGCGGGGTGACTGATTGGAAAACACATGTCACTTCCACCGGCATCAAGAACACGCATTCGACCGTTCAAATCCGCTAACGCGATAAGAGCCTCTGTGGCGACTGCTGACCGACCGGTACGACCAACAATGATAAGTGGCTCTAGAGCTTTGACCAGATCAGTTGAAATTTTATCAACGCCACTTTCTGGCAAGGCAGCTGAGTGAACCGGATGCATAGGGAAAGGAGAGTAAGGTTGTAACTCTTCCTCCATAACCTCCCGCGCTGCGCAAAGATATGTTGGGCCTTGTGGATTGCTATTAGCAAACTGAAGGGCGCGATTCACCATCTGTTTAATATTCTTGCCGGACTTTATTTCTGCTGTATATCGACAGTACTGCGAGATGATCTGCCTTTGGTTTGGAATATCTTGCAGCCAGTGTTGGAACTCGTTGCGCGATCCCAGCATCTCCCCTTCTAGTGTGTAAGGAGATAGTCCAGCGAAAACTAGAACTGGTGCTCTTCCACAGGATGCATTATGCATCGCAGGTCCCAGCGCCTGGGTGCCCACGTCGACATGGACCACAACTGCTTGAGCACGGCCTGTCAATCGGCTGAATCCGTCCGCCATGGACATTGCAACCATCTGCTCAGCATAGTCAATATTGCCATTCGTTTATCTGTGTTATGTCGAGAGATACGGGGCTGTGAAAAATTCACTTACCTCAGTGGGACATGTTACAAAGGTGGGGAACTCCTTCGGTCTTTCTTTCTGACCCTTGAGCATGGCTTCCAAAAGGGGTGCATGGTCAGACCCCAAATTAGCGAACACATAAGTGACACCGGCCTATAAAGTGTGGGTAATATATGTAAGTGCTTGATTGGTCGCTTCAAAATGGATGGCTAACTAACTTCCCAGAGTGCCTCAAGAAAAGCGAAGGATGCGGTGTAGGTCCTGCATTCCCATAACCCAAATTAGAAAACCCATTCTGACATCCAAGTCTAAGGCAAAACAAATTTAAAGATAAAATATTGAATCTAGGGGCCTTACATATTGCGAGAAATGAAATCGAAGGAAAGCTTGAAATTGAAGCAAATGGGGCAGTGCTGGAGAAAACGACAGAACGATGATACTAAAATGCTTCTATTTAGTCTTATAATAGTGAGTAGGGTGTTATGTGGAATGACGTCAAGCTGGAAGAAATCGAAGAGTTTGATGTATACTCCGTATACCTACTGGAGAAGTGTTGAGATGTATAACGTTCGATTTGGCAAATTTTAAGGTTCCAAAGTGAAGGCCAAAGCGAGCCCTGTGATATGCGATTACCGCAGTAATGATCGACATGGAAGATCTTCATGCAAATTAGAATTACGCAAAAGAAAGGTTTACAACTATGACCATCTAAAACCGGTTTTAACTAAAATGAGCGGTGAAAGTGGTTGGAAATTATGAAACACAAGCAGAGAGGGGTGATACAGTAGGAATAGAGAAAATCTATCTAGTCACTTATCTCTTGTGATTGACGAGGACTTGAAAAAGTAACTTGAACACCTCTTTCGAGCCAGAGGTCTATGTCAAAAATCGATAGCTCACATCATGGCTCCTAATACCGCATTTAAGGAATACTCATTAGTTGAAGAGGCCCATCAGATCTTTTCACTCCTCTGTGATCACTCTGTGGAATTGAATATACCCGCGGCAGCAGTAAAACACAAAGAGAGGCTTTGCTTTGATTCGACCCATAATCAAATCTACTACCCAATTCCGCTAAAAGTCACAGAAACCCTGGCTGCCCTTAAAGGTGTGGAAGGTGTCGTCGCAGCTGCATTAGCAGACATTCGGTTTGGGCCGTCTCAGGAGCGAAAGGTCAGGGTGAATTTAGAACGGGCAACCGTTTTCGGTTTTCAGGCGCTGATTGCAAAAATGGACAATGTGTCAAGGGCATGTCCAGAGGTGAAAGCCAAGTTGAAAAGTGTGGTGAAGTCTCTGTTTTGCTTTTACGGGAGACCAGATTCATTGACAAAACAGATACCGACTTCCACGCCGCCCAGTCCAGTCTCTATCGCCGGTTAGCAGCAAACCTATATCGGACAAAGGTCAAAGAAGAGTTTTTTCATCTTCATGGCTCTCTTAACCCTACCTCAACTCTGAACATGATCGGCCTAGATGGTCACCGCAGCGACGTTCAAGATTACGAAGAAATAATTCAACTTATCGAGCGTCACGTTCAGCAATATACAGCTCAAGAGCTGGAAGAAATGAACCGCGATCGAGGGCAAGCAGGCGTGACCGCATACCGATATGAAGACTTTATCCGATCTCCACATGTACGCTCTGCCACAGTCATTAATGCTCCACCCTAAACCCTTGTGCTGAAGTATCCCTAACAGGGAATGGAAATAAATCAACAACCATGTTGGACAGTCTCACCCTTTGGTACAGATCTGCCTCCTACGCCATTTCCAACAAATCGTAATTCGAAAGTCTTAGAAGGGATTAAGGTCCTCGAATTGACTTGTGTGATTGCTGGCCCAAGTATTGGACGTATACTAGCCGAATATGGGGCAGAGGTTCTTAGAATCACTGGCCCAAAGACGCCAGATGTGCCTTTCTTCCAGATCGATGGTAACATGGGCAAGCATGTTGCTGATCTTGACCTGAAAACAGAAAAAGGACGGGCGCATTTCACAGCTCTTTTAGCAGACGCCGACGTTTTCATAGATGGATATAGGAAAGGAGTCATAGAAAGTCTGGGTTACGGGGCGAGCTTGCTGGCATCAATTGCTAAAACACGAGGCAAAGGTATTGTCTACGTCGACGAAACCTGTTTTGGTCATATCGGGGATTGGGCCGGACGACCTGGGTGGCAGCAAATTGCAGACTGTGTGAGCCTTGGGATATTCCCACTCTGGCTCTTTCTCCTTTGCATGGCTAATAGGATGTAGGTGACTGGGCTAGCATGGATACAGGGTGATTTTATGGCTCGCGGTACACCCATTGTATCTCCTCTCCCGATAGCCGATCACGGTGCCGGCTGTATGGGAGCCATCACCGCTTTGATTGGCTTATACCATCGAGCTCAGAGTGGGGGATCTTACCACGGAAAGGTTTCCTTGGTACAGTTCAATCTTTTACTCCTTGGTCTCGGTCAATACCCAGATTACATCCAAGCCGCCATGCGAGACTCTCTACCACCTCGATTTTTCGATTTGCGGTATTGCGATAATGTTGAAAAAAGCTCATCATTAGCCCTATCTATTATACAGAGCAAATTCCAGGAGGGTTTGGCTCTAATGGGAAAGATTTCGGGGCCTGCGGTCCTAACCGAGAAGTGGTATTCCCACAGTTATAAGGCAGAGATAGACGTTGCTAAGCCTGTGGTCGATATTGAGGGCATAGAAAGTGGTTTTGTAAGGGCTAGCCGACCTAATGGAACAGACAAGCCATGCTGGGCGGGTAATGGCGTGCTAAATCTTGATTACAAAATTGAGTGACTGGGGTAGAGGATGGAGGATGAAGAAGTATAGATAGATCTCTGGAGTCTGTGGTAACTTCTAATATGAATTCTATAGGGCAATTTACGACTTTGACATACCTTCACCATTTCACTTTTTTGATTATTATTTTACATAGATCAATAGAGCTGCTTTTCAGGAGCATGATACTACTCTCAGATATTTTATAGCATATCTGTAGCGTGCAGGATTTGTGTTTGAAAATCATGAATTTTCGAGGTTTTGGATGCCTTTTAGCAGAATAGTACCACCTTCCTGACTGATTTAGGGTGTTGTTTAGGGTGTTTAGGGTGTT